>NC_139681.1:82750875-83188119 GCF_964106915.1 Podarcis gaigeae | reverse complement strand
AACTCTCCAGAGCTCAGTTCCAGCACCTCTCTGGTAGGCACTATTGCCATTCTAAGAGAACAAGGGAGGTGTTCATGGTGATTTCCACCACCTCTTTTTCTTGAAAAAGAGGACTGCTTATACATATTTTATATATCGTCTGTGTTTGAGGGCTTTTTGTTCCACCCAGTGGCAAGCAGGATGGTGGACTAGATAAGTGGTGGGGAGCCTTGGGCCCAAATGAAACCTGCTACCTGTCAGGGACTAGGCAGAGGAGGAATGGTGGAGACCGTCTCCCCAGCCTGACCCTTCCAGGGAGTGAGAAGAGGAAGACAGTTTAGATTTACAACAGGAGTTTGAGGGAAGGTCACAGCTCAGAGGCAGATGAGGAGAAAAGATGGGAAATAATGGGAGAGCAGGAGCAGGCAGAGTCAGAGCAGCACTTGGCTGACATGTTATAAGTAGAAAGCATTCCAGACTCACCATTTCCCAGAACCTGGCAAGCCTTAAAAGTAGGAGAGCAAAGAGCTCAAAGACAGAGGGCACTTAGTGGCACCTGTAGAAGAGGTGATGATGATGATGAATGATGAAGTGGGAGAGACGGGGGTGGAGATTCACTCGGGACAACGCCATTATCCAAGAGGCTGGGTTTTATAACCTCTTTCTGTAAATACTGAATTAAAAAAAAAAAAAGATGGTAAGAGATCTTCCCTTGCCTTTATACTTTCCTGGGCAACAGCCGGGAGTCACTGACAGCATCCTAACACTACCTAGGTTTCCCTATCTGGCTTTTGGGACCTTCCCTAGGACTCTTTGGCCACACCCCTCATAAGCTCTGCTCCTAACCCTCCACAAGTGTTTTTGCCTGGTTGGAATGTGTCCTTGAGCTCACACAACACCTCTTGTTGCCTGAATGAAGGATGGAGAGATATGTGCCTAGGTGGGTGTGTCCATTGCTCTGCCCACTCTTGCTCCTGGCCCCATCCATCACTAGAATGTGCCCACCAGTAGGGGATGCAGCCTTTGGGCTGAGAAAGATCCCTCACCTCTGGACTAGATGGAGCTGCGGTCTGATCAATTGGGGTGTTTCTTACGTTCGGTATCTTCTAATTGAATACATGAACTGCGCCTCATTCCAGGGCTACAACAGTAGACAGTGTGTTGGGAAACTCTGTAGGGATTTTGACGAGAAGAAAGAGGGAACAAACGAGAGTGAAAGGTATGAAGTAAGACATTTCTAATGAAAAATATATCAAAGTAATACATGGAAGTTATGCTTGAGAGAGATAAAATATTAAAACTTAATAGTGGGTGTCAACTGTAATATTTTAATTGTTATAAGGTAAATGGCTGACATATGTGGTGGTGATGAATAATAATAATGTTCAGAAGATAAATGAATGGCCAGGGTGATCAGGTAAGAAGAATACTAAAGAGTTCTTGTAGCTTGGACCGGCTGCTTATTACAGTATTTGGAGAAAGATGAATGTTCTTGATTCAGGTGCAGTGCAAAATGCATCTCAGCTTTTTTTTGGGGGGGGGGGTTGTTAAAAACTGGAAAGCAAATTGCAAACGCTCAGGGTTCCCTGACATTATGCTCTGTATCCCCCTTTACCAGTATGGTGTAGTGGTTAAGAGCAGTGGACTTGTAATCTGATGAACCGGGTTCACTTCCCCGCTCCTCCACATGCAGCTGCTGGGTGACCTTGGGCTAGTCACACTTCTCTGAAGTCTCTCAGCCCCACTCACCTCACAGAGTGTTTGTTGTGGGGGAGGAAGGGAAAGGAGAATGTTAGCCGCTTTGAGACTCCTTCGGGTAGTGATAAAGCGGGATATCAAATCCAAACTCCTCCTCCTCCTCCTCCTCTTCTCTTCTTCTTCTTCTTCTTCTTTACATTTATATTTTCATCTCTCTCTTTTCAAGGCACCACACACCCTGTTTCTACTCAGGACCCCCCTTTTGTGGCCAAAGACATTGTCCTCAGCCACAATCCTCAAAGTAAACTGGCATGTACACACCAGCACCTTTCTCTCCCTCTCCCCACCACCACCCATGGGTCTGTTTTCTTTTCTGAATATATTAATGATGCTTTCTCTGCTCTACTAGGAAACCCAGAAAAGGATGCTTCAATTTATATGTTTTGTTTCACTTCAATTGGTCGATTGACTGGAGTTAAAGACTGATCATCTGTTTATGTGATAAGATGCAGGTGGTGTTTCAAGTGGGGTTTACTTTGCCCTAAGTAGTTGGATCTCCCCAAACACCTCTCCACCTGGCACACAACATAAAAATAGTATGATAGTGTTGTTTCTTTCTTTAATGGCCCAGTGAAAGTCTGCTCTCTTCCCTGATGGAACCCAAACTCATGCTGCAAGATGACTCTATTACATCCTTTAGGCTTTGTTTCTGACTCTTCTTGGTTTCCATACAAATCTTTTGCAAACATGAGTGTGCATGGTATTCAACCTCCTACAGCGCAGCAAAGACACCTTGGTAGTAATACTTGTGTTTCAATTATACTTGTGTTCATCTGAATTTGGTTCAGGGGTTTCACAGTTCTTCCTATTGTTAGGCTAATAAATATTACATTTTCCAGCAAGGGTTTGCCTCATGAGTATTCATTGTAGGTGTGGGGCAATGGCAATGTGTCAACGCCCTCTTACTTAACTTGACGAAGAAGGACCTCCACCCCACAACATGACTGGAGAGAGAAAAAGTGTCTGTAGTGTGCATTATATTGTTTTAGTATTGTTCAGTTTTATTGTTTTCTATTTTGTAAAATACTAACAAATGTGTGGGTCTTTTTAAGGTAAAGGACCCCTGGATGGTTAAGTCCAGTCAAAGGCGACTATGGGGTTGCAGCACTCATTTCGCTTTTAGGCTGAGGGAGCCGGCGTTTGTCCACAGACAGCTTTCCGGGTCATGTGGCCAGGAGGACTCAACTGCTTCTGGCACAACAGAACACTGTGACAGAAACCAAAGCACATGGAAACGCTGATTACCTTCCTGTCACAGCGGTACCTATTTATCTACTTGCACTGGTGTGCTTTTGAACTGCTAGGTTGGCAGGAGCTGGGACACAACAATGGGAGCTCACCCTATCGTGGGGATTTTTAAAGGGGTCTACTGTTTTTCTGCTTCTCTCAGTCCTGACTCTTAGTAAATAGAACTAGAGCAGTTAAAACTGCCTAGTGCATTGTAACACAGGTTCTCTTCCACCCACTCCTATTCAACCACCACAATGGGTCAGCATATACCTTGCCGCTCTCCTCAGCTAAGCAACACTTTGTATGCTAGCAATGTACTCAGGCCCTGTTTTGGGGCTTCCCACGGGCATCTAGTTGGCCACTGTAAGAACAGGATGCTGAACTAGATGGGCCATTGGCCTGATCCAGCAGACGCTTGTTATATTATTAAGAGCAACTCTGTTGTAAAACCCAGCTCGCTTCAGTATACTAAAACCCACTGTATTTCTTAATCAGTTTTTAACTTTTTTCCATTTAGCATGCCGTTCGCATCTGCCATGTGTCCCCCTGGCTGTTAGCAATACAAAGCAGCAACCTACAGGGAACTTAGATGACATTTCAAACACAGAATATATTCAATTTAAGAAACGTTTTAGTGATTGCTTTGATTGCTGTGAGCCCTTTCAATGAGATCACAGCTGGATTTACAGTAGTGACAACAGGAAAGCTGGCTTTCAATATCAGTATCAACAGTATATCCTGGCTACCATGAATCAAAAGCTCACCTCCTGGCAGTAGGCTCATGTCTTGAGAATTCTTGGGTAAATAAATTGAATTTCTTACACTGGCTCTTAATACTACTTAGTGGAAATCAGTAGAGCTCCACCAAAGACAACAATGGAATGCTGGTAATATAAATTCCTGGCCATGAACCAGGATGTGTGTATGTTGCAAATCCGCAGGAACACAGAAAGACTGCAGAATACGAGATCAGGCTGCAGAATTCAGTTTAAGGATTTCAGAAATGTGACTTTTCAGACCTTAGGTTTCCAAAGATATGCTTGGAAAATGTATGGCAATCATATGCTTGAAAATTGTTTGCTCTCATTCCAGAAGGGAGAGGAATTTCTGAAGAAGGATCTCAGGGGTCCGAGGCAAAATTATACCCAACTCAAAATTTGAAGTGACAAGTTCACAAATTAAATAACCCAAATGGTAACTAAATTCTTCCAAAGTCCCGGTCTAGTTCAAAAGGGGCTCTGTACCACTAGCACTCCCTAAAATCCCAGTTTCATTCTTGTCAAATAGGCCATGGCTCAAATGAGACCTGGGATTAAAGGGGCTGGAGGAAAGTTGCCCCACAAGAATCAGAATATACAATTTTAGTTGCTTGCATGGCCCCTGCTTTTCCCTATGATTTACAGAAGCAGAATAACTTATGCAAAATAAGAGATGCTTTGAAATTTGACTTTGGATGGATGGATGGATGAATAGATGATAAATAGACAGATAGATAGATGATAGACAGACAGACAGATAGACAGACACAACTGATGGGATGGATCAGACAAGAAGAGATTACATGGATGTATGGAACTACACACAAAATTGTTGTTTTATTTTAAACTGCAAGTGCAGAAGACAAGCATCCGTTGCTTTGTATATGGGCAAAAACATGAAGGAGTGTCAATTGTGTTATAATATTTTATGCTGCATAGACTGCCAGTTGTGCCATTCTTATTCCAAATACATCTACTTCCTATTTAATAAGTGCAAAGAAATGACTGTGAATGATTGTCACCATGCTGCTTGCTCGGAAACCCCGATGGGGAAGAGGAAGTTACAGATGGAAGCCACTCATTTTGATATCTGCCCCAAAGACAACACCAGCAGGTTGGAAGAAGCTGTGGGGTGGGAGTGATCCACAAGGACACAAAAAAGAAGTACTGGACTTGTATAGAGAGTGGGTCTGGGAGCCTGGGCAGCAGTCAACTTAGAATGCAGCAATATGTATGGGGACTGGAGGAGACTAGCAAAGAGGGAAAGCTTGTTTGGTGAATTGGGAAAGACTGAACGTAACAAAGGTCAAAGTGGGAATGACTTTCTGGTAGGCAGGAAAGACCAAAGCATGAAATAGAGACAAACTGGAGACCCTCCCTGAAGGAGGACTTGAGTATAAAGCTCATATAAAGCTTAGTGGCAATCCATTACCAGCAGCCTTTCAATGAAGAAAGAAGTCAGCTGGGAAAAGACCTGCATTGGGAATAGGGAATACTCTGGGGCTAGGAGGTCCTCCTTAAATAAACTCAAGACAAAAGGGTTCCTAAACAACACTCTAGCCTTCCCCAACTTTATGTCCTCCAGATGTTCCAACTCTTCCCCATCTAGCATGGCCAGTCATCCCAGGGGATTGGATGGCACAGCTGGAGGCCATGATGTTGGCTACCCTGTCTATAATATTGCAGAAATTCTACCAATCCCCCCCCCCCCCGCTTTTCCTTGGGGAACATGTTCACTTTAAAAGCAGGGAAAATCCTTCACTGCAAAAGTCTGGAGGGGCGTCAGCTCTTGCATTCAAATATGAAATTGCATCTATCTATTAATGGCAAAGTCTTTTTTTGTACAGTTAATACTTTATCATGTAATTTTATTATTCAGTTTCTTCTCTCTCTCTCTCTCTCTACTTTAAGGCTATTTAATGGGTTTTGATAATAATTAACCTTTTAAAACCTTTTTATTCTTTCTTCTGAATTCTGACTAATGAAAATCCCCAAGTTGCAACTTGTAATCTGGAATTATCCTTCTCTTTCTAAATTGTTGGTTTTCTCCTTTTTTCATGTCTCAATCCAATTATTCAAATGACAGTCAAATGTCCTTTATCTTCAGCTATCATTCAGGAATCAGCCTTGTTGTCAGCATCTTCAATGCTGGTAATAATTACATTGCTTCTTCAAATAACTACCCTTGAACTCCTGCAGTCTGGTGTACATTGTTAACTGCTTGGATGGGTTATTTATCTTTCTATGTAAATTTAAATTGACAGGCTCCCCTATTTTAAAGGTACAGGGTGAATAACATTGCAAGATTGGGACCATTTAATAAAGTCTGAAATATTTTTTTTTTTTAAAAAAAACATGTTTATTCGTCTGTTGTTTTGGATAATTGCGTTCCCAGTATTTTCAGTTTGTTACTGAGACATGAATTGGGGGTGATATAATAGTATTAGTATTTATTTGTATTACCTACCCTTTACCAGCAGGTCTCAGGGTGGGTTACATGCACTAGGGTCCCCAAAACGCATGTTGCTTCAGCACTGGAAGAAGTCCACAAAAGCTGATTCTATAATAATATTTGTTAGTTTTTAAGGTGCTACATGACACTTTTGCTGCAGTAGACTAATGTGCCTAGTACAGTGGTACTTCGGGTTACAAACACTTCGGGTTACAGACTCCACTAACCTGGAAGTAGTACCTCGGGTTAAGAACTTTGCCCCAGGATGAGAACAGAAATCAGGCAGCGGCGGCGGCAGCGGCGGCGGAAGGCCCCATTAGCTAAAGTGGGACCTCAGGTTAAGAATGGTTTCAGGTTAAGAACGGACCTCTGGAACAAATTAAGTTCGTAACCAGAGGTACCACTGTAATTTGTGGAATTCACTGTCAGAAGATGTGATTATGGCCACTAGCTTAAATTGCTTTAAAACTAATTCATAGAGGTCCACAGTAGCCATTATACATGATGGCTGTATGGAACGTCCATGTTGATGGGATCCAGTATTGAGAAAGGCCTTCTTTCTGCAAGCCCACCTTCTTTGAAAAGCGTAATAGGACATCTTATATTGCTATGTTACGGATGCCTCTGGAATTCCCAAAGCAATCACATGGAAGATGTCAGCTATGCTGCACTGTCAGGTGAATGGCTCAAGGTAGTTGTCAAAAGTATCTGACTGAAGAATGCTAGGATTTGACATCAGGGCCTTAAAATAAAGTGGCTGAATTAGCTATTTCTGAATTCTGTTTCTAAAGCAAATCCTAACTGGTAGCTCATATATGCGTATGACATCACTTTAGAGAGTATATTCTTGAGTACAGATGACTGTTTATAGTGTAATTAATGTTCCTTTATCATTTTTTAAAGTATATAATAAACGAACATGCTTTGCTTTTGAGTTTTCTGTATACACTTCTCCAAACTGCTCCAAACTGAAGGCATTCATATCTGTCATGATTAAGTAGGATTCTTGCTATGCTTTGACAGCATTCAATTACCACCTAATTTTTTTGAGCATAATGGTTGCTGTCAAATTTAAACGATTTACCCTTTGGTATTTTAGGGACCAATCTTCCTCAAGTAAAAGTACTGCAGCCCACAGTTTTGCAGAGGCTTACTTACACCAAGCAAGCAGTCTGCTCCATACACACACACACACACACACACACACACACACACACACATATATATACACACATACCACCTTAGATTTCAAAATTCCATCCTTCCATCCGCCACTTGTCAAACATTTTCACTGTTTATTCTACATTGTAGCCTATTATTTTTATTTTTGGAGCTAAATCACCAGATATTTTTTTTGTTGGATCCTTCAGCAGCTCCCTGTTGTCATGGGAATTGATGCTGTTTTGAGTGTTTGCTGGACCGCATTGTTAATAGAAAAGAAATCCCTCATTTCCATTCCTTTATCATTCCTCCAGCTCACTCTTTTGTTCCATTCCTTGTTCATTCTGGTTCAAATACTGCACCTAATTCACACCCTGATTAGTTACCTATGTCTTATTTTGAATCAAGATTTAGGACCAAACCTTTCAAAACTGTACTGATTTTAACCACCAGTTTCAGAATGGCCCCGATCTTTGGGTTTCTTATATTTCCTGAGCAAGGCTGCTAGTAACGTAAACATTCCCAAATAGTTGGAGGCCAGGTTATCTGAAGGACCTTCCCTTCCCACATGAACCAACCCATCTGTGGCCGTCATGAGCAGAAACCCTGTTCTGTGTTGTTGCTGCCAAGGAGTGTGGTGGAGTCTCCTTCTTTGGAGGTCTTTAAGCCGAGGCTTGACAACCATATGTCAGGAGTGCTCTGATGGTGTTTCCTGCTTGGCAGGGGGTTGGACTCGATGGCCCTTGTGGTCTCTTCCAACTCTATGATTCTATGATTCTGTGTCCCAGCACCAACTCAAAACAGTGACTTCTCAGTGACAGTTCCCCAGTTGTGCAACAGTCTCCTGAGGTAACTTCACCTGGCTGGACCGTTGATGGTTCTGCGGGAGAAAGCCAATATATATTTGTTCCAGCAAGCTTTCAGTAGTTTTTCAGATTCAGGTAGGTAGCCGTGTTGGTCTGACGCAGCCAAAATAAATAAATAAATTGTCCAGTAGCACCTTAGAGACCAACTATGTTTGTTCTGGGTATGAGCTTTTGTGTGCATGCACACTTCTTCAGATACACTGAAACAGAAGTCACCAGACCCTTATATATAGTGGGAGGGTGGGGTGGGCGTTTTCTCAGGAGGGTAGTAGGAGATGGGTGATTAGCCATACCCATTGAGTCAATCACTCATCTCCTACTACGCTTCTGAGAAAACGCCCACCCCCCCCCCATATATAAGGGTCTGGTGACTTCTGTTTCAGTGTATCCGAAGAAGTGTGCATGCACATGAAAATGTTAAGTTGTGGATGAACATATCAGGCGACACAGCGATTCTTCAAACAGCTCTTGTTTATTCAAAGGCCAGAACAGAACTGAACTGAAGAGCTCAGTCAGCCTGCGGATATAGAGCTCCAGAACAACATAACTGTTGCAACTTTCTAAAACTATCCAATCACTGAACGTTACTTTCGATCCTTCATTTGCATACAAACTATCCAATCACTGAACGTCACTTTCGATCCTTCATTTGCATAACTATCTACAGTATCCCCCTGCTGGTCCAGGATGAGAAATTCAGTACATAACAGAAAGCTTATACCCAGAACAAACCTAGTTGATCTCTAAGGTGCTACTGGACAATTTTTTATTTTTAAAAGTTATTTCGAGTAGTTTTTCACTAGTTATTAATCCTTTTTTACAGATACACTTTTAAGATTGTTCCTAATTTGCTGTAATAAAGAGACAGAGGTGTTCTCAGGCTTCTGGTAAGACTTCCATACTAATAGAAGTTCACTGTTTATTTCAATATAAAACATAATTGAGGCCTAGTGCCTCACACTGAAGTCAGCCATCTTGGCAATGACAACCATATAACAAGGAGTGCTAAAGCACCCTGCCTCTTGAAGGCAAATAACCCCACCTACATTTATTAGCTTGTCAGTAGTGTTTCATGCACTTTACCACAGAATTTTTAATTGTATTAAAAATGCATGGTTTGTGGTTGTAAATTGCCATGGGGAGAAACTTTTTAGGACCTAAAGAAGGGATTATATTCTAAAATGAAATTCAGAATTGAACCGTAGGCAGTTTGCTACTGTTTTCAGTTCCTTCAGTTCTTATTTTCCTCTATTTATGTTACTGATGTACACATCTGCATTGATACCCCTCCGTCTCCCTGCAAAATGATGGTGTTGGCATCATTAAATGCACATCCACCTGGATTAGGTTACAGTTGTCTTGCTCTGTGCATTACCTTACTACCTTCAACTTTCACACATTAGCAGCGAGACTGGAAAACATTCCTGGTTTTTATTTCCCCTTTCTCAACAGATAAACAAACAATCAGGGCTTATTAATTTTAATGAGCTTTTCCATGTCTTAAAAACAAAAATCTTCAGAACTGTCCAAAATGTTTAATAGCTGAGACTAGCAGTCTGTTAAGCTCCAAAAGCTTGAAGATATCTAGATCTCTGCATGCTGTCCCTCAGGATCCTGTATTGATTTTCTTAAAAGCTTCCCCCTCCCTTCAGTTAACAATGCAGGAATCAAATATAGTCACAAGTCAAGCAAAACCTACAAGATAAAGGGCTGGAAGAGATGTTCCAGAGGATCTTTCAATACATCAGAGGGATGCTAGGGGAAAGCAAAAATGGGACTCTTAATGCAAAAATATTGCATAAAGCAGACCTATGTATAAACTATACCAGGGGCTAGGCTAGACTATACTATACTATACTATACTATACTATACTATACTATACTATACTATACTATACTATACTATACTATACTATACTATAAAAGTACTTGAGCTATTAAAGTGCTTAAGTGTGATACTGAATTTTAAGCACAGAAACCTTACACTGCACACAAACATTAAACATTGTAATATTCATGAGTGTGTTAGTGAAATGTTTGTCATAATGATGTGTTGGGTGCTGAGAGGATCGGCTTCTATTGCAGGGACCCCTTGAGGGTTGCAAATAATTACCATTGTGTCCTATGCAGCATAGAGCTAATCACACACTGTCAGGGATATTAGCAAAAGAATTTTGTTGCCGGAAGCAACAGCTTATCCCTGTTGGCAGTGCAACAGCAGGGATCGTTCAGTTTATATCTTAAGGGGTTGTTTATGTTCACAGTCTTAGTCAACTTTCCAAGGGGTGATGGTGGAGGTGTTGCTCAGAAACCAGTTAGAATGGCATGATCTTTACTGCGGTGGAGCAAACTGTGATTGGCTGTAATGTTCTGAAGGATTTCCCCCCTGCATGTTTGGTTGTATATGTCTGGGTGATAGACAATCCATAACTATTAATATAAAACCTCTGTTTAGTTCTTCTCAAGATATACACATTGCTGTTACTGAGTTTACTCAGTAAAATTTTATCAAGTTTTCTTTTCACTCTGGATTCCATCTGCATTATTTACGTGAGTTTAACAATCCACTTTCCCATAGCACCACACATAGTGAAAGAATGCTGTTCATTTATAGGAAAGAAAGTAAAATACATGCAGTCAAGAAAACACTGGGATGGAGTTTGTTTCTTGTTTTTAGTCGTTTAGTCGTGTCCGACTCTTCATGGACCAGAGCACGCCAGGCACTCCTGTTTTCCACTGCCTCCCGCAGTTTCGTCAAACTCATGTTGGTAGCTTCGAGAACACTGTCCAACCATCTGGTCCTCCGTCATCCCCTTCTCCTTGTGCCTTCAGGGTCTTTTCCAGGGAGTCTTCCCTTCTCATGAGGTGGCCAAAGTATTGGAGCCTCAGCTTCACGATCTGTCCTTACAGTGAGCACTCAAGGCTGATTTCCCTAAGAATGGATAGGTTTGATCTTCTTGCAGTCCATGGGACTCTCAAGAGTCTCCTCCAGCACCATAATTCAAAAGCATCAATTCTTCGACGATCAACCTTCTTTATGGGGTGGAGTTTAGGGATAGACAAAATGATTAGTGTTGGTTTCTCTTTTCTGGTTTCATTTATTTACAATCTTGCGTACACATCTGTGGCGATCACACAGGGTACCTGGATGTTTGACAGTCTATTGATCCCTGTACCACCACTGTGCTCGCTTCCCCGCTGCCACCAACCCGTTACTCTCGGGTAAAACACTGAGTCCAGACAGTTTTTAAAATTGAACCAAATAAACAAGTTTATTTTATAAGTGTTAGCAAGTTTATGGTTTCTCAGATAATAGTCTTGTCAGTTTTTTATCTTTAGTTTCTTTACCGACCTATACCTTCCTAATACCTTCTGACTGATTATCTCAACTGTTTGACTGACTCCTCTTAACATATTCTCTCACTCTCTCACATCAGACCAGCCCAACCCACAGACTTATCCTCCCTCTCCCTTCTCTAACTCCAGACTGACTTCTTAACAACTCCAACTGTAACTTCTCCCCTTGGGTTCCTATAGGTTAGTCATTTTACAATTAGTTAACCCTTTCCTTATGAACCCAGTATGATGTCACACACCTAGGAGAGCAAACGCCACAACATCTTCATGTTTTCATATCTGTTTGTGATTATTATTTTTTAAGTTCTCATGGAAATCGATCAGCAATTTAGTGCAAATTTCACCTAATACTGTGTGTATGTGTATGTAATCATTTGGTATATATCTTGCCTTGAGAAAGTCCTTGAGCCGGCAAATTGTCCCTGTGAACCTAATTCTGAACTCCACTGTTCCACTGGAGTTTTCTGTGTGTGTGTGTGTGTGACTGGATTTTGTGCAGTGCAATCCTTTGCTGCTTATTATTATTATTATTGCCCTGCCCCCCCCGACAGGGATTCAAAAACCTCGGGGGGGGGGGGCTCACATGAAAAAGCAATTAAACATTCTATTGCATCTACTACTCATAAATAAGCTCCATTGAGTTCAATGCAATTACTTCTAGGTAAGGGTGTATAGAATGATAACACTGTTTTATTATTTTATTGCTTAAGGTGTGCAGCAATTAAAGAGTAAGAGAGCACAACTCATTTGGTCACTTTTACAACTCCTGACACATTTCCGGTAAATGGTATCACATTATTAAGAGAGTCAAGAATTGCATTTCACACATGGTGACAGTCAGAAGAGGCATTTAAGCAAGTGCTGTCCTAATCCCCACAAAAGCAGAAGCCTCAGTCTCATTGGTGAACATTCAAGGTAATCCCATGATATGGTTTGCCCTTGAATTAGTGTTTCAGTTTCTAGTTAATTAATTAACTGATCAATTAAACTTTTAAACTGGGCATATTTAACTTTTCTTAAGGAAATGTCTATAACTTTCAATTTCATTTGCTGGTTTGCCACATTTCTTATAGTCTGATGGCTGAGATGCCACCACAGAGTCCCTGCTTCAACTTGTGTTGCTTAATATAGATCCTGCTTCACCTCTGACAAGCCAAAAAAATCCCTTCAAGGCGTTGTGGTTTAACTTTGGATTTAGGAGCTGTCCAAATTCCCATGGGTACCATAGTTCACATAGTTCTTCATATGAACTGTGCATCCGATTCCTGTATTATTTGAGCACCATAGCAGCATATTAAATGGTGTGGCACAATTCCACAGAAGCACACCTTGATGTGTTAGTAGTGTGGCTACTACTGATTTTAACCAGGCTAGTAATTTCCTCTACAGGGGACGGAATTGACTGGGATGAGTAGAACCGGTGTAACTTTACAACAAACCATGCAAGCAACTTACAGTGTAGAAGCACCTTCACAGTTGGAGGTGGTAAGGCTTCTGAAGAACAGTTCCTGGAAACCACAGGAAGGGAGGTTGCTGCCTCCACTTTACTAAAATAGCATTTGAATTGGGTGGAAGAACTACTTTTGAGAGCCATTAAGCTTTCACATAATGCCCCATTCTAAAAAATTACCATATAACTCATCAGAGTACAGTGGTACCTTGGTTCTCAAACTTAATCAGTTCTGGAAGTCTGTTCCAGAACCAAAGCGTTCCAAGACCAAGGCGTGCTTTCCCATAGAAAGTAAAGCAAAACAAATTAATCCGTTCCAGACTTTTAAAAACAACCCCTAAAGCAGCACTTTAACATGAATTTTACTATCTAACGAGACCACTGATCCATAAAATGAAAGCAATAATCAATATACTGTATTATAAAATAAATAAAACAGTATTATAGATGCTAAAATTTTTATTTTTTTATTTTTTCCTTACCTGGACTGATGATAGTCATTGTTTTGATGGGGGGATTTTATTCATTTCCGCAGTCACACAATCAATCACTCAATGAGTAGCTGAACTGGGATCCACACAGTCACAAAAAGAAAATTAACCAAAAAAGCCTCAAAAAAATTGCAAAATAAATAGCAAAAACAAAAGTACCAAATATAAGCTCCAAATATCACTTCAGAACACTACGATCGGAAATGGAAGGCTTGAATTACAATGGGTGGGTGTGTGCAAATTAGCAGCGCAACAGGAAACACAGGGGGGCTCAAAACGGAGCACATTTGGCTTCCAAAAAAAAAAAAAGGTTTGAAAACCGGAACACCTGCTTCCAGTTTTACAGCACTTGGGTTCCAAGTTGTTCGTGAACTAAGCTGTTCGAAAACCGAGGTACCACTGCATTGTGTGCTCTGACTGACAGCACCCCTTCAGGGGTTCGGACAGACAATTTCCATATCACCTATCTGCTGATATCAGGGGTTGAATCTGGGATTCACTGCATACAAATAATATATTCTACCAGTAAGCTATGTCCCTTACATTAGACTCATAGAGAGCAACTCTAGACTTCCACTAGCAGGTTTTAGTTTTTATTATTGCTTCTGGTTGTTCGCTCTTCCTCTTTCTTCCACTCTTTTCCTCCTTCAAGCACTTTGCCCTGGTGACCCTCTCTCCAAAGTCAATGAGTGAGTCCAGCTGAGAAGGCAAGGTGGTAGATCCTAATGTTTAGTAGTGACATGACAGCCCACCATTTGTTCCACAGTGTATTCTCTCCTAGCACACTTGATTATTTGGATATTCATCATCACTTCTTTGCAGTTCTTTGAACTGAAACCGTTTCTTTCCCTTTAAGGGTTTTTTTGGGGGAAAGAATTAATAATACACATTAATAATTCAAGTTCTATTTTGTGAATATTGGTGGAAGTGAAGGTTTCTTTTGTAGTTTTAACATGGTTTTATTTATTCATATTTTTTGTCATGCTAGTTGGCTGATGGGCAGTTCGGATGTCAAAATAATGCTCTTTAATAACAGGTGGCTCTTGTATCGCCTGTGGGTGGAGATGCAATAGGTAGAAGGTTTCATGAGCTGTATTTCTGCACTTGGGATGATAAACACCAGGCTTGATGAGACTCAACCGGATATTTCATTCAGATGCATTCTATCGTATAACTTTTTTCTATGAAGAGAAAGGAAAGAGAAGTAACAGGTGGGACCTGCAACAGAAAGTTGCAGTATGGAGATCTGCTATTCAGGGTTCAAGTCATCCAGCCATGCATTTATCCAAAACACTCCTTTCTATTGCCCGTTTCCCATTATGCTCCCTAATAACTAGCATTCCCTGGCCTTTGAACATTCTGATTGGGCTGTTTTGGGTCTTTATCTGTGGATAATGACCGCTCCCCACATTAAATGGGGGCACCCTTTGCGTGGTTGTGTGCAGCCCCCTGGACCCTATGTGGCACCATTAGCACAGGCTTGGCTTCACCTTCCCCAGGTGGGATACCTGGAGGTCTCTGCCTACCTCAGCCATTTGCCCAATCCCGCCTGGGGAGGTGTTGCCAAAGTGATCAGGCCAGGTAGGGGGAGGGACCATCCTGCCCACACAATAGGGGGAGGATTTTACCTGGGATCGTCAGTTGGCTCCAGAGCTTCTCCCACCCTACCCACCCCCAGTTAAGACTTCTTTTGCAGGTTAACCTTTTCTCCACAGGTACGTGGGCATGGCTACGTCAAGGTCGTTGTTGAAGGGCCGGAAAGGAATTTTCCTGCATTGGCAGGTTTTGCCTTTCCCATAGCAAAACGTCACAACTTTGGCGGCTTCAGGCCTTGGGCAGAATCCTCTAGTTTATCTTCCCTAAATAGGGGTGTGCATGTAGCAGTGACCCATGCCCCATTCTCTTTGCAGCGGTGATCCCAGGGTTCCCTATTAAAGGGGCTGTTTTGAGGGGAGGCTTTGGGTGTACGCCTAGAGGTTGTCATTGCTCTCACCTTTGACGACGGCATAATGGGGGGCGGGCTCTCTGCTTGTACATATGTTCTCCAGAGCCAGCCCATCCACCACACACTCTGGATAACCCTGATGTTCCCCAGATCCCCAGAGGGGGACTGGGAGAGATAATGCCCAGTGCCTGAGCCAAGGTCTACCCACATCTGAAACATAATAAAGTTGTGGCCAATTTTGATCCCATAGCATGTTGTCTTGAGTTATTATTCCACTCAGGGCTGCCCAGGGTTTGGGGGACTCCCTCTGTCCACGCAATGAGTATTTTCTGCAATCGTTTCCCATTGTGGAATGCCCTCTCCAGGGAGGTTCACCTGACACCTTCATTACATATCTTTAGGCACCAGGTAAAAATTCTTCTCTGTAACCAGGCCTTTGGCTGGTTATGCCACGCAGCAAAGACATAATGCAGAATCTTCACAGTAAATGAATAAAACTTTTACTTATGTCAAACATACTTCTTTACAAACACATAATAGCATAATAGGAAGTGGAATACAGAGCGAAACACACACAGAGACTTAGCAGACTTTATCACTAACTAACATTATCACTAATTAGAGAGAACAGATTATGCTTCCTGGCTCCACTGTGTCTTCCTGTAATAAATACAATACTTGCACAAAAAATGAGTCATCCACAGGATGTGTTATAGTGAGTCAGCATGCTGAATGCATCTGCACTTTTCAGCATTTTCCAACACTTTACTGCTTCTTTACTGCTTCTGCTCTCAAAGACCTTTGTCACATGACAGGTTAAACAACCTATGTCCTTTTAAACTGTGTGTGGGATGGTTATTACTTTCTTTTTTATTATGCTATGAATTTTTATGTTTCCCTACTGTAAACCTTCATGTGCTCCTCGGATGAAGGGCGGTATAAAAATAATAACGATAATAATAACAATGCCATTTTGGCTACATAAGTACAGACACTTAGAGAATGAGTTCAATGAGCATTCCCAGTCGACATGAAATGCTGAAAGTTGAGTGGGAATAGAAAACAGGGGAGTGGATGGAATGGAGTATCCTTGGAAAAGGCAAGACTGGCTGGAACCATGATCTAGAACACATTTTGCTTCAGGTCCAAATGAACAAATGAGTCAAGGCGTTGCCCATCATGCCGAATTAATAGTGACAAACAAAGCTAATAAATGCAAAAGATGTCCTCAACATACTATTAATATTTCACGAACGTCACATCTAACTAATCCAATTAAATAGCAGAATGATAAAGGCAACAAACTCCAAGCAGCAGCTAGGGATGAGGAATTTTGTTTGGTGTGCATTTTTAAGCGAACTGAATTAATTTGCACCCTCCAGGACTGATACATGAATTAAAACATAACTGTCCCTTGGATTTTTCACTTTTCCAAATTTTGCAAAACAGTTCTGGCCTTTAGGAAAAATATCTGGCTATCTGTATCTTTCTCCCCCATAGGAGACAAGCAAATATGATTGAGATTTGTGGGTGGGGATGGCCAGAGGGAAAGCGCTGAGCCACCCCTCTGTTCCTTTATTAAAATTCACATTTAAATAGTAGGAAGAAATGCATGCCACCTCACTTTTAGGATTCTCTCTACCTTTTCCTTAAAAGCGTCAGCCTAATTTATAATGCATTCCCTCCCTCCACCTGTTCCGGCTTATGGTCAATCTGGTTAGATATGCTTTTGTGTTCTTAATATTTCCCAGGTTCATGGCGTTATATGAAAGCGTATCTTTTACAAAGTATATAATAGGTTTACTTATTGATTATTATTTTTTAAAGCTGGCTTATGAGATCCAAGGCATTTTCATTTTCAAGTAATCTCAGAGCCCAAGGTTCTCTCAGTGCATTAATAATTATAAAAGCCAGAGACTGTCTGCTTAAAAGGCTATCAATACGCCAGGCTGAAGCAATAAACTGCAGCAAGCTTAATTGCTGTTTAATTTCAAAATCTTTAAAGTTGTGGGCAATCTTGAAAACATTGAAAAGGCTAATGCAACCATTCCTAAAAGACAATATAAAAATAGACATTAAGGGGAGAGGAAATGGGCGTATCTGTCTCTGTGGCTTAACTTCAATTTCTTTTTTTCTTTTTTTTAAAGTTAAGGATAACAGACCCCAAAATTCCTAGCAATGAATGATACCAGAAGTGTCATTCGGAATTGAGTTAAGCAATCCTTGGCCATCATTAATCATGGGGGAAAACTGACAGGAGAAAAATGAGTCGGCTGGGTATATCTAATATTTTCTCACTGGCGATCGGTTCCAATGCACGACACAGTAGAAACTGGTATTCATTTTAAAAAAAGAAGAAGGGGAAAGAAGAGAGCTCAGTTTCTTGTTGCTAGGTGATACAACCCATATTTGCTACCTGTTTAAAAAGGGAAAAAAAGAAAATGCTCCCAATCTTTAGGTTGCTCTACCTGCATTTTCTCACATTCATTTATTTTATTTATAAAACTATTTCTAAAACACATTTCAGTCCAGAGTGGACCAAAGTGGTTTACAACAAAAACAACACAACAACAACAGTAATTATAATATAATATAATATAATATAATATAATATAATATAATATAATATAATAATTTATTTATACCCCACCCATCTGGCTGGGTTTCCCCAGCCACTATGGGTGGCTCCCAACCGAATTTTAAAAACACAATACAGTATTAAACATTAAAAGCTTCCCTAAACATGGCTGCCTTCAGATGTCTTTTAAAAGTAAAATAGTTGCTTATTGCCTTGATATCTGCTGGGAGGGCATTCCACAGGGCAGGCGCTACTACCGAGAAGGACCTCAAAATGTATCGAGAAAGCAGATTTCTAAAAAAATATATCAATAACATATGACCATGGTTTGCAGTCACCAGCATTCTAAAAATTGACATTAATGCCAATTAGAAATGCCAGAGCAAATAGATTAGTTTTTAAATTAACCCAGAGGAACACAATATTCAGGGCCTGCCTAATCTCCTTCCATTGGGTGGGTGCCACCACAGAGAAGGCACATTTTCATTCCATCATAATGCATTTATTTATTAAATTTATGTAACACCTATCTGCCCTAGGGAACCCGGGATACGAAACTCATACTCCTTAAAACAGCACAATAAAAAACACACAACGAAACTAAAAAAAATATTTTTATCATTACAGTTATGAACGCTTCACGTGTAACCCCAAAGTGATTTACAGTATATTAGAAACATGCATAAATGTTACACATATAAAACAGATAAATCTATTGCATCATCATCAATAATAATAATAATAATAATAATAATAATAATAATAATAATAATTTATTTATTTATATCCCACCCTTCTGGCTGGGTTTCCCTCAGTAAAAACGGTATACACAAACATATATACAGAAAGTTTGAAACCACAGCACATACATAAAATCAGTTGAATCTGATACAGATACTGACATCTACAAACATTCACATAACTCTCCCTGCTAAACATTTCAGGTTTCAAAGGCCTGGATAAGCTGGGATGTTTTAAAATTTCTCCTTGGAGGATATCATACCACTGCAACATTAGCTGCCGTGTCTTGCTTTGCTTGCAGTAATAGTTAAGGACTCCACCTGACCATGTTTTGTTCCTTTTATTATGCTTTGCTTTGCTTTGTTCCAAGTTGTCAGTTTTTGAAGTGGGCACAGATTGCTGTTTCTCACTAGTGAGTCCCATGCTCCCAGCCTTTACTGTTACAGAGGGCCAGCCCAAGACATTTTGTTGTGGGGGCAAATGCCCCAACAATGCCATTGTGCCTGCCCAGCCGCCAGCCCTGTCACTGCAATTGTACCCTCATCTGTGGCTGCAGCAGGTGTTGGTGAAGCCCCAGCGGAGCTGGCAAGCGCATAACGGCAGTGATAGGGAGGGGGCAAGGTTGGATCTGCCACCTGAGGCAAATGGCACCTTGCCACATGCCTGGCCCTTGCCCCTGCTGTAATGGATTACAGTGGTACCTCGGGTTAAGTACTTAATTCGTTCCGGAGGTCCGTTCTTAACCTGAAACTGTTCTTAACCTGAAGCACCACTTTAGCTAATGGGGCCTCCCACTGCCGCCACACCACCAGAGCACGATTTCTGTTCTCATCCTGAAGCAAAGTTCTTAACCTGAGGTACTATTTCTGGGTTAGCGGAGTCTGTAACCTGAAGTGTCCAAAATACCAAGGAATGACTGATTGATCTGAAGCGTCTGTAACCTGAAGCATCTGTAACCCGAGGTACCACTGTATAATCTTGCTGCAGAAGTCTTGAAAAACATATTTATTCATATGAGCAAATAAGTCTCTCTCTCCCTCTCTCTCTCTCTCTCTGTGTGTGTGTGTGTGTGTGTGTGTGTTTCCAGAGCTTTATAAGACTAATAATTTTATTGTCAGTGCTGTCACTCCCCATTTGAAATGCACCCGGCAAGCCAAGAACAGAAGAAAAAACACTTTGCTTTAATAAGGTCACAGTGCTTATCAATCCA
Source organism: Podarcis gaigeae (assembly GCF_964106915.1). Lineage (NCBI taxonomy): Eukaryota > Metazoa > Chordata > Lepidosauria > Squamata > Lacertidae > Podarcis > Podarcis gaigeae. Next base: position 83,168,143 of record NC_139681.1, on the reverse strand, counting down.
TTTACATACTGGGAAGTTAAAGTCTGAGCTCTAGACAGTAATAATAGTCACTTTTGCTGTCTTTAAAATTGTGAAGAGGAAGGGGGGGGGGGAGAGAATCTGTAACCCAGAGGGCCTTTATGACTGGTAAACAGAACAAATCCTGTCATTTACATTTATATTTTTGACACTTATAATAGTCCACCTGTAATTCAATTTCCAATTTGCTCAAGAGAAGGCGAATGGAAGGTTTGTATTGAATTTTTATTCATTTCTTCAAGTGTGTTACCCACAGCACATTCTTCTTGGTAACTATGCAGAAGATGGTCCTGTTGAGCTAAAAGGGTCACTTTACTCCCAGGTAAGCAGAAATAAAATTGCAGTGTTGAGTATTTTAGCACAGCCAAATACTAGTACCAATTACAAGCTGTTAAGGCACATCTACATCATTAACCTAAATAACACTTCCCAGTGTGATAAACTTCTCTAGAACTTGTAGCTCTGTGAGTGGATTCTTCTGGGGGAAGCCATAATTGTTAAAGTGGTTTAATAATGCCTTAAATGTTTTAAATGTATAGTGCAGATCAGTCCACCACATAATGGATTTTGTGCCATTTGTACCATGGCAGGAAGGAACTTGGCAAAATGGTGGCAGGATTGATGGCCAAAACTCTTCCATTTGCACCAGATATAGATAGAAATCAGTTGAATTTATTTCTCTGGTCTCTCCCTGCACCATCAATGTTTTTATTAACTCTGCACATGAAAAAAACCAACAACTAAAGACAAATGTACAGATGGTGTCTACCAATGATATATCTGAGGCAATCAACTCAAATATGGCCATAGTATGAACAATGTTCACTTCTTCTCTTGGCCTTGATGTTTCCCTTTCACAGGACTATTGTGTTTTTCCAGGGATGGGGAAACCATTGAGGTGTTCACATTTAAAAAGTGTGCTACCTTTGCACCTGTGTACAGAACTGCTGAGCTGTGCACATCAACAAGCATACATTCTTTCACACCAACCCTTGTACATGTGTAGAGAGACAGTGTGCATCTGTTCAGTGCAATGCGTGAAGAAGCCTCATATAATCTGGGAATAGTGAGATACTCTGGTTTCTTTTCAGATCGTATAAATCTTTCGCCTTTTACTAATCTGGGAATAGTGGGCAGGAGAAATGATATATAGTATACTACATCATAATCAGTCACTGTGCAAAGGAAATTAAGACTGCAGTCCTCTGCAGAAGAAGCTGGTGTAAAGAAATCCAGAGTAAGTCATACTAGATGCAAACCCTGGTTCAGGCATGCTGCTGCTCTGCCTAAACCCGGCAGATGGAAAGCAAACCTTTAAAATAGTGTTCTATGTTGAGGTACCAGGTCACATGACTGAGCTGAATGGATTTAGGATCCAGACTAAGTCCCCCTCCCTCTGGTTGTGCCCCAATAACTTTCCCAGAATGCCCCCTTTGTGGGACTTAACACCAGCCTTGCCTCAGCCAGCTGAGCCAGAAAACTGCTGCAGCCTGAGTTGCTCATCATGGCAGATCTTGTCACAGGATTAAAGGTACCCTTGTCACAGGATTAAAGGTACCCCTGACTTAACATGGAGGCCCATTGGCCTAAATACTGGGAAATAATTGAAAAAATTGGAGACAATTGGAGGTTGCTGAGCTTGGAAAAACTGAAAACTAAGGTGCGAGACTGGCTGCACTATGCGCAAATTCAGGAGGTCTTTAAAATAGATAAAAAGGTTGGATTCCAGGTGGAAAAATCGAAACTAGAGACTGAATTGTTAGAGCCAAAAAGTAAACTACTTTCGAGAATGTATAACTTGCTGCTTAAGTGGAATACACAGGATGAGACAGTCAAATCCGCCATGATAAAATGGGCGCAGGACGTGGGGCACAACATTATGTTTGTAGACTGGGAAAGGTTATGGAACACCGGTTTGAAATTTACGGCATGCACTGCCTTGAAGGAAAATATTATGAAAATGGTATACCGGTGGTACATGACCCCAGTCAAGCTAGCTAAGATATACCATCTGTCTGACAATAAATGTTGGAAATGTAGAGAGGCGGAAGGGACATTCTTCCATCTCTGGTGGACCTGCCCAAAAGTGAAGGCCTTCTGGGAAATGATCCATAATGAACTAAAAAAGGTACTGAGATTTACCTTACCTAAGAAACCAGAGGCCTTCCTTCTGGGCATGGTGGACCAGAGAGTGCTTAAGAAGGACAGAACCTTTTTCATGTACGCTACCACAGCAGCAAGGATCCTGATTGCAAAATATTGGAAGACACAAGATTTACCCACGCTGGAGGAATGGCAATCACAGTTGATGGACTATATGGAATTGGCTGAAATGACTGGCAGAATCCGAGACTTGGGAGAAGAAACAATTGAGGAGGACTGGAAAAAGTTTAAGGACTATTTGGAAAAACACTATAAGCTGTATGAATGTTAAAAAAATGCACCTTTTAGGAAACTCTAGCTTCAGCAAATGTAAGTTAATGAAATGAAAATTAAGACACAAGAATTTAGAGGTAAAATAATGAAATAACTTTATTGTGTTTAATACAAAGCATACAAGAATTGGGTTATAGTAAAATTGAAATCAGGGAACATGATAAAATGGAAGATACAATAAGTTTTGAAATAAGTTAACAAATTGCTGATGTTTTATATGACAGAGAACGCAGGGTTTGGAGGATGTGGGGAAGTCCTTTAGATTGGATGGAAAAAGAACATGGAAATTTGTTATTCTTCTATTCTATTTTCTTATAACTATCCTTTATTCTTTTTTCTGTATTTCTTAAAATTAATAAAAATATTATAAAAATTAAAAATAAAGGTACCCCTGCCCGTATGGGCCAGTCGTGCTCATCTCGCTCTAGAGGCCGTGAGCCGGCGCCGTCCGAAGACACTTCCGGGTCACGTGGCCAGTGTGACGAAGCTGCAGCTGGCGAGCCAGCACCAGCGCAGTACACGGAAACACCGTTTACCTTCCCACTATAAAGCGGTACCTATTTATCTACTTGCACTTAAGAGTGCTTTCGAACTGCTAGGTGGGCAGGAGCTGGGACCGAACGACGGGAGCTCACCCCGCCGCGGGGATTTGAACCGCCGACCATACGATCGGCAAGTCCTAGGTGCTGAGGTTTTACCCACAGCGCCACCTGCGTCCCTGTGTCACAGGATTAGCCCCTAATTAAAGGAAACTACTAAAAGCATTCTGGGATTCTGTATTTCCACAAATTACCTGCATCCTTTGAAATGGCAGGTCCTGCAACTTTAGGTTTCTGGTGTGGGTGTGGGTGTGTGTTAGCCTTCAAAGCTACAACAACAATGAAATATACTCCCAGCTTTAGAAATAATAGCTACCCCCAACCCCCAACCCCAATTTCCAATTTTATTTTGGACCGTGACATGGCTCAAATGATGCCAGTTTTTCCAGTGTTAAATTTTATGTACATTTGTTTGTTTGTTTTATACTGTATTCCATTTTTCATCACAGAGGGGCCAATTGTTTTGGTTACATGTGTGTGTGTGTGTGATAGAGGAGAGAGAGAGAGAGAGAGAGAGAGAGAGAGAGAGAACTAATAAGTTTCTTTTTACAGTACACACACATACACAAATGCAAATGAACTTGAGGATGAAGTATTTTGTTTATTTCCTGCCTATGCCACTTCTCCACATATATAAACCCATTCTGTTTTCACATTAATCCATAAAACAGACTGAAAAGATAGGTCATACATATTTAAATACATGTTTAAAAATATGTATTTAAATGTATTTAAAGCATATTTCTCTTCAAATATGTACCTAAATGTATATTGTCTCCCAGAATCACATTTAAATGCATGGAGTTATATTTAAACACATAGTTACATATACATTTTGATACTTTTAAATTGCTGAGAACTGTATCATAATGGTCGGAGAAGAATCCAATGGAAAACTAAGTTGCAATCCACATATTAGTCTGAGAGTTGCAGATCAGGTCATTTTGTATAGGAATTGTCAATTATTGAGTACATCAAACATCCAAAAAAGGAAAGATGCAAATAACCTCTTTCTGTGGGCAAGGGCACCAATGGATACTACAGCCAATGGGCTGGACACAGCATTTTCTGGTTCTATTTTTCTGTTCTCTCAGATGTGCCAACCATTGTGTTATGTCAAGCTCCCATAGCAGCCATTTTGTTTTATGCCATGACCCCCAGAGCACCCATTTTGTGACTGGCACCCACAGGACTTTCACAAAATTCCTAACATGTCCACTAGACCAGAAACATTGTTCACTTCTGCCTTAAGCTTTTAAAAAATAGATTCTCTTTTTGTGTGTGTCCAATATATGCAAAACTTGTCTTCTTTTGTAAATGATCGTTGACTTAGAGCTCGAAACCATGTTTACCATTTTATTGTTATCACCCAGGTTTCGATTTTGTGACTATCTTTGACTTTATTCCTGAACTTTTGAGATGAGGGGAAAGATGCAAAATATATCTTAAGTAGTATCTGAGACAAGTCCTCCCAAACTTAGTGATTCAGCAGTTGTATAACTGATGCAGTTCTGAAACACTACACAAACACAAAATGTATGTTTTCTGCAGTTCATTGGCGCCAGAAAGCAGGCCCACGGAACACTTGATAAGGTGCTTGACTTGAATTTCCAAAGTGCTTGCCTTCTGTTTGTTATTGACTAATACATCAAAAGAATACAATTGCTCTAATGATGTATCAGCGTAATACATCACCACAACTACACTATCCCCATGATGATGTATTACTCAATAACTTGGGAGCAGCTGGCAAAAGCAGTTACAGAATCTGATGGTTTTGGTTTCATCATATTTATTTAATTTACTTCGTTAAGAATCGGAATGAATGGCAATATCAGGCAGACAAGAAAGTGTGTACAATTCCCAGAGATGTACACTCTAATTTTGGAAAGTGGCACTTTTTTCGGTGCCTTGATTCGGAAGAGCGAAATTTCATGCAATCACAACAAGAATTGTCCAGAAATATCCTGCTACCTTCGCTTCTACGTGCTCCCCAAAAGAAATTTCAAACTTATTTGACACCGCTTGATTTATCATCATATTTAAGAAGTCAAGAAAATCTCTGGAAACTTTATCTTCAGTTAGCAAATGACCAATATTTATATTTTGAGAGTTGGTGTAAAGATCTAGCACCAGACCAGAATTTTACACTTAACATGTGGCTACCATTTGAAGAAAGGGCAGTCATTCATACCCCTTGCTGCACTCCAAGGCTGTGTAGATTCCACTGCCTACATCACCAACATGTTAGGTGTGAATGTCTGTGCAAGTGAATCAAACACCTGTAGACATCTACATGCATAGGTTTCGCAGACTTCCCCATGAACTGTGTGGTCAGGATTCCAGGTTCCAAGGAATTCTACACATTTAGAAATCCACACATGTAGGCTTCACCTGTACAGCCTAATGTACGGATAATGTACTGTGACTGGGGGCAGCCGCCGAGACCGGTCTTGAAAGACCTACATTGGCTCCCAGTACGTTTCTGAGCACAATTCAAAGTGTTGGTGCTGACCTTTAAAGCCCTAAACGGCCTCCACCCAGTATACCAGAAGGAGCATCTCCACTCCCATAGTTCTTCCCGGACGCTGAGGTCCAGCGCTGAGGGCTTTCTGGCGGTTCCCTCCCTGTGAGAAGCAAAGCTACAGGGAACCGGGCAGAGGGCCTTCTCGGTCGTGGTGCCCGCCCTGTGGAACACCCTCCCATCAGATGTCAAAGAAATAAACAACTATCTGACATTTAGAAGACATCTGAAGGCAGCCCTGTTCAGGGACGTTTTTAATGTGTGACATTTTAATGTATTTTTAATCTTTGTTGGAAGCCGCCCAGAGTGGCTGGGGAAGCCCAGCCAGATGGGCAGCATACAAATAATAAATTATTCATATAATAATTGGGATGAGGCAATGGGAAGCCACATGTGACCTCAGGAACTTTATACCATGATTGCATGAAGACCCCTTCATGTGGGGGTGATGTATCAGGAGGGTTCCTGTCTCCATAGGCTTCATTGTAAACTGCTTTGAGGAAGGGTTTCGTGTATGTTTTTACAATCAGTGTTTAAATCTTATGAAATAAAATAATAAATAATTCCCCCCTGCCTCTCATCCCAAATGAACAAAGAAAGCAGAACAGAGGTGGAGAAACACATAATGTTTTATGCCTTGTGATTATGGAGGGAAACACACTAAACACACTGTTTTGATACAGTCATCAGGTCAGGCCCTACCATAAGACAGAGTGAAGCAGCTGCCTCAGACAGCAGATGCTGGATCTGGAAAGCTGTTCCAATGTGTGAAGATGAGAGAGATGTGTGAGCCATGTGGCCAGTCTGTCCTGCACCCTCTAAGCTAATTGCTTCCCCCAGTTTTGGTAGAGTCCCTCAGTTCTGAAGTTAGATTCAACTCCCAGTCTCATCAGCTTCTCTACATGAGGTTGAGGAAGACACTGACTTGCCCTTCACCTTAGAGAACAATATGTCTTGGACCAGTCCTGGATAAAGTACCGTACTTGCTGCATCAGCTGTGCCCACCTTGACAAATGTGCAGAAGCTATTATTTGTTCCTCTTTAATGGTTATATGAATAATATATTTGATTTGTAGTGTATTTCTAATTGTTCCAAAAAGTCAATACTTAGTAATGTACGGCCATTTAGAAGTCCTGAAGAACTTTTCCATTGCGCCATCACTGTGCCCTTGTGAGAACTCGACAGGGGAAGATGTCTGCACAGCTTATAGTACTCACCCAACAGGCCACTCCTATCTGTGACTGTCCTTGATGCATCAGAAGGATTTCAAAGAGGGTTGTCATCCAGTGGGTGCTTGATTGTGCCTTAACACCACCATGCTGCCAATCAGCAGACTTGAAGTCATGTCTTATCTCCTGGTGGTCTGTGACTTCAATTTTCCTTTCTGCAGGGATTGACTATGCAGCTGAGCTCCTCATAACTTCAAGCCTCCTTCCTGCAGGGACCAGCTGCACAATTGAGTTCTCCACAGGGAACTCAGTTGATTCAGCCATGTCTCTACTTGCCCACACCTGACATCAGATATGGCAAGGTTTGCAGAAATTGTCCTCACGAGCCAAATAGTTACCTATGCCGAGCCGAGTGTGTCTTGCAAGGTGCACGTCTCCCACCCCATCACAGGGCTGGCATCTCCTTGGTGGCATCGTAGTATCAAAAAAGTCAAGGTCCTGGCATGAATTCATAAATGGCATTATGTAGTTTCTCGCAGCTACTGGACGTTTTGGGGATGGGTTTGGTTTTACTTTTCAAAAGCGTCCTGCAACGGTACAAGGCAAAATGCTTGATCAATTTTATAACCGGTATACTTTTAACATTACATAATGGGTTCTCAGGTTTCTCAAGAAAGCACTTTGCCTTCCTGTGTGTTTGACAATATTTATATATATTGGCAGACAGTTTGCACTAATTAGAACAATATGTTTATGGAATCAATTCATATGCAACTGAAAAGTCTCAGTGACTCCTGACAGTTCTTCAAGGTCCCCCATGCTTTGTATTTCCATTAAGCCTGGGAACACTAATCTTTATACAAGTGAACATTTGCTTCTCCTCATATATTGTGTTATTAAGAATCAGAAATTGAACAATCATTTCCCAACAATATATATATATATAATGATAGTTTTATATTAAAAAGCCTCTAGGAGCAGAGCAGTCGAATCAAAATAGCAATCAGCCAATACATAATTTCTAATCAAGCGCCTCAATTATACAACTTCTTTAAATGAGAGACACTTGTTATGATCACAGGAGATAAACAGTTCTAAGAGTAATCAAAAACACTATTATTCACAAATCATAAAACATCAGATATCTAATTATCCATTGCAGATTCTACCTGAATTAATGAGAAATCATTACACTCAAGAACCAGGGGGATCATGGTTTGTCTTACTCTCTGCAGCTTCTTTAAGTTGACCTCTACACACAGAAATGCCTTACCACAGTAGGTCATTGCATTCTCCAGAAGAGTATCCCCCCAAAGTCCAGAAAATATAAGAAGCCTCCTCCTCAGCAGTTTAGAGCAGGGCTTTCAGTGCTGCTCCCAATGGAGCCCCATGTGAGCAACAGAACTTCCAGTTTCACTTTCCCCCTCCAGCCTTTCTCCACAGCAGATTTTAGGAATAGGGGGTTGTGGGGGTGGGGGAAGATAGAGGACAACCCATTGCATGACCAGACGCTCCTTGTACTATGTTGAGCCGTAGCTAATTAAAATAGTGCAGAGTTTACAAGCTTTCTCTGATTACATTCATATCTGCTGACCCAAATCCAAGTTAGGTGGAGCTGCCCTATCACCATTCAGAACTATGAAATACAAGCCAATCAGCATGCCTCAGTTTCCTTTTTTTAAACAAACAACAACAACAAAACCAACTCTGAGGATTTTCAGCAACTGTGGAAGTAGCACATGGCTAGAAGGTCAAGGAATGAAGATAGCTGCTGGAAGGGAGTTAGGGCATCAAAGTCAGATGCAAATTCCTTCAAGACCATTTAGCCACGGTTGCTGAGCCCATATTAGATATTACCTACATTCCAAACTGCTGTTTGCAGTGACAAAGGCTAGACTCGTGTTTTGTGTTAATAGGGGAGCTGACATTCTCAGGATGCCAAATTCCATACACATGGCACATGGAATGACCACAGGCTCAGCTAGAACTTTGCAATGAAGATATAAACATAACGAATGAGATGCTGAAAAATGCAGCGCCTTCTCATAGTATTTTCCGTTTGCTTCTTTTTAGTAGATGGCCTAGAACACTATTCAGTTTTTAAAGGCCCTTAGTATTGATTGCGCTCCTTACTCCACATGCAAATCGCCCTGCAAGTAACGTAGACAGAAAAGTAAAATGAGTCTCAATCAAAGATTATGGGCAGGAGAAAGGACACCAGGAATTTGGGCCCGACAAAATTGAGGCAGTGAGGCTAGAAAGTGTAAATAAACACAGGGATTAATGCCGGAAACACAGACTAGGGGGGAGATTTTATGGCAGCTGCAAATAATGCAACCATCTGCGTGGTAGAAGGAAGCCGAATAGTGGGCAAGCCAGAGAACAGAGCATAAATCACGGGAGTTATTCTGGCAATCCATTGAAGGCTCATCTAGAAAATTATGTAGAGCTTTGATTAGCACATAAAGACATTGCAGAGATCAAGCAGGTGCGAGAGAGAGAGAGAGAGAGAGAGAGAGAGAGAGAGAGCGAGAGCGAGAGCGAGAGCGAGCAATCAAATCATGCAGGATTTGGGGTGGGGAATTAGAATGACAGCGACAAATGAACTAGACTTGGCCTCAAAGCCTTGAGGACAATGTGATCTATGAAGAAGCTCTGTCTCCCCGTGTGTGATCTCACTGCCAATCAGATATTCGTGATAACTAATTTAAACCCTGTGCAACATTGGTTCAAGGATTAGATCTGTAAGGTGCTGGACGCCCAACACAAATTAAATGTCTTTAACCTAACGTTGATTAAAACGTGACAAGTCCAAAGGCAACATTTTCTTTTTTATTTAACAAAGCAGCATTAATCATTTTAAGTAGCTGCCAGAGAAACTAGTGAGGCAATAAAGAGAGCAAACCTGCAAGCAGGTAGTTCCCAACTGTTAGGAAATGAAGTATGGGGATGGCAAAACTCAGACTCCAAATGCTGAAACGGACCTATTGGCTTCTACTGCAAAACTCTGCAATCCTTTTTAATATTTATGTTTGGGTTTGAAGCTACAGTGAGGCTATTGAGGAATTGAACTAACTTTAGGAAACTGGACGGTTTGCATGTTTTAAGTCAATAGTCTCCCTTAAAATGCTGCAAAATTATCCAATGGATTCAGCTTACAGCAGCTGCACTGCTACAATGTTTACAGCCCCACTCCACTTGGTAGGGGTATCACAAGATATATTTTTTTAATGATATGTATTAAGTTTTCCAATTTAACAATCCAACAAAAACCACATTAGACCATTCCAAATTATAATACACAAAAAAGCCGAATAATCATGCCAAATTATATATCTTTGGGTGACTTCCCATGCTCTGAAGTTCGGGGAGTGATGATCTAATATTTATACTGCATTCCTTAATTAGTCCATATAGTCCCGATACACATTCCTGATGTCAATCCTTCATTATAAAAGGATGTCACATAGAGGAGGGAGAAAGGTTGTTTTCTGCTGCTCCAGAGAAGCGGACACAAAGCAATGGATCCAAACTACAGGAAAGAAGATTCCACCTAAACATTAGGAAGAACTTCCTGACAGTAAGAGCTGTTCGACAGTTGAATTTGCTGCCAAGGAGTGTGGTGGAGTCTCCTTCTTTGGAGGTCTTTAAGCAGAGGCTTGACAACCATATGTCAGGAGTGCTCTGATGGTGTTTCCTGCTTGGCAGGGGGTTGGACTCGATGGCCCTTGTGGTCTCCTCCAACTCTATGATTCTATGATTCTATGATTTATATTTTGCTGCTTGAGGTGAAGAAATAAATGGTGCCTCTCCCTCAACATACAGAATTTGACTAGATTGGTAGTTATTATATATTAAATTTCTATCCTGACTTTTCTCTTCCAAAGAAACCCAGGCCCACTATTGTTCCGGGTTTCTTTTCCCCAACTTGTTGAGGGGGAAGGAAGGATCAGAGAGGTTTCTCATTCACTGTTGCCACTCCCAACTTTCACACATTGGTCCAAAGTTCTGGAGGTGTTGCTAAATATGATTAGAAAGGACCGGTTGGTCCAGGGAATTGAGGTCGGAGTGAAACAATATAAATTGAAAGCATTTGCAGATGACTTGGTATTAACACTTCAGGAACCAGTCTCCAGCACTAAAAGAGTGTTAGAATTAATTTCTGATTTTGGTCGGGTGGCGGGGTTTAAGTTAAATAAGCAAAAAACCAAGGTTTTAGCAAAAAATTTGACAGTTACAGAAACAGATGAGTTCTCCAAAGAAACGGAGCTGAATGTGGTTAAAAAAGTAAAATACCTAGGGGTGTACTTGACCTCCAAAAATTTGAATTTGTTTAAAGATAATTATGAGAAATGCTGGTCAGAAATCAAAAGAGACTTGGAAATATGGTCAAGATTGAAACTTTCCTTGTTAGGCCGAATAGCTGCTGTAAAGATGAATGTATTGCCGAAAATGTTATTTTTGTTTCAGGCCCTACAGATCGTGGACAAGGTGGAATGTTTTGGAAAGTGGCAGAAGGATATTTCTAAGTTTGTTTGGCAGGGCAAAAAGCCCCGAATAAAGTTTAAAATATTAACTGATGCGAAAGAAAGAGGGGGATTTGCCCTGCCAGACTTGAGGCTATATTATGAATCTGCAGCCTTCTGCTGGTTGAAAGATTGGATTTTATTGGAGAACACTGACGTCCTGGATCTGGAAGGGTTTGACAATGCGTTTGGGTGGCATGCATATTTGTGGTATGACAAGGCTAAAGTGCACAAATTGTTTAAAAACCATATTGTCAGAAGAGCAATTTGGAGGGTCTGGATAAAATACAAAGACTTATTGGAGAGTAAAACTCCGAGGTGGCTCTCACCGGTGGAGGCCAAGGCACGTAAGAGACCCAACATGGAGGCCCATTGGCCTAAATATTGGGAAATAATTGAAAAAACTGGAGACAATTGGAGGTTGCTAAGCTTGGAGAAATTGAAAACTAAGGTACGAGATTGGCTGCACTATGCGCAAATTCAAGAGGTATTTAAAATAGATAAAAAAGTTGGATTCCAGGTGGAAAAATCGAAACTAGAGACTGAATTGTTAGAGCCAAAAAGTAAACTACTTTCGAGAATGTATAACTTGCTGCTTAAGTGGAATACACAGGATGAGACAGTCAAATCCGCTATGATAAAATGGGCTCAGGATGTGGGGCATAACATTATGTTTGCAGACTGGGAAAGGTTATGGAACACCGGTTTGAAATTCACGGCATGTACTGCCTTGAAGGAAAATATTATGAAAATGGTATACCGGTGGTACATGACCCCAGTCAAGTTAGCCAAGATATATCATCTGTCTGACAACAAATGTTGGAAATGTGGAGAGGCGGAAGGGACATTCTTTCATCTCTGGTGGACCTGCCCGAAAGTGAAGGTCTTCTGGGAAATGATCCATAATGAACTAAAAAAGGTATTGAGATTTACCTTACCTAAAAAACCAGAGGCCTTCCTTCTGGGCATGGTGGACCAGAGAGTGCTTAAGAAGGACAGAACCTTTTTCATGTATGCTACCACAGCAGCAAGGATCCTGATTGCAAAATACTGGAAGACACAAGATTTACCCACGCTGGAGGAATGGCAATCGCAGTTGATGGACTATATGGAACTGGCTGAAATGACTGGCAGAATCCGAGACGTGGGAGAAGAAACAACTGAGGAGGACTGGGAAAAGTTTAAGGACTATTTGAAAAAACACTATAAGCTGTATGAATGTTAAAAAATGCACCTTTCAGGAAATTCTAGCTTCAGCAAATGTAAGTTAATGAAATGAAAATTAAGACACAAGAATTCAGAGGTAAAATAATGAAATAACTTTATTGTGTTTAATATAAAACATATAAGAATTGAGCTATAGTAAAATTGAAAATAGGGAATATGATAAAATGGAAGTTACAATAAGTTTTGAAATAAGTTAACAAATTGCTGATGCTTTATAAGACAGAGAACGCAGGGTTCGGAGGATGTGGGGAAGTCCTATAGATTAGATGGAAAAAGAATATGGAAATTTGTTATTTATATCTTTTTTTCTTATAACCACTCTTTATTCTTTTTTCTGTATTTCTGTATCTTTAAAAAGCAATAAAAAATGTTTAAAAAAAAAAAAAACAAAGTTCAGGACAGATACCATGCACTAACAGTTGGTATGTGTAAAAAGCAATTTATCTCAATGTAAATTACAATCCTGCAGGAATGTAAATCAGGCATAGGCTAACTCGGCCCTCCGGATGTTTTGAGACTACAAGTCCCATCACCCCGACCACTGGTCCTGTTAGCTAGGAATGATGGGAGTTATAGTCCCAAAACATCTGGAGGACCGAGTTTGCCTATGCCTGATGTAAATGGTCCAAAGATCAGAACAAACTCTATGTGTGTAAAAGTTTTACACATCTTTTGGGGGGAGAGGCGTGTCCTATCACATATTTAGAGACTGTGTATAAAACCTTTAAACGTGTAATGTTTGTACTGCTCTTTGAGCCATTGTGTGAAGGTTTCAGGTTGATGCAATTCTGCCCTTCATTCAATGCACTGAGTGGTTGCTTGGTTTCTGAAAATGTCAAAAAGGGCTAGTATCCTTTCTCTACATAAGAAAGACAAACAAGTCCAATCATAAGTCTTAACCTTTGGAAAATCCTATTTGTGACTGTCCACTTCGTTATATTCGAACTTTCCAGGTGTTTGTAGAACATTCAATAAAGTACAAGGGAGCTGCCTATCACCTGGCTGTTAGAACAAAAATCCTGGCTTTGTAATGGATGTTGGGAAACAGAACAAGACAAAAACTTGCTGTACTCTTGTTTTCAGAATAGAATGGAGAAAGTATTAGGCCAGCCAGAAGCAAGAAACAGGCTGGCAGCTGAGAGACAGAGTCATGCCTTATTTCTGCTGGAATCCAAGGCTGTGACCATGAGAGAAACAAGGCCTTCTTGGTGTGCTAATGATGTTTCCCTCTGCCATGGGCTCAGGTTGTGTGTACGCACACAAAATTAACCATATATCCCAAAGACACAACAGTGTCTGCTGTCCCTCATTCTGAGGAAACCAAACCATGGCTAAGTGCCTGGTACCCCAGGATCTTGTACAATCTGGGGATTGAGGTGGCGTGCAACAGTATTAAGGGCACGGGGGTGGCAGTGCTAATTTCATAAGGACTACTCTGCCTGTCCAGCAGCTCACCATGTTTTCAGAAACAAGTCTTTCTCAGCTGTGCCTGGAAGTAAGAACATAAGACAAGCATTGCGTGACCAGGCCGCGGCAGCCCCAGCCCCCAGAGATCATAAGAAAGGAATAAAGACTCTGACAATGTGTTATGGAATTAAAATTAGACCACAACTTTATTAAACTTCCGAATGCAGGAAGACCTTGGCTTAGGCCTTGAGCATGTTTCCCTCCCAGCCCCCCAGCCGGGGGAACTGGGTACATCAGGGTAAATGGGATATGGGGGTGCAGTGTGTAGCAGGCAGCCCAGCCCATATCGCTGCACTCAAGGTAGTTCACTGACGACCTTTCAGTGTATGGCCAGTGACACTCATTATATAATCCCTTTTAATAGGGGACCCTGAAATCGCCACCGGGGGGGGGGTGAGTCACCACTTCACTCCCCCCCCCATTATAGGGAAGAAAAGACTAAATGATTCCACCCAAGGCCATAACCACCAAAGTTGTGATGAATTGCTACAGGGAAGACAAAACCTGCCAGTGCAGGAAAATTTATTTGGATCCTTCAACACCAACCAGTCAAAGACTGTAGCAGCGCCCACTGAACAGGAAGAAAAAGTTAACCAGGAAGCAAGAAAATTTTAAACTAAGGGAGGGTAGGGTGAATCTCCAGAGTCGACTGCCTGGCTATTGTCAGCTCCACCTCCTATATATAAATGGGGCTGGCCCCACTTCCCAACAATGCAACTTGACTACAGAGGCTGGGTGTGAACTGCCAATAATAACACTGAGAGGCAGGCCAGTCCCTGTTTGCCATTAAGTTCCCTGGGAACTGTGGCACCCACAATGTAAAGTGTGAGTGCTCGTTGCTGGCTCGGGCTAGCACAGGGGTCAGCAAACTTACCACGCTTCGGGTCGGTGTCTCCAGTGCCAATCGCACGGCGGGCCAGAGGGTGGGGGAGTGCATGCCCATACGAATGCGCACACGCTATTTCCGGCGCACTTCCGGGTCGGAGGAGCGCCAGAAATAGCTTGTGCGCATGTGCACGGGCCTCCTCCGACCCGGATGTGCACTGGAAATAATACTTGTGCATGCGCAAATAATGCTTGTACATGTGCACAAGCTATTTCCGGTGCTCCTCTGACCTGGAAGTGGGCAGCCGCACAGCGCAGCACCAGTAAGAGCGGGCAGCGGGGGTCGCCGCGGGCCGGATAAACGGGTCCCTCGGACCTCATCCGGCCTGTGGGTCTTCATTTGGGGATCCCTGGGCTAGCAGCTCAAATGATTCAGGATTTCGTTCTCACATTGGCCAACAAGATGCCCACAGGAAACCCTTAAGCAGCGCAATAATACTCCCAACAACTGGCATCCAGATATACTGTAGTCTCCAGCAGTGGAAGTTCTTAGGGTTCATAGTCATGGATAGACTTGCCCTCCAAAAATTTGCCTCTTGTGGGTGATAATTCCTTTTCTTTAAAGCAACAACAACAATAATATTTTTATTAGGTTTTTTACACAAAGTTTGCCATTATTCAATTCACTTTCCGTATCTTACATTTTGACTTCCTCACATCCATGATGTTCCTGTTGTGTTTCTTTATCTGCTGCCATAGCTACCATTTATTTTCTATTGTATTACAGTGGTACCTTGGGTTACATACGCTTCAGGTTACAGACGCTTCAGGTTACAGACTCCGCTAACCCAGAAATAGTGCTTCAGGTTAAAAACTTTGCTTCAGGATGAGAACAGAAATCATGCTCTGGCGGCGCGGCAGCAGCAGCAGGCCCCATTAGCTAAAGTGGTGCTTCAGGTTAAGAACACTTTCAAGTTAAGAACAGACCTCTGGAACAAATTAAGTACTTAACCCGAGGTACCACTGTATAACTTATAATTATAGTCATTTATTTATTCTCTTTCCCTTGCCTATTATTCAGATTATGCTCGCGATTTCACTTGGTTATAGTTTCTTCTCTAACAGTCCGAAAAGAACCGCCACTCTTCGACAAAGTTCTCTTATTTTTTTAATCTCTAATTTTTGATGTAAACTTTGCCATCTCTGCATAGTCTTTAAAAGCCATTCTTCTTTCGTTGTGAGTTCTTTTTCCTTCTACTTCTGCACATATAGGATTCTGGCTGCGGTAGTAGAATACATGAATAACTTAAAGGTAAAGGTAAAGGGACCCCTGAACATTAGGTCCAGTCGTGACCGACTCTGGGGTTGCGGCGCTCATCTCGCTTTATTGGCCGAGGGAGCCGGCGTACAGCTTCCGGGTCATGTGGCCAGCAAAACTAAGCCGCTTCTAACGAACCAGAGCAGCGCATGGAAACGCCGTTTGCCTTCCCGCCGGAGCGGTACCTATTTATCTACTTGTACTTTGACATGCTTTCGAACAGCTAGGTTGGCAGGAGCAGGGACTGAGCAACAGGAGCTCACCCCGTTGTGGGGATTCGAACCACCAACCTTCTGATCGGCAAGCCCTAGGCTCTGTGGTTTAACCCACAGTGCCACCCATCTCTTTTGGAATCTCTTCCCCTATAATCTCCTTGTGGGAGAAAACTTTAGCGTGGGCTGAAGTTGTCAATGATTGAACCTGGGACTTTTTGAATACAATGTATTTGTTCTTGCCATTGAGCTACAAACAGCAACCATTATGTTGGACAAGGAATATAACCAGGGAGGGGTACAGCTTCTCTTTCCAGAAGGCATGGGATTATACGTCAAACTGTGATATCACCCAGACTTGGTCCGCACACTTTCTGCTCTTTTAACCTTCCCTTTCAAAAGCCATATGCATATATTACAGTCGTTAACCTATGTGCAAGAATAGCAGGCTTTTCTATTTTATTTTTCGCTTTGCAAATTTGCAGAGTGCCTTAAAGGTAAACCCTAGGCTGCTTTCAATTTCTCATTGCATTCTATTTTCAGCCGAGGTTGCAGCCTTGAGGCAGCCAGAGACCTTGGAATCTATTATCTCCGGCGAGAATACTTAATTGATTTTATCCATCACATTTGAAATTTGGTTTCAGCCACAGATTTAGTGATGGCTTCTCAGTGTGAATAATACATGTAAAATAAAAAGGGAACTGTCCAAAAACTGGGGAGAGAGTAGAGTGAGAGTGACACATAGATTAAGTTTTTAAGGTTAAGAAAGTGTCATCCATTATTTTATCAGAGTTTTAAATTCACTTTCCCCCTAATCAATAGGAGTTTCTAAAAATACAATGGGGGGAGAAAAGCATGAGAGAAAAAACGATGTTAGGTAAAAATTATGTTTTTGTACCTTTAGAAACACTGGGATATTTATCTGTCTCTGACCCAATGCTCATTGGAGGATGAATCTTATTTGTCGTCTATGTACACTGTTAGGAATGTACAAACTTGCCTCATCTGTGTATGTGCGTGTGTGTGTGTGTGTGTGTGTGTGTGTGTGTGAAGGAGGCCACCGGAAGCTGCTATATGCAGAGCAGCCTACACAGGTGACTGAATCATGCCCTGAATATTCTTGTCAAAACAGTGAGAACTGCGACAGAATGTTGCAGTGCCAGTGTGAAGTGCTGCTGTTAAGGAGTCCACCCATTTTGTTCTGAATTCCCCCCTACGAATGGGGGAATATGCCATTTGAGGATTCTTCAACTTGGCTAGTGGGTGGGGGGAAGCCCTTAAAATGTTTTATGCCAGGTTACCAGGGCTGGATCTATACACTTTTTTTAAAAAAGTGTTATAAATGCTCATAATGGAAAAATCCCACTCACAACGGATCACTGCTCAACATCGCCATCTGGTGTCACATGTTTATAACACAGTTATAAATTTATAATAATAGAATCATTTATAAATAATAGAATCATTATTATTAGGAAGATATCTGAAGGCAGCCCTGTATTGGGAAGTTTTTAATGTTTGATGTTTTACTATGTTTCGGTATGTACTGTAAGCCACCCTGAGTGGCTGGGTAAACCCAGCCAAATGGGTGAGGTATTATTGACGGGACGCAGGTGGCGCTGTGGGTTAAAGCCTCAGCGCCTAGAACTTGCCGATCGAAAGGTCGGCGGTTCGAATCCCTGTGGCAGGGTGCGCTCCCGCTGCTCGGTCCCAGCGCCTGCCAACCTAGCAGTTCAAAAGCACCTCCGGGTGCAAGTAGATAAATAGGGACCGCTTACCAGCGGGAAGGTAAACGACGTTTCCGTGTGCTGCTCTGGCTTGCCAGATGCAGCTTTGTCACGCTGGCCACATGACCCGGAAGTGTCTCCGGACAGCGCTGGCCCCCAGCCTCTTGAGTGAGATGGGCGCACCAACCCCAGAGTCTGTCAAGACTGGCCCGTACGGGCAGGGGTACCTTTACCTTTTACCTTTATTATTATTATTATTATTATTATTGAGTGTAGCTGAGTCCCAGGCCATGTGACTGAGTCGAATGAGCTTAGGATCCAATCTAAGGCATCCCTGCCCTGGTCCCAACATGATATACCCCCACATGCCCTTTGGGGGGGGACTACCATTGATGGAATAATCTTATGATCAAAACCGACCCAGAACAAAAACAGGCTGATCTCTCCATCCCTACAAACCAATACTACAGCTGCCGCATTGAGAACACCCACTATCTGCATGGAGGTCTTGCAAATCTGCTTTCCCCCTCTTTCTAAGTAACATAAAATATTGTGTCACAGGTTGTTGTGAAGATGCAGCTTTTATGTCATATATTTTCTATAAGAAACTTAACTGGGCAGTAAGCTGCCTTCGAGGGTATTTTCTTCTGAAAGGTGGGATATAAATAAATGTAATAAACAAATCATAACATGCAAGGTTTCCTCATTTCAGCTGAGTGTCCTTTTGAGCTACTTCAAAGGTGTACTTTTTCTTCTTAAAACCATTTCCCTTAATATTTGAAAGTGTGGCAAGCTCTCACAAAGAGAATGCTCCTTTGCTTGTGCTGGAATTAGATTTTTCTGAGAAATTCAGAAGGCTTTACAATCTGCAGCAGATGATAAAAGAAAAAGTGGAAGTGGGTTAGCTTCTAACAGACATTGCTTCAGAAAGAATATCTAATAAGAGAATTTAGATCATGTTGTTAACCTCTCTCCATGGCACTTCTGAGAACAGAACACAAGCTAACACAATAACTCTGGATGGCTTAAAAATGAGGGAATCAATATCTCTAGATTGCCTGATTTAGCAAAAAAACAAACAAACAAAAAACTACTCATGAGTATTCCAAGAAAAAAGAAATCCAGATAGTGCTTAAACTTATTTATTGTTTTATGCATTAATTGTTTATATTTTTATACCACCTCTCATCCCATTGCATCCCATGGTGAAGATAAAATGATAAAAAATTGCAATAAAATTCAGTTTCAATGTAAAACTATTTTTTTATAGTATGCAGTATCTAACAAACTCAAAATATGAACATTGAGACTGCCTGAGAGATGAAATATTTGTACTATGTGACCTCCTATGCCCAGGTTTGTCATAACACTTTCTTAGCTAGTAAAATCAACTCTTCTTCTGCCTCCTAAATAATGTATTGCTTCATTGTTAATCTATACGGTTCTGCTTTAAAGATAGTGTTTCGTTATTGATCATAATGCATTATCTGCACACCGGAAATTGCTAAGCAATTTCCATCTCCAATGTGATTTCTAAATAATTCAGAAAGTAATTAGATTGCTATCCACCCCCTTTGCCCTCCCTAACATAAAATAAAATAAAATAAAGATTTGTCTTCTTTTTGAAAAGGAAGGACACTGGTATGCGCTGCACATGAGGAGTATGGTACAAAGTACTTTGTATATGCATTTTAATTATTGTTCATGGTCCTTATATGAAGGGAGCCCTTCTAGGAGAAGGAATATACTGCCCACAAACCACAAGACTGCGTTGCAGGATATCTTCAGGAGAAGAAAAGGCTACACAAATCTGGAGTGGAGTCCCTAAAATGGTCGGCTGGCACCTTGTATGCCTCCTTCCGGCAACTCCAATATTGGGAAACCTTGTTTCAGGGCTAAGTGGCAGCTGTTTAAGAGTTTAAAAGGGGACAATGCCCCCTACTGCCAGCATTGTAAGCTCCCCTCCTGCCCGCCAAGCCTCCCGCAATCTTGCAAACCCTGAATGGCGGAAATTAGAATACTACCCCAGTAATATATAATTCCTTCATAGATGTTCCAGAGCTCAGGTATATACAGAAACCATGGTTTGTGTCATGAAAGATTTGCTCTTTAAATGGAAGTGTGTGGAAACTGGAAGCAGAGAAGGGAAAAGACTCTGTGCATGGTCAGAAACACATTTCTATTGTTGCTATTGCTTCATAATTTTGAGAACTTGGCTCAAGCATGATGATGATGATGATGAAATTTGTCTAAGCCACTGCCTGATAAAATAACACTCTCACAAGCTATTCCTGATGAGTGTAAGTTCAATTTTCTGCTTAGCAGCCCACTTGTGTTCAGCGAAACTGCTATGCCTAGACATATTATTTTAATACTCCCATTTCCCCTAAGGCTCAGAGCCCAGATCCTTTTGTTAACTTAACATTTTGAGAGAAGCCTTTCTCTCTAAAACAGAGTCAGACCAAATCTGACATGTCTCCCTGGTGTTTTCCCAAGGGTTCGTCCTGCATAAACAAAAACCAAGGGTATTGTATTGCTGGAGAAGGTTCAGAAAAAGATCAAGAGAACGTAGAGCAGCTGCCATATAAGGAAAGGCTAAAGAGATTAGGATGTTTGAGTTTAGAAAGAAGATGGATTGCAGTCTCTGGGAGCTCATGACCAGGACTTGTCAACAGGGGTATTTGCAAGGGTGTTCTGATGGTGAGGCCCAGAGTGCTGTTTCATAGAATATGCAAGGGAGCTTCTGCAGTAACCTGCAACACCTGTGCCATGTTCATCTTACTTCCTGAGTATCTGCAAAACTACAGCTACAGCAAGTGCAAGCTGGTTCTGTGATGGCCTGGGAATCTGATTCAGAGGCTGAACCCGAAGAGTCCCCGCCTCCAGGGCCGGCTGAGCCGGGGCAGGGGCTTGAATCTGAAGGGCCCGCACCTGTGCCAGATCCTCAGGAGCAGACACCAGATGAATCCACTCTGGCTCCGGAGGTGATTGAGGACCCACTGCCTGCAGGTGCTCCTTTCCCAGCCCTGTCAGGGGAAGGTGAGGTTGCCTCTGGGTCCAGTAACCTTCCAGCCTCTCCTGAGCTGCAGAGGCTCAGGGCAGAGAGGCGGAGGGAACTAGGTTCTCTCAGGCGGAGTGCTCGCCTTAAGGCCAGGAGAGGCGAGTCACCTGCCAGCACCCTGACCTGCTCTTCCAGAGTTCCTGACCACACCCGGCTCCTTGCCTTGGACCCCGCTTCGCCCTTGACAGACAGCCTCCAGACCCTCGACCCAGGACTGGACTCAGACCACGCCGCACGGTACCCCCCCGGGACCAGCACAGGTTCCCTTGCTGTAAGAGAAGATGCAGCAACTTGAGGCCCGCCTAGAGTTGAGGAATTTCCCGTTTGAGCAAAGTGGACTGTGCTGGACCAGTGACTCAGGGTGGTTCCCCTAGGGAAGAAGAAGATCACTCATTGTAGGAGATGAGGAATGTGACACACAGAAGAAGGACTGTCAGGAGCCATGCTGTGTTGCTGCGGCTGCAACATCGATTCCATGCCCTCACCTCGGACACTGATTCTGGGCTAGAGGAGCCAGGACAGCAGTTGCAGTCCTCAGAATACAGCAAGGTGGCTGTGGAAGGTACAGTGCACAGAATGATTCCTGCCCAGAGCAGGAAGAGACGTGTGGTGGCAATAGGTGACTTCCTACCGAGGGACGCAGAGGCAGCAGGGTGAAGAGGTAACAGGATATCCCAGGCAGTCTTCCAGGTACAAAAATTCACGATGTTACCGAGAAGTTAAGAAGTCTTATAAAGCCTGTTGACCACAAACACGTCCTTCTGAATCATGTAGATACAAATGATACCGCCAGACACAGCCTTAGACATATGCACAGAGTATGGGAAACAAGCAAGGTGAGTTTGAGGTCTTAATACAGAATGGCAAATATTACTGAGAAGTTAACAAGTCTTATAAAGCCCGTTGACCGCAAACACGTCCTTCTGATTCATGTAGATACAAATGATACTGCCAGACACAGGCTTAGACATATGCACAGAGTATGGGAAACAAGCAAGATGAGTTTGAGTTCTTAATACAGAATGGCAAATGCGATCTGGTAGGCATTACTGAAACAGGTGGGATGTGACTCATGACTTGTTCAGGTCCCCCTGAGATAAGGAAGGCACACGACTGATAGTCTTTATTCAAAAAGAAGCACTTACAGCTACTCCTGCAGTGATCCAGATACACACACATACATCTAGCTCTTAAGCAATGAAGAAGAACATAAGGGAGTCCTTGTAGTAGTTCAAGCCTTACCTGTAATCCATGCCGTTCCAAGCAGTTACTTATATTCTATCCTGTCTGGGTCAAGGTACGGTATGTTGAAAAAACAATCAGAAAATAAAAATAAAAATGAACAGATCCTGAGAATAGTGCTGACACCAGCCCAGAGAGCTGTGAAATCATCCATTAAACCTGAACTGGCACAGTAAATCGTAATGTATGACATTCTGTCGACGTATTAAAACCCTGCTCAGTGCAGCAAATTGAATCTTTCCTCACCTATGAAAATGCCACTGTATCGTTCACATCTAGTATACAGAAGATACTGCAAGATTATTAATTTTTTTTAGCTGCAGTATTAGAGACCTAAAAGGAGAATATGTATTTTAAATGGTTTTTTAAAATGTAATTAAAGGAGCTTCTATCCTATTTGAAGTCTTCTACGGCAGCCATGTCAACTTAGTAATGGGTATTAGGTTTTTTTTTGTTTTTGTTTTTTACAGCTGCTCTGTCATATACTGTAATTCTCTCATTCCACTTTTTAAAGAAACAGCAGTACCAGTATTTTTTTATTTTTTAAAAATTAAGCTAAGTATATTTTAGAAAGTTCTTATTTGGTATCACCCAGAGACACAAAAATGTATTTCTAAATGCTAGAGCAGCCAGACAATTTATGATAGGAATATCAAATGTATTTGACTGCTTTCGAGACATAGGGATTCTTCCACAGTAAATCCATAAGATTATTTTTTTGCAAGGTTGGGGTGAACACTGTCTGCTGTCACTACATAATGAATGGGGATGTCTGATAGAGAATAGCCTTATTATAGGAGTAAGGAGCCACTTTCCAAAGATGTGCACTAGAGCATCAGAGAAGGCGAATAGTTTGCTTCTGGGGGCAAAGTGGATGGTGGGAGAGAATGAAAATTGGTAAAGTGATTTTCACTTCCCAGAGCTGTCAAAATGCTGGTGGGGACAGGTCGGGCTAGTAGGCAGTAAAATAGGTGGGGGAGGCATTTTAGCAAAATTTTAGGGATTTTGTTTAGGAATATAAAACTCCCCACCTACTTCCAGAGTTCTTCTGGGGCAACTGTCAGGTGGCTCCTACTGTTTCCCCGGACAGCCCCCTCTGCACAACATGATATCATTTCCCAATTCACCCCAAACCTCCACAAATTCATTTAAAGCTCCGCTTGGAAAACCTGACCAACATTTCAATCAAGCACCACCACAAGGCAGAAGCAAGGATTGTGGATTCCATGGGACAGCTTGCAGAATATAGGGACCATTCCTGGTCAAATAGGATGGTCAAAGTGTGTTGAAAGCATAACTTTTGTAATCTATATTTGGTTTAGCACGTCACAACATGAGCAGTTAAGCTTCCTGGCCTGTTACATGTTGCAGCCAGCTGGTCTCCATCAAATGGGTCCCAAATATCTGAAAGAACACCTTCTTCCCTAGATATGGGGGTTAAGATCAGTGGAGGAGGCTCTACTGCTAGTTCTGCTGCTATCAGAGGTTTGCAGTGTGTGTGGGCTACAGTTGATGGCAGTCTTCACAGTGAAGGACCCAATAATATGGAACTCCTTTCAAAGGTGTGCCGGGTACCATCACTTCACAACTTCCATCTGTTTCAGCTTTACTTTGGCCTTTGCAAGTTGAAGGATTGGCTTTGGAGTCTTCCCTGTAATGTGCTGGATGGATTATTGATTTGGGGGTTATAGGTGCAGAGCCGTAGCTGGTGATCTTGTGCCCCTGGTAGAACTGTCCAGATTGCACCCCCTAGCCACGGACAAATTAGCTCTTCTTTCCACCTCTCCTCCACCCCACCCCACCCCCCATATAACATATAGAGATCCTCTATTTCAGCCTTTCTCAACCTGTGGGTCCCAGATGTTATTGAACTACAACTCCCATCAGCCCTAGCTAGCAAGGCCAGAGCTCAGGGATGATGGGAGTTGTAGTCCAACAACATCTGGGGACCCACAGGTTAAGAACCGCTGCTCTATTTAAAACCTTTTCTTATAAGGCAATAATCAATATTTTTATTTATAGACATATTTATAAACATATTTTTAATCCGATTTTGTGCCCCGCCTCTTGCCTTCCTCACCACCCTCTAGCTACAGCCCTTTATAGGTGGGGTTCTTTTTTGCTGTCTTGACTGTATTTTTATGTGTAACCTGAGACATTCTGATGAAGAATGGGGAATAAATACAAATACTACCACCAATAGCAAATGACAACTGTAAGATATTATTATTATTATTATTATTAATTATTATTATTATTATTATTATTATTATTCCTCCCTATACCTGTAGATCTCAGGAACGTTCACATCATACAAGCACAATATAAAAAATCAGAAAATATGTAAGGAAAACAAAGACAAAGACAACTCAGTAACCCCCTATTCAACAATACATTTTAAAGGGGCATTAGATGCCAGTCAGCCAAAGACCTGGTTAAAGAGGAATGTTTTTACCTGGCATCTAAAGGTGTATAAAGAAGGCACTGGCTGAACCTCCATGTGGATATCATTCCACAAATGGGGAGGCAAGCTAATTCTGGTACAGATAAGCATGTGAATGGTGACTGATCAAGCCTATTTTTTATACAACTGGTACAGAATTGTGCTACCGTTCAATAAGATTTTTCCTTGAATTATTTGTATTGTTTTTCTGAAAATCTGTATCTCTCATACGTGTGTATGTGCACACACACACACACACACACACACACAAACTCTGCTATGCTAAAGCACTCTTAGAAAACTTTCCAGATGCCGATTATTTATTAAGAGACAGCTAATATTAACATATCAATCAGCTCCCTTAAATTATGCCCCTAGTAACCTGGTAGTGCCGCCAGCTGCTTCTTTTTTTTACAATCACAGTGCTGCAAAGAATCTCCCACTCAGATTAATATTCAAGAGGCTCTGAATGATGACTCGAGGCAAGAATTCACAACCTGTGGACAAAGCCATGCTCCAATTGTGAGCCACATGGTACTTGGAAAAAATCACAGGTCCTGCAGAGCGACAGTCACTTTGGAGAAGAGCTCAGCAGAAGAGCAGAACAATTCAAGTTGCATCATATAAAGAGAAACGAGTAAGCAGCAGGCACCGCAGCTCAGTGGGGCTTGGACCAAATTGCACTCTGCTTCTCATTAGCCGCCTTATTCCTGAGATATTATTATTTTTTTGCCAGCCTCAGATCCATCTGCATTATCTGTTGATTGGCAGCACATGACGGTATCAAAGCCAAGTGTCCACTGTGTCCAGGTCTTTTGCATAATGTGACAAGATCAGCCTGCTCACTGAAAACAAATCAGTACAAAGAAAGAAAGAAAGAAAGAAAGAAAGAAAGAAAGAAAGAAAGAAAGAAAGCTGGAGATATCTAAAGGCTGGTACGGTTCCGTCAAAATGATCAAAAGGAGTAGAAGACAGAAAAAATCACTCACATTTATGGCAATCTTCCCCTCCATGCTGTGATGAGCTCATCTAGACAACTTCATAGGTTGGTGGCACCCACAGCTAGATACCTGGAATCCTCTGTGTATCTCATTATGGACGATGCTTCCTTTCTCCACGTCCCTTCTCAGCTGAATAAGAGAGCGAAGGGGCAATTGTACATCATCTGCTCTGAGGGCTTATTGTTCACAGCTTCCTTCTAAACCTAATGAAGGAAAGTGTGCAGAATTATTTTTTAAGAAAGGAAAAGGGGGGGGTCGAAAGAAGCTCACAACCATCCCCTTTCTTCAGGAACTCGAGCCATGCGGGATGGAAAAAGCAATTATACGACTCATATGTAGAGGAACTGTAGATGGCCGAGGCAGTGGCGGTCACCAGTTTGGATGGCTTTAAACAAGGACTGGACAAATTCATGGAGGAGAAGGCTAGCAATGAGCACTAGCAATGATGACTACTCTCTGCTTCCATGAGCAGAGGCAGCAATGCTTTTGACTTCCAGTTGCTGGGAACACCAGGAGTGGAGAGGGCTCTTGTGTCTGGGTCCTGCCTGTGGGTTTCCCACAGGAATCTACTTGATCACCATGAGAACAGAATGCTGAACTAGATGGGCCACTGGCTGGATCCAGCAGGCTCTTCTTATGTTCTTATTGTCATGGCCAAAATGCACACAAAATAAACACACAGATAACACAATCATGCCCATAGACTCACTCTTCACCCTACTAACAACCTGGGCTTGAGATGGGATATTTGGATTATTGGCATCTTTCTACGGTCCTATATTTCCCCATTAATGGTCTGCAGCTTCCTTTCTGTTCAGCAACTAGCCATTATTTCTTCAACGAGGCCCATTCAAAGTAAGCATTACGGTGTATTAAGGAATCCACAGTAGATCCAAATAATAATAAAAAAGACACCATGAGCTCCCAAAGTGGGAATCTGCATTATGAATTGTCATCCTAGATTTTGTTGCCAAATTAAGAGAGCAAGTATTATCTCTTATTCCCTTTCCAAAGAAGAAAAGCCAATCAACTCTTCATTTGCCTCATGATGGATTTTGTTTTCAAATTGCCTCCTTGCTGATTCACACCTGAACTTATGGTTCTGCTTAGGAGCTCAATGAATTTTCTAGTTTTCTATATAGACTCCACAGCCTGTAATCCCTAATCTTCATTATATACTCTAATGAGTATGTACTCCATAACACTATGCAGTGTTTTTGCATTCTCATTGTGCATAGTGAAAAGGTTAGTTTCATTATTTAGATATTTAGTGCTTAAACATTGGACCTTCAAGTTGTTTACTGTGCAGCTGTGTGCATGTAATTGATTGAATTGCTTGGGTGCTAGAAGTATTATGAAACTGCAAATAGAATCTCGTATCTTCTTAAGATTGTCCAGGCCAGATCATCTTCCCTCTGCAGCATTCTGGTACCATGGCACCATATGGGATTCTCTGTAGCCAACAGACATGCAATAAAACTGAAGAAGCCACCAATTCCTTTGTGGAGTGAATATGGAGATCACATTTATTCAGGATTTTGGAGAATGTCAAGATTGAATGCAAATATTTAGGGAGGGAAGTATTGTCTGCAGACGTGTTTTCTCTCTAGACTTTTCCTAAACAAACAAAATATACCACAAACATTGAGTTTCCTCACCAAATGAAACATCTAAAGAACTTCAAGGGGTGGACCATAGTTGAGAGGTAGACTATATGCTTTGTATGCAAATGATCCCATCTTCAGTCACTGGCATCTCCAGGTAAGACTTGCCTTGGAAGGACCCCTGTTAGAGATCCTGGAGGGTCACTTCCAGTCAGTTCAGACAATACTGAACTATGGACTGACTCAGTAGCGTAAGGCAGCTTCTTGTGGAATACTTTTCAATAGGCTAACAGTTTTCAGTGGAGGTTCCACATATTTGTAATCCACCCTTCTGCTTGCCAAGACCAGTAATGAGACTAGGTAGGGGAGGAGACTGGGTAAGCCTGTAAGAATCTACTTTCTTTTTTGCCAGAACCCTGAAATGAGATGCACCAACTGGGGTCTTCTGCAAAATGCATACACCCCCCCCCCCACACAACTCCCTAGCAAGGCATATTTTTGCAGAGCAGGGGTGGGGAGCCCCCGCCAGATGTTCCTGAATTACAGCTCCCATCATCCCTGACCATTGGCCATGCTGGCTGGGGTTGATAGGAATTGGAGTCCTGCAACACCTGGAGACCCACAGGTTAGCCACTCCTGGTGTAGAGTGAGCAGCAGGGGCATGCTTTCAGGCCCACTATAAGCAACACATCTATTTTCTTTCAAGAACTTCATGTTGAGTGAGTTGTGTGCTAAGGTTAGGGATGTGAGAGACAACAGAAATGGGAACAAAAATTGCCAATGGTCACTTGCAGTACTTGTTTCGTGTAAAGAATGGAAATCAACCCTGCAAATGTAATTTGTATTCATTGTGCTTCTTTCTTTCGGTTTGCAAACAAAACATGGTTGATTATGTTTTCCCTCACATTTTAACTGTGCATCCTTTGCAATGAAATACATTGGGTGAATTAACATAAGGGCAACATAATTTACATTATTGATTATATAAGTTACATAATTTCCCCACAGTGGGCAGCAAGACAAACAACAGAGGTTTTGGAAGAAGACTAACTGCAGTGGAAGGCAAATGGTGCTGATTGAAATGAATACAGAGTGGAACAGAAAATGATGCCCCCTTACATCCTGGATAAGGCAGCCAGATGTTAGTGTTCTAGCTTGTGAGTAGGGACGGAGCATGATCAGGATGTGATCAGGGCAACCCAATCCAATAGATGAGGCATTATAATTGTTGATGTTGTTATATTGATCAACTCCCGCCTGGAAACCAATGTTCCCACTGTGGAAGGACATGTGGATCCAGAATTGGCCTCCTCAGTCACTTAAGGACTCATTGTTAAAAC
The DNA here is from genome assembly GCF_964106915.1 of Podarcis gaigeae. Classification (NCBI taxonomy): domain Eukaryota; kingdom Metazoa; phylum Chordata; class Lepidosauria; order Squamata; family Lacertidae; genus Podarcis; species Podarcis gaigeae. The sequence goes on along the minus strand of NC_139681.1, from coordinate 83,139,403 downwards.
TGTGTTTATCTTACTCGGCTATGAGTGATCAAAGAAGAAGAAGAAGAAGAAGAAGAAGAAGAAGAAGAAGAAGAAGAAGATTGTAAACAGGCTGAGACCCTACCTGCCTGCAGACTGTCTTGCCAGAGTGGTGCATGCTCTAGTTAACTCCCGCTTGGACTACTGCAATGCGCTCTGTGTGGGGCTACACTTGAAGGTGACCCGGAAACTATAACTTATCCACAATGCAGCAGCTAGACTGGTGACTGGGAGCGGCCGCCGAGACCATATAACACTGGTCTTGAAAGACCTACACTGGCTCCCAGTATGTTTCCAAGCACAATTCAAAGTGTTGGTGCTGACCTTTAAAGCCCTAAATGGCCTTGGTCAAGTATACCTGAAGGAGCGTCTCCACCCCCATCATTATGCCCGGACACTGAGGTCCACTGCCGAGGGCCTTCTGGTGGTTCCCTCGCTACGAGAAGCCAAGTTACAGGGAACCAGGCAGAGGGCCTTCTCGGTAGTGGCACCCACCCTGTGGAACGCCCTCCCACCAGATGTCAAAGAGAAAAACAACTACCAGACTTTTAGAAGGCAACTGAAGACAGCACTGTTTAGGGAAGCTTTTAATGTTTAATAGGTTATTGTATTTTAATATTCTATTGGAAGCCGCCCAGAGTGGCTGGGGAAAGCCAGTCAGATGGGCGGGGTATAAATAAATTATTATTATTATTATTATTATTATTATTATTATTATTATTATTGAAGAAGATTGCACATGCAAGAGTGTATGCTGGTACATTCATACAGCTGTATGCCGATATGCCTTCACCCTCAAAGGTGAACTCTTCCATTGTTTCCCAAGACAGACGGATGCCAACCCATCCTTCCTACGATACCTTCATTTCCACACAGATGCCCACATGAGCAGAGTCTCAATATCTGAATAAATAATCAACTCAGCCATTTCAAATCTCTTTACTAATGCAGTTATAAATTTAGGCTTCAAGTTAAAGAGACCTTGTATTTATTGATCATGATGCATTATCTACATCGTGGAAATGGCTAAGCAGTTTTCACCTCCTGTCATTGTTCTAAATAATTCAGAAAGTAATTTCACTTTTACTATTCCATCAATGCTGATCCCGTTTAAAATATGAGTGCTGTAGATGTGCGTATTAAAAACCCTTGCTGCACAAATGACCCAGCAGTATATAAGAAGAAATGGCTTTTTAATAAAATCTTTATGTTTCCTAATGCAGGAGATTTTTATGTTGTTTTCTGCATTACATCATAAGAATCATTAGATATCCACATTATTCTGCACATTGATTAGTTTAAGAAATAATGGGTGTAATGTGAAAGTAATGTTCTTTGAAAATGAGGTAAGTACAATTCAGATGGTATTGAAAACAGTTAATCGCCCTGTTTCCCAATAAAAAAATTGGCACGTAATTAGCTCTGCAAGCTCAAGGCTTTGGGTACCTGTTAAGCTCTCCAGTCACAGGTCAAAAGAGTGTTGCGATTTATTACTCTTGCAACTACCAGTTAACATTTCTGCAGTGACCAGACAGAACACTAAAGACGAATGTCCCCTGCTCACTTTCATACTGTTGCATAGGGGAAATGGTCAAAGGAAGAGGAGGAAGAAGAAGAAGAAGAGGAGGAGGAGGAGTTTGGATTTGATATCACTCTTTATCACTACCCTAAGGAGTCTCAAAGCAGCTAACAAACTCCTTTCCCTTCCTCCCCCACAACAAACACTCTGTGAGGTGAGTGGGGCTGAGAGACTTCAGAAAAGTGTGACTAGCCCAAGGTCACCCAGCAGCTGCACGTGGAGGAGCGGGGAATCGAACCCGGTTCACAAGATTACGAGTCCACTGACCCCTGGATGATAATTCCAGTAAAAGGCGACTATAGGGGTATGGCACTGATCTCGCTTCAGGCTGAGGGAGCTGGTATTTGTCTGCAGGCAGCTCTCCAGATCATGTGGCCAGCATGACTAAACCACTTTTGGCACAATGGGACACTGTGACAAGTGTCAGAGCGCACGGAAATGCCATTTACCTTCCCATCACAGCGGTACCTATTGATCTACTTGCACTGGCGTGCTTTCGAACTGCTAGGTTGGCAGGAGCTGGGACAGACTAACGGGCGCTCAACCTGTTACAGGGATTCAAACCAACAACCTTCTGATCGGCAAGCCCAAGAGGCTCAGTGGTTTAGACCACAGTACCAGCCATTTGACTGTGCCATGCCTGGCCATACAACTAGGAGTGTAGCTCAATGGTGGTACAAAGTCCACCTCCACATGCAGTGCTGACAGAATGTTCCAGGTTCAGTCCCTGGTATGTCCAGGTAGCACTGGGAGAGGCTGCTGCCAAAAAGCAAGGAGAATCACTCCCAGTCAGTGTGGATATTACTGAGCTATTAGGGCAAAGTATCTGTCTTGGTATAAGGAAGCTTCCCTTGTTAAGTGGGGTAAGAAGAATTCATCCAACCTCCTTTTGTTTTTAAGAGGAAGGGATCAATCATGCAGAATAGACCTTTGGACATTAGGTACATGCATGGAATGTCCTCTTCACAGCAGAAGTGATCTCAGAGTTGAGCAGGAAGATTCCTCCACTGCTTTATAATATATATATATGCACACACCAGCAAACCTCTAAGTGGTTTACATAAAATAAGAACAAAATAAGAATGAAACCAACAGGCTTTCAAAACCATTAGACATAAATTTAACAGGTTTATTTTTTAAAAAAATATATATATACACAATAAAATTACATGTCTGGGTAAGACTGACTAAATAGAGAAGTTTTCATACAAACAATGAAAGCAATTTCATACATAGAAACCATTTCAGAAACTAACACAGATATGGACTGGAGTAAATATCTCAAGAGGAAGTTTTTTACCTGGAGCCCCCAAGCCAGAAGTGATAACTGTTGTCTGAAATGTAGCCAGGGGAAAATCCAAAATGCAGGTGCCCAGTTCCCAAATTTTATTTATTTATTTATAAAAAAATAATCATTTACTGCTGTTCATTAAAAAAATAAAAATCAAAGTGGTTTACAACAACAGTATGTAAAACCATACCATTAAAACCATATAAAATGTATTGAATGGACCTCCTGAAGAGAATGTATCTGCAGGAGTACAGTAATCAATTGAGTATGTAAGGGATGAAACAAGCTTTTGGGTGTAATGCAATGAGAATAAAATCCATTTTCTCCAGTTATAGCATTCTCATATAGTTGAAAATTAAAAAAAAAAAATAGATGGCTGGAGGGGAGGGGGAATCAATATTCACATTCCATCCCCCCCCCCCCCCGCTTGGAGTGGATGCTACTCTTGTTTTAGGCAACAACATGCCATTCCTTGGGCTTGGCATGTGCTAGAATTCTGGCTGGTCTTCATGCCCTTTAATTAGTGACTTTAAGCCCGCTCAATAGAGAATTAGCCTTAATCCACTCTCTTCCGAATTCAGTTGGAGGAAGATGCATCTCAATGACTAAGTTAGATGTTAGGACTGGGTAGGAAGAGGATGCAGTAAGCTCTTGTTGAGGATAAATTCTTGGGGAAAGTCCTCCCTCCCTCAGACACAATATCTCCACAAAGAGGCAGATCATACTCAAAGGATAATTTATTATGTGGATTAGCATGCATGATCGTTAGGACAGAACATGTTTGATAGGAAGAGCCTGGTAAAGGGGAAAAAGCATACAGTACATTTTAACATTTTAATCACAAGCTAGGCCAGTGTTAGATCCAGGTTTTGGATGTTTCCAACATGCCTCTCTGATTGGCCACGACCAGGGCTTATCCAAAACATCATCTTGCTGTCTAAGGTGAAATACAAAATGGTTGCCCTCTTCCATGCACAGAAGTGGAATGGGCTAGGAGCTGACAATTATTTCAACACTGGCAACAAGATACTGCCCACCAACTACCACTCCTGAAGGCAACAGGCTAGCTTAGAGGATACAGGCTGTGTGTCTGAACTACAGTGGTAGCTTGGGTTAAGTACTTAATTCGTTCCAGAGGTCCGTTCTTAACCTGAAACTGTTCTTAACCTGAAGCACCACTTTAGCTAATGGGGCCTCCTGCTGCTGCCGCACCACTGGAGCATGATTTCTGTTCTCATCCTGAAGCAAAGTTCTTAACCTGAGGTACTATTTCTGGGTTAGTGGAGTCTGTAACCTGAAGCGTATGTAACCTGAAGTGTATGTAACCTGAAGTGTATGTAACCCGAGGTACCACTGCATTCTTTCCTCAAGCATTTAACTGGCACTCCCCAGACCTCTCAGTGTCTGCCACTTGAGTCAGCTGCCCCAGTCTGGTAGGACTCTCCTTGGCCCAAACTGTCCCTCATTCCTGTTGCTGCGGTCCACTTGCTTGCCCTCTCCCTATTTGTGTAGGAATGCAGAGGGAGTGAATGAGTTGCTTTTTTCACACGGGCAGCACAGCACCACTCAAGTAAGTATGTGGAACTGTGGCTAAGATGGAGAGAACATTACCCAAGTATCAAATTCTTGGTCCCTTTTGAGATCTTTGCCTGCAAACAGCAAGAATCTCAACACCCTGTGCAAAACCAGACTCAGGTCAGAATCGATACTGGAGTGTGCAAAATTTGAAATCCACAAAAGTCACCCAAACACTTTGCATTTTCTGCATCCTGCGCCCACAACCGCCACATCTTAGGGCTGCCGTATTTCAAACAGTGAAAATCCGGACAGAAAAGTTGTGTTCTTTTGGCAAAGTTGTTGGGTATTTGGGGGGGGGGGGTGAGGGCAAAGTTGTTGAGCTATCTGGGGGGGGCAAAGTTGTTGAGCTATGTTTGAGCTATTTTTAGGGGGGAAATGGCAAAAAACGATACTGCTGACATGGGCTGCCATATGTCCAGATTTTCCTGGACTTTTTTGGAAGGGGGGCAATTTCCACCCAGACACTGCTGCCGGCTGCAGTGTTCCGTATGTCCAGTAAATTCCTGACATATGGCAACCCTATCATATCTGATTTCAAGTGCCAACTGCTTCTGACACAGCCTGACTTCAGTTACTGTATTTTTCGCTCTATAGGACGCACGTTTTCCCCTCCAAAAATGAAGGGGAAATGTGTGTACGTCCTATGGAGTGAATCCAGGCTTCAGGAAGCTATCCGCCGGGCTCCGAAGGCTTGCGGATAGTAGCCTGCAGCTATCTTTATTTCTTTATTCCCCCCTCCCCCCCAAAAAAACTAGGTGCGCCCTATGGTCTAGTGCGCTCTATAGAGTGAAAAATACGGTATATTCCCTGCAATGTTCCGCTGATAAATGAATTCAAGCAAACCCCACAGTTACAGCAGCTTCACAAAAGCCTAAACTGTTGGAACGCCTGTCTCGGCAAACAGTGTGAAACAGTAGAATTAGCCTTAGGACTCAAGAGTTGAGAAGTTTCCATCATCATCCCTCCTCTACTCCTTCCATCTGGCATATGATGAACTTGCTTGCTCCTTAATACGTAGGAATTTTCCATCTGTACCCAGAAGCTTTTCAGCAGCTTGAGCAGTTGTGCTTAATGCCTTTGTATGGGCAATGCAGTAAATGAAGGGCATAAATCTTGAGGATCCCAACATTATACAACTTCCAAGGATTTTGCCAGCCGTGGATTGCAGCTCATGTTTACCGGGATGCCTCCTTTGCTGCGTACAACACAATTTATGTGAGCAGATCAGGGCCCACACCATAAACTCTAATTAAGTGCACTCAGTGCCGAATAATATTTTTAATTATTTCCTCTGTGGATAAATTTGAGCTTTATTATAAGCAAATTCCTCCCTGTGATTGAACGAACTAATATTGTGTTTTTGGAGCAAGATAATTCTTGGGGTTCCTTTCAGTTTTCCTTAATGAAACAAGGGTACATTCAGCCTCTAGTCTTTCCACCCTCCCCTCCTCCAGAGTTGAGCAGTTTGGAAGAATTCCAGCCCCACAGATACTGCTTCATATTCCAAGAGTATGTCTCTGAGGTTCAGCAGTACAAAAAACAATTTCAGCTTTATATAGCTCGGCAAACTTATTCTCCTAGTCAGACTGGAAGCCCAAGAACACTGTGTATTGGCTGCGGAATCCAATTAGGGTCTTGGGAATGATGTGATGCACAAGAAATGTTAAATATCTTAACTTCTTAGCAATGGGAAAGAAAGGGAAGGACACAAAATAAGATGCTGTTTCACAGCAGTAGCATTTTGGGAAATATTTAGGAGACTATTGGACCAGGTCTGCTGGCTTCATGCATTTTAAAATATGCCACTCAAATGATGACATTTGTTTCTCTTTGTGGGAAGTGAAGCTTGCAAAGCAGCTCTTCTTTCTTCCCAGTGCAATGGCTAGCTTGGGAATCAGACTTGGGCAAGCAATGACTTCACTTTATTTATGTTTTAATATTTATCCATCACCTCTGTGTTAAAAATGCCTGCAACTGTGTATAAAACAAGGCCTGTCTTGTAATAAAACTGTGATAAGATATAAGCCGCAGTCAAATCTGGAAGGATGAAATCATAGTGAAAACAGCATGAAAAGGCCCAGAGCAGAATAAGAAAAGCAGTTTTAAAAGACTGGTAGAACAGTATAAGCTCATATTAATCTTACCAAGTTATACAAAGACTAGAAGCTGACAACCTGAGAGTTGGCTGGTCATCTCAGATCAGTACATGATCTCTCACTTCTGAAGACCCTGGTCCTATGAACCTCTCCCAACTAACCATTGTCTGCCCATTCTCTTTCCCAGTTTTCCTTCTGATCTTAGAATCCTCACCAGACTTTTTCCTCTTTCACCTGGGCAAGGGCCAAAGCTCAGTGGCAGAGCACCTCCTGTACATGCAGAGCAACAGAAAGCTCCAGGTTCAGTTCCTAGCATCTCTGTATTGGAATGTGAAAAGCCCCTACCTGAATCTTTTGAGAGCCACGTGTCAGGGTGAACAATGATGATCCAGTGGTCCACGAGTTTCACTCAGGTGGTCCATGACATGCCAGTGAAGAAGACTGCAGGAGCAGCAGCTGCGAACAATGGGTGCGGCAGCTGCTTTCCCATTCTAAGGACCTGGCAATAAATAAAAATAAAACCATAATAATAATAAAATAAATAAATAAATAATAAATAATAAATAAATAAAAGAAGCAATAAAACCACACTTGAAAACAAGACAACATCTAGCACAGTGCTTTACAATTGCTGCAGCAGACTGTAAAACTGTTGAGTGGTGTTCTAAGACCATCAACAGTATTTAGACAGTCCATGTTAAAAAGCTGGGGGACCACTGAGCTAGATGAACTAATGGCTTGCCTTGGTATGCGACAGTTTCCTTCCTATGTTTCAGATCCCAATCTTCATTTGCTTAGTTCCTCTACCTCCCTTCATAGGCTTCTAGTCACTTACTCCCATGCTTCTTTGAAAACCTTTGTTCACTAGCCTTCTCTCTCTCTGCTTGGGATGCTGGAGAAATTTGATCTTTGCCAATCCTGGTATAAACAGATTTGACCCTACACTAATGCATGGATTGCAACCCATCGGATTTCATACTTGCATTTACATACAATACATGTAGAAATGTTACTTTGGGGGAGGGGATGTTTCACATTATCTTTTCATGTAGCTTTCTTTTTTCTCTCTCAAAAAAATGCAGATTAATGGAAAAATGACGGTGGAAGTGGAATGGACTAGAAATAAGACTGATTTGCCCATTACCACCTGACTGTCTCCAGGCACTGTGGTCATCTGCAAAGGATTTCTACACAGTGGGGTTGATGTGGCCAGCCTTCGTGGTATGTTCACAGACATCTTTGTAGTACAGAGCTGGTCTGCCAAAGTGCCTGGTGCAAGCAGCCAGCTCTTCATAGAGGAGGAAGATCCTGCATCTTGAATTCTGTGGACATACATGATCAAGCCAGCATAGAGACAGGATTGAAAACATGCTGGGAATGTGTGCTTGCACCTGCAGCACCTTTGCAGGTAAGGAACACATTTAATGAGCAAGCATCCACACATAAAAACAAGACAAGAAGCAATGCCTCTCTAGAAGTTGCTTCTTGAGGAAGAAGATGCTCATTTAAAACATATGGGCTTCATTGAAATAATAACCATTCTAATTTACACTATGGATAAGGGAACGATCCAGGAAGACCAAGGGTCATTTTAATGACCATGAGCAATTTAGTTGTTTTGTTGTTTAGCCATTTAGTCATGTCCGACTCTTCGTGACCCCATGGGCCAGAGCATGCCAGACACTCCTGTCTTCCACTGCCTCCCGCAGTTTGGCCAAACTCATGTTAGCAGCTTTGAGGACACTATCCAACCATCTCGTCCTCTGTTGTCCCCTTCTCCTTGTGCCCTCCATCTTTCCCAACATCAGGGTCCTCACCCCTAGCTCTAGTTCATTTATGAAAAAAGTTTAAAAGCCCAGGTCCCAATACAGATCCTTGGGGATTTCATTGGATCAAGGATGGGGAACATTCTTTTAACTTGAGGGCCACATTTCATTCTGGGCAACCTTCTGAGGGCCATCTGCTGATGGTGGGAACAGAAGCAAAGGTAGGCAGAGCATCCCATGCAAATGTCAACTTCATACATTTGGCTACTTTCCGCATACATCCTCACACCATACGTCCTCCGCATACATCCTCCCCATATGTCCTCCATCCAAGCGAGCAAAAGGTATTATTAGAGTTTAGGGATACTTATTAGAGTTTAGGGACTCTTTTCAGTCAGGGGAGAATATTAAAGGTGTTACATAGCAGGGCTGGTGAGGCATATGGCATGGAGAGAGGCTGTGTGGCTGTGGTGGGGTGTGTGATGTGTGCAGAATTTTGGGAGCCAGATTCAGAGGGCTGCATTTGGGCCCTGAGAATGAGGTTCCAGAGCCCTGTATTAAATTCTGAACAGAACGTTCTTACTGTTCTTAATTCATGCCCAGAACTAGAGGCTGTCCGCTCTCTAAAAGGAACACGCTGCTGACATATGTATAATATTTTTTTATGCAGACACTGCTCTTCCCATCCGATGGAAGCCTGTGTTCAGTAAAATAGTACAGCAGTTGTTATTAGCAAATGGCTAAATGCACTAGTGACATCTGCTTGATATCTTACCCTCCAAGGAGTACAAACATCTATACACAAAAGTCTGCTGCTCAGCTTTACTGTCAACTTATCATCCAAGAGTTGTCACTTAGTGTGTATATCCTTGAAATGCCTATCCAGTAAGCACTAGCAATAACTTATACATTAAAATACCCACAACCATGTGTCACAGGAAAGAACAGATGCAGAAACTGAAGGGAGGGGGGCGGGGAGAGATTGCATCTTGAAAACAGAAGTTCTGAATCAACTAAGAAGCAAATAAGAAGCAAATAAGAAGTCCTTGAGCAGACCCCGATCTCCTTTTATTTTCTTAAATGCCAGGAATAGGAACTGTGCACTAAAGAGCCCCCAGTTGTTCAAAAAACTATTGATACAAGCTGCTTAAAATTGAACCAAGCCCATCTGTCTCAGGATGGGCCACTCCAGGGTTGGGGGATCTCTCGCTATCCAGACCCTGGTTCATGCCCCCTATCCAGCTCAGGCCTCACTCCACACCCTCCATGAGGGTTTCAGGGTTATCCCTCTATCACATGAAATGTGAGGGACTGAACATGGGATCTTCGAGGTTTAAAACTTGCACTTAGCCATACAGCTATGTCCCATCCTGATACTTTATATTGGTTTGGGTTGTAAGATGAACCTGAAAGGAGTTTTCTCTCTCCTCTGCTCATAAAAACATAAGAAGAGCCTGCTGGATCTTGCCGATGTCCCATCTAGTCCAGCATCCTGTTCCCACAGTGACCAATGACTGTGGTATGGAGGTTGATCTGAGGGAAATGTTTTTGTTAGAAGGTCAGCAATTTCACAGTTGAATTCTTTGAGAAATCTCAGGTGGATGCCATGCAGACCCAGCCATTTGTCAGCTTTTATTTTGTCTGCTAGATCTAGAACTTGGTCTAGAGCCAGTGTGGTGTAGTGGTTAAGAGCGGTGGACTCATAATTTGGGGAACCAGGTTCGCGTCTCCGTTCCTCCACACACAGCTGCTGGGTGACCTTGGGCCAGCCACACTTCTTTGAAGTCTCTCAGCCCCACTCACCTCACAGAGTGTTTGTTGTGGGGGAGGAAGGGAAAAAGAGATTCTTAGCCGCTTTGAGACTCCTTCGGGTAGTGATAAAGCAGGATATCAAATCCAAACTCTTCTTCTTCTCTTCTTCTCTCCTCACGACTGTTTGCCTCAGTTCTTTGGATTCCCTTCCTGCAAATGTTAGTGATCTTTCTCTTCCCAGTAGCCCCTCACACCCCACCCAACATTCTTCAAAAGGGGACCTGACACCCCAAAGAGGCTTTTCAGGGGACCCAGCTAATTGCAGGGGAGGAGGAAACACCTTGATTTATTTTAGGAATCGAGTCATTATGTATAAATTATGATTTTTATGTGCAATCTACATTCGTTGAAAATAACTTGTTCCCACTAGAGACAATATAGTTGTGTGTGTAGCCAGCCATTTTCAGATAGCAGTTGACTAGGTAATTTTCTCAGCATGTGTGTGCTCACACACACACACACCATATCTCCAAATTTGAAATTTGGAGGAGGGCTGGCAGAGGGGTCAGTCAATATGTACTATCAAAAAGGGCCTGGTGCATACATGACAGCAGTGGAGGACAGAAATAGACAAATCAGTTTATTTCCATCCACTTTCACACACCCACACTTCTGGTCCATATCTGCATTAACCCACATTAAGAAAGAAAAAATGCACACCAAAACCACATTTATATTGTTGTATTTATTCATCAGCTACATTTATAGCCTATCTTTGCATTGAAAAGAATGCCCAAGGAGTCAAAATTCACAACAGAAAATAACTAATTCGCATAATGTAATAAACCCATATAAAAATAAAATAAGAGGAAATTAAGAGTCAGGAAAAATGGGGGCTGGTTAAAAGGCACAATTAAATTAAAAAATATATAAAGTAGAAGTAAAAAACAAACCTGCTCAGCATTCCAAAGGCCTGTTTGAAGTGCTGGTTTGCTTTGTTGTGATGCAAACCTGTGTCCAACCCCCCCTAGGTCAACAAAGGATCTTCAGTGTTTGATTGTGTTTTTAATATTTTGTTGGGAGCCGCCCAGAGTGGCTGGGGAAACCTAGCCAGATAAGCGGGGTATAAATAATAAATTATTATTAAATTATTATTATGCCATTGCAACTACAACATCACTGAATATTGGCCATCCAGCATTGGCTTAAATACCTCCAACCCACCACCTCTCTAGGCAATCTGTTCCACTACTGTAGAGCTTTTACCATTGGGAAGTTTTTCCCTAATGAAATTATATTTCAGTTAATTTTTTATTTAACCTACATCTAGATGTATTTTTGAGGCACAGATGGGAGTGCAGGTTAATTTATAAGCAAATAAACAAACGTGCTGCATATCAAGAGAAACCTGGGCCTATTACAACACCTAATTCGAACACAAAATAGCTTGGAAAATAAATGAAAGTTCCATTGGCTCTTAGCCAATTAAGTTCTTTTACCACCAATTAATCAACTTAAACCTTAATTGATTGATCTTCAGACTGAAGGCCTGCAGCCTTACTTTTCAGTGGAGTCAATTCAACTATGAATTAAGGCTAATTAAGTGATGTATATACATGTGTGAACCAGCTGTTACTGAAGCTCATCAAGACAAAATATGATAAATTTGCGCTCAGTGAACCTATACCAAGTCCTTTGATTGATTTTAGATTGTATTTCCAAATTCCATTTATTGATCAATATCAAAATTAATGAAAACAATGCGTGCCACTGTATTTGTCTCAACTACTGATTTTCAAAGGAAGTTGTTTTAGAGCTATGAATCTGTCACGTGCTTTAAAAGATTTGCAAAGTCCTTGTATTTGAAAAGTAGAGCTACAACTCCATTTGAGAACCCTCATTTCATCAGACTTTTTATAATATCATTTGAAAGATTTAGGGTTTGATGTAAAGGGAAAATAAATTATACATGGGGGGAAATGTATATTGGCGGTGCATTTTATGAAATTTTTGAATACAACCTTCTCTGGCTGCATTAATCTTAGGAAATCTGAAGAAGTTCCACCTTTGCCCCAGTCCTTATACTTCACTCTCACCACATGAGAAGTTTCTGTCTTAGAACTAAAACAAAAAAAGAATAAAAATATTATTGAGAATATTGGTTTGTTTTTGTTTTTATAATGTATTCGTGTTTTTTATATTGTATTTTTATGTTGTGAACCACCCTAAGATTTATGGATGAAGGGTGGAATACAATGTAAAATAATAATAATAATAATAATAATAATAATAATAATAATAATAATAAAATAAATAAATAAATAAATCTCTTTGCTATCATCAAAGACCAGTATTCCAAAAAAAAAACCTTTATACAAAATAATATATAAAATACCACCAAACAAAACAAAATAGACACTATAACAATAAAATTAATCGTAGATATCATACTATAAAACAGCAAGCATAGAGAACAAAATTATAAGTTTTAAAAAATTATTCTCTGGTGAGGTTTACACAAAGCAGCACAATAGTTATCCACCTGGAAGAGTAAAAAAGCATGAAATTCATCTGATCATCTCGGGAATTTTCATAGAATCATAGAATCATAGAGTTGGAAGAGACCACAAGGGCCATCGAGTCCAACCCCCTGCCAAGCAGTCAACACCATCAGAGCACTCCTGACATATGGTTTTATAGAACATGTTCAATAAAAATCTTACGCATACTGCAATAATTTTTTTTTTAAAAAAAGCAATGAACATGAATTATCGATTCTACCTCCCCAGATTCACAGGGGCAAGAAAAGAGATGAACATACTAGACTAGGTGTTCCTGGAGAGTGCTTTGGATCTGCTTGGCTGTTTCTGTCCGTTAAACTTTCAAAAAGTATTTTGCCGTCACTGTGGCAAAGCAGTTGTAGAGCAGACACACAGTGGGGCCACCTCACTCAAATCAATGCCTTGCTGTGGAAAGACTTAGACTCCTCAAGGGTCCTTTGTCAGATCGAGGCCATATCAGGCGTCAGGCCCTAGGGGGCCTCAGCATGCGGCCCTGAAGCGTGGGAAAAGAAAAGTATCAGGAGGCCAGCGCACTGGGCTGGATCTGCCTCCGAACTCAGCGAGCAAGAACATCTTGTGCAAGCCCTGGAAAGCAACATGAAGTTATTTGCTGCATCTCCAACCAGGCCCCAGGAGATCAGATTATTAAGTCATCTGCAATGGTCAAATATATTACTTGCAATTTCACCAAGGATGAATGATATTGAAAAATAATGATGATTACAATCAAGGAAGGTAATAAGACCAGCATTATGGAAAATGATGTTTAATTGTTCATAAAGGAGTAGTATTCATCCCCTCACTGATGGAGCATACACAATATGAATTAGTCTAATTTTTAATGTCACTTTCCAATACCCTTTAAAAGTTTTAGCTGGAGCTAACGATTGCTAGCGGAGGGAAGTGGCATACTGAACATCAGTCTAATAATAATAACAGCTACTTGAGCATCTAAGAGTTTGAGGGGGTTGAAAATATTTGTAGCAGCAATAGTTGGAATCAGAGAATCATAGAGTTGGAAGGGACCACGTGGAAGAGCAATAGACTCGTAATCTGGGGAACTGGGTTCGCTTCCTGTCTCCTCCACATGCAGCTGCTGGGTGACCTTGGGCTAGTCACACTTCTTTGAAGTCTCTCACTGAGAAGTCTCTCAGTGTTTGTTGTGGGGGAGGAAGGGAAAGGAGAATGTTAGCCACTTTGAGACTCCTTCGGGTAGTGATAAAGTGGGATATCAAATCCAAACTCCTCTTCTTCTTCTTCTTCTTCTTCTTCTTCTTCTTCTTCTTCTTCTAGTGTGAGGCTTGAACCCACAACCCTGAGATTAAGAGTCTCATATTCTACCAACTGAGCTTTCTTTCACCAGCAAATGCTAATGAGAGATATGTGTGACCATCTTCCAGGGCCAAATTAGATCATTTTGTTTTATATTAAAAAAAATTGTATGTGTGTGGTATCAGGTTTGGAACGACACTGTACATAGCTACCGTTTCTGAATCACCTTCAAAGACAGCCCCACACATACATAGTGTAGGAATCAAACCTGGAAGTTACTGGAGAATAGAGTACTTAAACCAGTTTACAGTGGTACCTCGGGTTAAGAACTTAATTCGTTCCGGAGGTCAATTCTTAACCTGAAACTCTTCTTAACCTGAGGTACCACTTTAGCTAATGGGTCCAACCGCTGCCCCTGCACAATTTCTGTTCTCATCCTGAAGCAAATTTCTTAACCCAAGGTACTATTTCTGGGTTAGCGGAGTCTGTAACCTGAAGCGTCTGTAACCCGAGGTACCACTGTATCCCTCTCCAGATTGTGGCATAGATAGACCACTACTGCACTCCATGATACTGACCCCACCTGCTCTTCAAGTGACAGTAGTGGTCTAGGAGAGAGTGACCCCCAACAAAAGGTGGTTGAATAGGTCAGAAGAACCACCTGCTAACAGCATCTCCATCTTGTCTGGACTGATTTTGTATCTGATCCATTATTGCAGTCAAGCATCAGCTTAGCACAGAGAAACAGAGCTGAGTTGTGTGTCACCCACAATGAGACTCATCTCTTTGTTTATACAAGATGTTACTCATCTATTGTTGCCCACCTATCATATGCTGCTCATCTGTTGTTTCCTTTCTGAAAACAATGTTTTCAAAACTATTTTTTAGAAAAATATTTTTTCTTAAACAGTGCTAGGCAGCCATGTGAGATGCTTTAAACGTACAGGCACAATCCTATATGCGTTGTTGTTGTTTAGTCGTTTAGTCGTGTCCGACTCTTCGTGACCCCGTGGACCAGAGCACGCCAGGCACTCCTGTCTTCCACTGCCTCCCACAAACTCATGCTGGCAGCTTCGAGAACACTATCCAACCATCTCGCCCTCTGTCATCCCCTTCTCCTTGTGCCCTCCATCTTTCCCAACATCAGGGTCTTTTCCAGGGAGTCTTCTCTTCTCATTAGGTGGCCAAAGCATTGGAGTCTCAGCTTCAGGATCTGTCCTTCCAATGAGCACTCAGGGCTGATTTCCTTCAGAATGGAGAGGTTTGATCTTCTTGCAGTCCATGGGACTCTCAAGAGTCTCCTCCAGCACCATAATTCAAAAGCATCCATTCTTCGGCGATCAGCCTTCTTTATGCTTCAGCTCTCACTTCCATACATCACTACTGGGAAAACCATAGCTTTTACTATATGGACCTTTGTTGGCAAGGTGATGTCTCTGCTTTTTAAGATACTGTCTAGGTTTTTCATTGCTTTTCTCCCAAAATATGCGTTAGTGAGAAGTAAGTTCCAGTGGGTTCAGCTAGGCTTCCTTCCAAGTAATTGCGTGCAGGATCCCAGCGCACTGTTGACCAAGTAAAGTCAGACAAACCTCCAATGAAAATCAATTTAAGAAGAAAGTAAAATCAGAATAAGAGTCCAGACAACAGCAACAACAAAACAACCTTGACCCTATGCCTACAAGTCAAGTGGTTTTCTCTCAAGTGTTTTTTTTCCCCAAGGAAGAAGAAGAAGAAGAAGAATTTAATTACTTGTAGTCCGCTAATCTGACTGGGTTGCTCCAGCCACTCTGGGTGGCTTCCAACAGAGATAAAGAAAAATTCTATTCCACATTTTTAAAAAACAACAACAACAAGGTAACTGCTCCATTTGCAGGTTTCTGGGTGTGGGACCCTATTTTTAGATGGTAAACATCAAAACAAATATGTTATGGGGGGGGACCCAAAGCCACCAGCTTACAGGTAACATTCACACCCCATGTGTCCCAATATTTTAATGCTTAGGCATTCATCATCTGAACAATCCCTAACTTGGAAATCAAGACAAAAAAATTGCCACCATGTCAGACTCACTTAAATGTGCCATAGGTGAAAACAGTAATCTATGAGCAAGGTGTTCCTGAGTCAAGGGAATTCTGTAGAGAAGGTTATGACTTGTGGTGGTTAGAAGTGTGAGCTTCAGAAGAGTGTTTTGCTTATTGTAAACAGCTCATGATTACGTTGCCTTTTAAAGGGTCCCCAGAGCCAACGTTTGCCGAGCAACCCATAACATCTTGCTCATTTGATTCCAGTTAAGCTGGAAGTTCAAGGGGAGACGAGACATTTAATTATGTTGCCACTGTCCTCCACTGAAAAGCCTGGAGGTGACTTTGCTGGAGTGAACGGCTTATGAAAATAAAAAATCATTTTACAAGAGATTTCAGATGCTGTTTTTCATACACTCTCCGGCTAATATTCAGCCAAAGGAGGAGGCACCATCTGTCCCGAATCTCATCTGCAGTATTTGTAGACCACCCATTGTAACATCTCCTTTTACTAATTTGAGAAATGGGTGCACTTATGCATCTGTTCACCTTGACATCTCACTGCGCCTCTAAGAGAAATGGACAAAGACCCATTTAGACACTTGCAAGTCCTTCATAGAGAGCAGGAGCCCCATCTCTATAGGCTCATGGAAGTTACAGCATATGGATCAGTGGGAGTATGGTGACAGGGACCATTTATTGGCAGGAATTTGCATGCTGAAGTGCCTGAAAACATGCTGCAGCATCCAAGCAAATCACCATGGAAATCAATTTGATTGCATAGACTCACCTGTTAACTTTTTCTACCTGGCTGCATTCACAGCTCTGGTCCACATGATGCCTCACATCCTAGTCAACCAAGGTAACTCTACTCAACCATGTTCATAGTCTGGACTTCTATTTACCAGCATAAGCTGCAGAACAGCCTTCTCCAACCTAGTGCCCTCTGGATACTTAGACTACAGCTCCCATAATCCCTGGCTATCGGTTCGGTTGGCTGGTGCTGATGGAAGTCATAGTCTAAAATATCTGGAGGGCAACTGATTAGGGAAGACTGTGTTTGAGCAACGTTTTGGAAGACAAAAGCCAAATGTTTTGACATTTATTTTAAAAAATTGTTTGTGTGCAAACCTCACTAGCAGAGATTGCTATTGATGCATGTTTCTGAACTCCCTTCTGCCAAATATGTGTGTTTATTGACATCATTTTGCAGACAGTGCTTCAAATCTCTTGACAGAACTATGTGCATACATAGTCTTGTGAGGATAGGAATCAGCAGTAGTAAAAGATATCCCCCCAAAAGGGTACATAAACTGCATCAGAAAATTTAACATACATTCAATATATGTTGAAATATAAGATTTTTTACATTAGCATGTGTTGGGTCTCGCTTCTGGATTAAGCTGGAGGAGGAGGATAACATTTAAAAAAAATTTCCTTGTGAAGATTACAGTTTATGGTTAAATACTCCCAGAGCATTTTGCTCTTCCGACAATGGACAAAAGCAAATATATCTGCTCCCTGTGTAGTTCAAGATCTTAATGCTGAACGATCATTGAATAAATGTGCAATCAATTTTGTCCCTTTAGTGTGAACTTTAAATGTTCCAACACATTTAGGAATCTCTTCTTTACTCAGTGCACTCATGTAATGGACAATAATAGTACTAGAAAAACCCGTGTTCTTGTATCAAGGGAAGAATTGCCATCTTTATGTTTTAACTTTTTAAAAGTAAAAATGATAGGGGCTCTTTTCCACAGGACCCAGCTTGGGATTTCACTATTCTGCAATTCAGCAACGGTATTGAAATGAATTGTGCATTTATCATGTTGGAAATGCCGCCTGTTTGAAAGTATTTCACTTTCTGGGTGAACTCTTGGGAAATTATTTCAACAGACAAGTCATTACTGTTCTGGAGAAAACTGACTTTGTTATCTCTGTTGGGTTTTTAAAAATTGTGGTTCAATAGGAGACTGTTTCCATCTTTTCTAGCTAGAGGTTCCAATCTTTAACGTGTAATTAGTTAAGCCTTTTCTCTGATAAACCTTGAAGCCCAAAAAGGTTACTGATGCAGATAGCTTGATGTGATCTGCTCCTGCTGAGCAAAAATGATGCTTTCCCTGCAATGAAGTGAATTTTCAAAATGAATGATCATGCTGGCATCTCCTATGCAAATATTCTGCTGGGACATTAAGAGAAAATGAAACAATATACTGCAAGTGGCTCAAAACCATTTAATGGTGCTTTTTATTAATTTATCTTTTATGAATCTCTTTTGACAAAAAGATTTTTTTTTAAATGTTGTAGAAATGTTTCAATACAAAATCTGAACAGTGTTCACAGCACTGATGGGCAGGTGGAACCCACCAATGGAGCCGTCAGTTTAAGAGTTTCCTTTGTTCTGTGGTTCCCCCACTGCGAGAAGTGAAATTACAGGGAACCAGGCAGAGGGCCTTCTCAGTAGTGGCGCCTGCCCTGTGGAACGCCCTCCCATCAGATGTCAAGGAAATAAACAACTATCTGACTTATAGAAGACAACTGAAGGCAGCCCTCTTTAGGGAAGCTTTTAATACTGGGTGAATCATTGTATTTTAATATTCTGCTGGAAGCCATCCAGAGTGACTGGGGAAACAAACCCAGCCAGATGGGTGGGTGGGGTATAATTTATTATTATTATTATTATTATTATTATTATTATTATTAAGCCAATGGGATGTACTGGGCAGATCTTTCCCTCCTGAAACAGTATTTATATGTTCCATTTATATCCTGTCTCTCCTCCAAGATGCTCAATGAATATGCAGTCTTCATCTATGTTTATCCTTGTAACAACCCTGTGATGTAAACTAGCCTGAGAGAGAGTGAATGAACCAATGTCATGCAGCGAGTTTCATGGATGAATGGGGATATGAACTCTCCAATCTTTGTCAGAGATGGGGAACCTGATGTCCTTGATAAATTGCTGTACTAAGTGGGAACACAGGAACCTGCCTTCTCCAGATATTGGCTGCAGTTCTCCCAGATTTCAAAAAGGGTTCTCTCACAGCTCTCCCTGGAGATGCTGGGGACTGAACCTGGGAAATTCTGTGTGCAAAGTAGACACTCCACCATTGAGCTAGAGCTTTTCCAGTGGTGACCTGGATTAGGACCTTGACGTGGGGATTAGGCCCCTGTACCTGCGATGGAATATCAACAACCTCAGATATGCAGATGACACAACCTTGATGGCAGAAAGTGAGGAGGAATTAAAGAACCTTTTTATGAGGGTGAAAGAGGAGAGCGCAAAATACGGTCTGAAGCTCAACATCAAAAAAACAAAGATCATGGCCACTGGTCCCATCACCTCCTAGCAAATAGAAGGGGAAGAAATGGAGGCAGTGAGAGATTTTACTTTCTTGGGCTCAGACATCAGACGTTCATCTTCCAAAAATAGTTCGCAAACTGGAACAATCACTTCTGGGTTTGCGATGTTTGGGAGCCAAAACGTTCGAGAACTAAGCTGTTCGAAAACAAAGGTATGACTGTATGTGACAAATATCATATCTGGATTGACACTTAATGATACTTCCTTATTCATTGATTGATTGATTGATTGATTGATTACATTTGCATACCTCCCTTTATCCAAAGATCACAGGGCAGTTCACAACATAAAAATGCAAAATGAGGAAACACAATACATAACAAAAAAACACAAAATAAATAAATAAAATAAACCAATAATGCCCCTCCCACAAGCACATTTAAAAGGCCCCCTGAGAAATTGTGACCTAGAAGGTTGCCTGCTTCACTTCTTGAACATCTCACTACAAAACTAGGATTGTGGAATTCATGATCTAATCAGAGAATGGTTATGATATGATAATCAGCAACAAACACTGCTGCTTCTATGTGGTTTTTAATGTTTAATTTTTCCAAAGCATGACGCATCATAGTGGTTTAATGTTTCACTACTTATGTGCTGTGTCTCTCCTTGCTGAAGTAGAATGAAATGCAGAGCACGTGAAAATTTAGAGCAAACCGTTCAAACAAAAGGTTACTGAAGTTCTTTGCTATAATTACAGGAATAATAAAATGATAACACTCTTTGGAAGGTTTATTCAATAAGCCAAGATAAAGGTTATCGACCCCTGAGCTTCTGGGATAAGTAGCTGTATCCTAATTTTGAAATTTCTAGACATTAAACTTGGCAAAGAGGGAAGCATCAGTATGTAGCAGGCTTTTTTGGTTTAGCTGTCCCTAACCTTGAAAGTCATGCCAATAAAATGTGTTGACTGGCTGGCGTTTTGCAATTTAACACCAAACCTCAACCGCATTCAGAGTTCACTAGTGCATTATCTTCAATATTACAGCTGCCTGATTACAGTCCAAACAACCTACGCTGGCAGTTTAAAACCTGCAGAACTTTCGCTACGAAAAAAGAGATTATGGAGGAGGAGGAGGAGGAGGAGAACTCATTGGCTTTCACTTGATAAAACAGCTTCCCAAAGTTTTATGCATGAATCATAGATATTCACATATAGCCTTTAGGTCAGGGGTGAGGGATATGTGGCTATTTGGAAGCTTTTGGCTTACAGTTCCCATCAGCTTGGTGGACTTGAGTCCATGGGAGCAAAAGTTCAAAACAAAACAAAAAATCAGAAGGGCCACAGGTTCCCCAGCATTGCTTAGGTGCTCCACTGCCTTGGAAGATTTATACAACTACTATATAAGTTGGTATTAGGCCTGGTTCTCACATGAGCATTGTTCTGCCTTTATGCTACTTTTAATGCAGAAACAACATGGGAGAGGCAGGTTCAGATGACAAGAGTTCTCTAGCTCTGCTGCCACTGGTTCCTGACCTAACATCCCATCATGTCATATCCATGTTACTTCTATGTTCATACTAGTGCTGACCTTAAACCTGTCTTCTGGTTTCTCAAACGTTTTCTTCCCTGCCAAAAATGGGCCTGTTTCACTTCCAGTGAGAGAGCCAGTGTGGTGTAGTGGTTAAGAGCGGTAGTCACGTAATCTGGGGAACCGGGTTCGCGTCTCCGCTCCTCCACATGCAGCTGCTGGGTGACCTTGGGCCAGTCACACTTCTTTGAAGTCTCTCAGCCCCACTCACCTCACAGAGTGTTTGTTGTGGGGGAGGAAGGGAAAGGAGAATGTTAGCCGCTTTGAGACTCCTTAAAGGGAGTGAAAGGCGGGATATCAAATCCAAACTCCTCCTCCTCCTCCTCCTCCTCCTCCTCCTCCTCTTCTTCTTCTTCTTCTTCTTCTTCTTCTTCTTCTTCCTCATTCTCAGGCCACTTTAGAATTTCTTCAGTATTTTGGTGGGTGCGGAGCTGACCTTACCTTATCATTGTAAAATGGCCAAGGGGGACTTGTATCGCCACTAAACGTTTCTCCAGCATTTTGCAGCCTCCCTGGCTGCCCACACTTCCTGATCTGAAAAAGCCCCATGGAAGGAGTTACCTTCTCATGCCTTACCCTGGGCCTTAACTGAAGCACGGGAATCTAGGAAGGCTACATACAAAGTGCCTGATATTGCTGCACTTGTTGATTTTGTGGGGTTTTTAAAAAAATAAAATAAAGGGAACCAGTGCTTTTCTTCTAGAAAAAGAAAGTGTTGGTATTGTGTACCCTTGAGTACCAGGGGGGTGGGGGGAGCACTGAAGGGAACCATTTTCTTTTTTAAAAGGCCCAGACTTAAATAAAAATACTTCTCTCCCTGGCTTCCAGTACGTCCAGGAAAGTCAAGATGGGTACAGTTCCCTTAACAAGCTTCCAAGATTTGGTTGGTTTGTGTACGTTGTTTTAAATATATGGTATCTCCACAGCCTTATCTTATGTATTTCTTCTGTTTTGTTTATTTTTATGTTGGCTACCTTGAGTTATGGCTGATCCTATAATTAGGCAGAATGAGGCAATCAGGAGGCAGATATTGTGGGGAGTAGCACCAGCAGCACTGTAGGCCACCCTTCTTCTGCTCGAGACCAAAGTCTGTCATAGAGCCTGTCCTTCTCCTGCTAAACTAGCCTGCTGCCCTCAGGTGCAGAGAAGGATTTTGCCCCATTTGCCACTGTTGGAGTAAAATTCAACTGCCAGTCCAGCTGTCTATTGTAAATAGACTGGGGGTGCCATTTGTCCTTCATCCCTGCCTTGAGTGGTTCAGTTGGATCTATAAGGAATGCAAAAGATGCAACTATCTTGAATAAATGAATAAGCAGGCACAATACATTGTTTGGTGCTGCAGAAATAAGAGGAACAGGTAAAGAAGGCACCAAAAAGACCCTTCAGAAGAGGAGTAACTTTAAAAGCAGGGGGAAATGAAGGAACAAGGCAAAACCAATAATGAGTGAGGTTTACCATTGTCCATTCTGAGTAGTCTATTCCATATAAAACCATAGTACTAAAAAGAAATCCTTGATTGTTAACGGTATTCTGCTGCTATATCTAACCAATATCTATCACTTTTCTTTTCTCATTAGTATCGGCAGGTGGGAAACTCTGAATCAAAAACCTTGGACCAGGCAAAGTTCTGACAGGATGGCACTCTTATTCTCAGTGTTTATTTTCTTTGAGATGCACCAAACCTCTAAATGTTTGAGAAGTGTAATTTAGACAGAGGCTCTGAACTTTGCCTTTTTACAGTCCTTCTCTATTTTAGTTTGCATCTCAAGAAACGTAAAAAAAAGTTATCAGCCTGAATTTGTGTTATGATGCTGTTTACGAGCTGTCACTCAGCAGGAGCTGAGGCAAACCAACCCCTCAAAGCTTACAAGCTTTCTGATTTTTCGCCTGGTGGGATTCCTTTCTAGCAAAAGCAATGTGCCTACTGGGTATACCACAAAGGAGTGAATTGTAAAAATATATAATAAGAAGAATGTTTGCACCACTGAACCAAAGGAACATTTGAATTCTTACAAGCACAAGAGCTGAAGGAGTTACCAAAATAAAAAAGGTCACATTTAGAACAAGATCAGTGCACTACCGATTTGTTTTTATGGTTCTCTGTGTGAGAGGAAAAAGAAGCAATGGGTGGGGGGAACTAGCATAAATGTTGTCAGTTGCCTTACAACAGTGATAACCAGAAAGTTGCTATGATGTAACAGAGGGATAGGGAAACTTTTCTAGCCTGTGGGTCACAGAAGAATTTAAGAACATAAGAAAAGCATGCTGCATCAGACCAGTGACCCATCTGGCCCATGGTCCTGTTCTCACCATGGCCAGCTAGATGCCTAGATGAAGAAGAAGAAGAGTTTGGATTTGATATCCCGCCTTTCACTCCCTTTAAGGAGTCTCAAAGCGGCTAACATTCTCCTTTCCCTTCCTCCCCCACAACAAACACTCCGTGAGGTGAGTGGGGCTGAGAGACTTCAGAGAAGTGTGACTGGCCCAAGGTCACCCAGAGGCTGCATGTGGAGGAGCGGAGACGCAAACCCGGTTACCCAGATTACGAGACTCTTAACCACTACACCACACTGGCTCTCAAAAGGATGCTCAAAAGCAGGACCTTTTCTCCTGCAATTTCCAGCAAGTGGTACCTAAAAGCACAGAAGATCTGGTTAGTGGTTGCTGATTTCCTCAACCTTTATGAATCTGTCTAATGCTTTTTTAAAGAGCCATCCAAGTTGTTGGCCATCACTCCTTCTATGCAAGCTAATTCCATGTGTTGTGTGAATAACTACTTTCTTTTGTCTGTGCTGAATCTTCTAACATTCATCATCCTTGGATGATGTTCTCCTGCATAGGAAAGGAATAAAAAAAATTCTTATTTGTTTTGTCCATACAATGCAAACCCTTCAATTGTGTCACCTCTCTTATTCATCTTTTCCAGGTTTTTGTTTGGTGGGTTTTTTTGTGGGGTTTTTTTTGCCCCAGCCAGAACTCGCCAGAACTCAGTTCTGGCCCCTCTCAGGTAGGTATAAAAGAACAAGGAAGGTGTTCATGGTGAGTTCCGGCAACTCTTTTTCTAGAAAAATAGCACTGCTAAGTTTACTCAGAGTCTTTGGTGAGGTAATTGTTGAACAGTTTTCACAGTCCAAGTACACCGTGTCTGCTGGCTCACATCTGTCTATAGCCTTGTTGACACTCAGTGCAAATCTGCTTAAAGTACATAATTCAGACAGGTTGAGAAATTCAACCATTTTGACTTTATTACATGTCATTTTCCCCCCAAGGACCTTTTGGGGGAGAGTGTTGTTACTCATGTGGCCCGCACAACAGCCTTGTGAGGTGGTTTACTGAAGAAGTTGCCTATCCCTGGCTTGGCTGCTTTTCTTCTGATTTCTTATTTAGCATTGTTAAGAATTTTTTAACAAGTACTTCTCTAGTGGCAATCAACCAAAATCACTATGTAAAAGCAGAAGCTGGCCCAGGAGAATTTTAATTTATGTTTGCACTTTTTTAATGTGGGCGTCATCTCCTACTCAGTGATCTGGTTAATAATCCTTTTGTTCTGCAATTCTAAAACACATTAACTTCTGTCTTACAAAATGTGAGACATAAAGGATTTATGCAGGAAGCATCGGGAACATGAAGGGTCACCCCAGCCTTATGCCACCTGTAGATTTCCCTGTGGCAAAGAATTTCCCCAGCTATCTAATTAAGACAAATTTCTGACTGGTCCCCCCTGCCCTACTCCCAGCAAAGTGGAACAGAGAGACAGAGGAAGGCCAAGGAACTCCAGGTGAACAAACTATATGTGAGGTCAACACTGAGAGCAATTCAGATGCATTAGCCATTTCTGAAGAGTGAATTCACAGCCAATACAGATGGCGCCAGCATGAACGTTTCTCCCCACTTTGCAAATCTCACACAGCCCTGGTAGAATTAATGACAGGTAAGTTGGAGCGATGCCAGCCTATCTTCCCTGCATTTACTAGACAGATTAAACTGCATGCATTCCAAACAGATCTGCCGATGCTCTCAAAAGGCTTGGGCCAAAAGGTAGAGAGACATTACTATTCCGGACAAGAGAGGATCAAAAACAAGTGTTTGTGTGTGTGTGTGTGTGTGTGTGTGTGTGATAGGGAGGGTTCTGAAGATGGGGCGGGGAAATGAAGTTGTTCCAGGTGCATTTTCAGAAATTCTCTTTATCAGGGGAATTTCCTCCAGTACTTCTTGAAACAATTGTTTTGGCCAGCTTTCCCTGCAACTTGTAAGAGATGTTGCCCCTAACAACTTTCAAGAATCATTGAAAGAAATTCCCTTCATAAAAAGGATCTCTTGAAATAGATCCAGGAAATGTTAACATGGAAAGGCAATCCAGCCATGCTTATGTGTGGTTTCACCATTCTGTAAACTACAGGGGATTGTAAACAAGACTCTGGTGCTGGGGTCAAGTTACCTTGCGCCTTGTGTGGCCTTGACCACTTGCAGGTCAAAGGAACTGTAGGTCTGATCATCTCAGCTTTGTTGTAGCCGCACATTATTGTAGGTGGCTGGAGGAATAATAATAATAATAATAATAATAATAATAATAATAATAATAATAATAATAATATATTTATACCCCACCCATCTTGCTGGGCTTCCCCAGCCACTCTGGGCGGCTTCCAAAAAAATATTAAAATATTGTAATACATCAAACATTAAATTACACCCCTCTGTGGAATATAGCATCACATGGCAGGATAGTGTCCTCAACAAAGCGTGTTCTCCTTCATGGAGAGCACATGTTGCGGTGGGGTCTGCTGAGCCACCCCTCTGTTACCAGGCAGGGTCTCTAAAGATGGCCTGGGGCAGTGATTGGTTCACTGGGTTGCTGGGGTAAAAGTTATGTTGCAATTTTTGTGGGAGGGGTAAAATGTTTAAATACTCTGCACGCAGCCTGGAGCTTTCTCTTTGCTGTGTGCAACGGATCACCCGCCCACCCGTACTTGAGTAAGGGGTTGTTGCATTGACCTTGCTATGCCTGTCATGGGGTCGTCTGCCGTTGGGGCAGGGGCTTGGTAGGAATTTTGTCCATCTGGCTGATTGGCTGGGCCATTTGGTTTTTGCCTACTGCGTAGCAAATCGTCAGAACTTGTAAGGTTGCGGTTAGGCATTGGTTATAGATTGGTGGAGGAGGGCTTAGGATAGGCTGGGCCTGCCCCTCCATGGTTGCTGCGGAAACGGAATTCCATTAAAGGAATCCTAGGGCTTGCCATCTTTTCGTCCAATCCCTGGAATGGGACTAGGGCCGGCAAGCCTTCGAGTAGCATGCAGATGAGAATTGAGGGTGTGTGACTCAGCTCCATTTCTCCCCGACTTGCTTTCCCCCGCACTGTCTTTCGGTGGTGCCCGGAAGTCAGTTCTGTCCCCAGGCGGGGGGACAGATAGTCTTAACCAATGCCTAAACAACCACTCACGGTTTTGCATTTAAATAAAGTTGTGGCCAAAATTATGCCAAAAACCTTAAACAAAAATTAAGTGTGCGTTGTGAGTTATTTGGGGGGTGGCTTGGGGACCTTGACAAGCAAAGATATGCTCTCCCAAGCTCACATTCCCAGCATGTTTGCACTTGTCTCAGTGATGTCTATGCTGCTTTGGTCATGTCCACAGAATGGAAGATGGCAGTATCCCCAAGGACATCCTCTCTAGGGAGCTGGCTTCAGCTACTAGATCCATTGGCAGACCAACTCTGTGTTACAGTTACACAGATGTCTGCTAATGTGACATGAAGGCTGGCAATATTAACCCCGCCATGGGGGAATCCCTTGCAGACAACCAGAAGTATCTGGAGACAGGCAGTCATGTCATGCATCCATAGGATGAATGATCCCTGGGAGGAGTGCAGGAAGAAGAAATTCCATCATACACCTGTATCAGCGCAACCAAATGCCTTTGTCTGCCCCAGCTGAAAGTAAAAGTATGTCTCCCATATTGGTCTCTACAGTGCTGTAGAGCAGGCACTGTAACTTTCCAACAATTGGAGTTCACTGTCGAAGGCACACTCTCCCAAGACAAACAGGTGTCATATAACCCACATTCTTAACCCCAATTGATTCCTGAAGGGGTTAAGACCATAGAGTAAGCTGTCCTGCCAGGCTTAAATAGGTCATTCCCCCTCACTCCCCCTCCCCCCAAGGGAGGGAGGGCTACCAAACTCTTTGTTCTCCCACCATCTTTCCACCATGTGAAACCTTCCAGAAGGATGTCTGACCAAGCCACCTTTATGTTTCTATACAAATAATTCAGAAACTCTTACCATTTTTGAAACTAAGTTGTAGTGCCTGTCTTTTCTTGTTACTGTATGGAGAAGCATAGAAGAGTTTGTACATAAACCATTTTTAACTTATCAAATGTGTCATCTTTTTCTATGTTAAGGGAAGTAGGTAACTTTGGAAGTGACTTAGAAGGGGGCATTTTAAAGCTCTAATATCCTATATTTCCACGCTTTGCTGCATGTTTTGTGATTTAAAATCTCTGCTGAGGCTTTCTCACCAAGAAGTACTTGTACCAAACCTGGGTGTAGGCATGCAAGGAATTCTCCTTTATTCTTTAACCAAATTTCCAAAACCCTCAACTCTCAATTCAGCAGCAAACAGGTGATGCAAAGTGCCAGTAAATTCCTACCCAGCCCTGCAAAGCTGAATACTCTGCCTTGATTCCTCAGACTGAGAAATTTGTCAGTCAGATGCACACAGACAGCCTCTGCTTGCTGGACTAACCTACTTAAACCATTTGCTACTCTCTAGCCATGACACACTGAAATGCTGGTTTGATGCATTTCAATACGCATGGTTGAAAATTAGTTGTGAGAATGTGCTCTTGCAACCCTAGCTTCAATACATCCATCACTGTTCTCTTGCTCTGTTTTGGACCACGCTAAAACTGATTCCAAGCACTTACCCCAGAATCACGATAGTTTCTTGTTTGTTAGAAAACAACAATGGAAACCATTGCTCATGTTTACAGGAACAGATTAGTGAATGCTAGCTTTTGCAATCATTCATGATAATCAAAATTATTATGGGGCTTTGGAGATTTCTTCCCGGAAATTATTGTATTTCGGATTTGCACATTCTGTTGTCTTGGCTTTATTTCCACCCAACTCTAAACTTTAAGGGTTATTTTTTTATTTTTAAGAAAGTCTTTTTCATCCACAAGCCATTAAAAGGTGATTTTAGATGTGCATCCTCTGGAAAGTACTGGGGGGGGGGGGGAGAGAGAGACACCCGTGCTATACATAACAATGATTGATTCTTTGACCTTGTGTTAATTCATATTGCAAGATTAAGTAAAAAGGTAAAGGTACCCCTGCCCGTACGGGCCAGTCTTGACAGACTCTGGGGTTGTGCGCCCATCTCAGTCAAGAGGCCAGGGGCCAGCACTGTCCGGAGACACTTCCGGGTCACGTGGCCAGCGTGACATCGCTGCTCTGGCGAGCCAGAGCCACACATGGAAACGCCGTTTACCTTCCCGCTGGTAAGCGGTCCCTATTTATCTACTTGCACCCAGAGGTGCTTTCGAACTGCTAGGTTGGCAGGCGCTGGGACTGAGCAGCGGGAGCGCACCCCGCCGCAGGGATTCGAACCGCCAACCTTTTGATCGGCAAGTCCTAGGCGCTGAGGCTTTAACCCACAGCGCCACCTGCGTCCCTATTGCAAGATTACTTATGGGATTAAAACTATGCCTCAGCAACTTCAGCTGCCGCCTTATGCACATTTATCCAAGAGTAAGTAACACTGAGCTCCCTGGAATTAATGCCTGTACAAACATGAATGGGATCGGTACTGCATGCATTTGTAGTTAGCTGGCATTCTGTTTCCATCTATATAAACTAAGTAAAGAACCTTTATTTTGCAATGGGATGTAGCTCAGTGGTAGAGCAACTTCTTTGCATGCAGAAAATCCCAGATTCAATCCTTGGCATCTCCAGATAGGGCTGCACTTATGGAACAAGCAAGGCCCTCTTGGAATGTAATGCTATGAACCCCTCCATCGTAGGTGGAGATTGGGTGGTATGCAACAAATGTATAAGGAGCTCAGCCTACACTCAGGTAGGACCCTGGCAGAGACACATGCCCGACTGGCATGTTCTCTCCCTCCTGGTCGATCTTTCGGGAGCTTCATTAGCTTTCTTCAGCCCGAACATCACAGCGACCGATGCCAACAGACATCAGCACACTTAGGGATCTGCAGAGTCTGCGCAGTTCACATGACAGACCTCAGTAACTCAGCATTTTGGCTAATCTACTTTTATTTACATATAAACACACACAGAGCACTGCATCATGGCTCCCTTTCTCTCTAGCATCAGACAGCAAAGAGAATGAACAAAGGACAATAGTCCCACTTCATGGAACACAGTAACACAAATATCCTGTCTCAGTGACTTCCCACTCTGTGGAGTCAAAACATACACCATCATGTGATAGACAACAATCCCATGACTACAATCACGGAGCAGTAATTCTAACATAAGCCTCACATGGCAGTAGTATCTAGATGCTTCTACTACACTCTCATTTCCTACATTGCTGCTATGCACAAAATCAGACCAGTTCTTAGGCAAAGGAACCCATTCTTTCTGCTGTAATATAGCAGCAGCCAAGGGATCTGAAGAGAGGCGTGGAATGAATCTCTTTGGTGTGAACTCAAGACTCCAGGTTCACAGAAACACTCTTCAGAGTAAAACTGAAGTATTATTTTTTTAAGTATTATTTTTTTTATCCTGACTCCGAAAGGGTTGCCACTGCTGGCTTTAAAAAAGGGAGCACTTCTCCAACTAAATAAATGAAATTTGTTCCGATTTGGCAGCCTCTTTCAGTGAGCAGATGATAAAGTAAAATGAATTGAACGTGTGCAAGGATACTTATTCCTTTTCTCTGCTGGCAGAGTGTGCATTTACAATTGACAAGTGTGCTTTTAGAATTGTCAGAAGGCTGTTGCAAGAGATTTTTGTGATAATCAGGCAATTATTGTTTCAGCTGTTGAAACCATATTAAAAAATGGAAGACCGAGAGAGAAATTACTCACAGATTTGAGGGACTGTATTCCTTGGAATTGTCAGACAATGTGTTGAGGATTTTCTTACAAACTGACATTGTTCAGAGGAAACAGAAACAAATCATGTTTTGGTTTATTGAATCGTGTCACCATTCACGATTTGGCTGCCTATGGTGTCGCTGCAGAGTCATCGAAATCCCAAAACACTTTTCTGAAGAGCAAAAAATGCTTTGCTTTAGAGTATTCTGTTATTTCAACATTAAGCAGTAGCAAACAATGGGGCTATATAGGTGGGGCCTTGCTGCTCTCATGTCTTCCCAATACTGCATTGCTTCCACTTACTGAAGCTGCGGGGAGGTCAGTATGGTGCAGGCACAATGACCAAGCCAATCTAAGATTCCAGATGCTGCGTCAATACCAAGTCAAGCTCTCCACTGCCCTATCCCTGTCAGTACGCAGCAAAGAGGTAGGCATTGGGAAGATAGGAGAGTAATGCAGCCCACTGGCTGCTACAGCTTATAAGGTAATACTGTACTGAGAATTAACAAGTGGCTAGAGAGCTGTACCAGGTTTCTCGAGTCTGGCTTCGGCTAAGCACCTTTCCTCTCTCTTTGCCTCAGCCCCTCATCTGTGAAATGGGAGCAATAGTGACGAACCTTGCAGAATTCATCTTGTAGGCTTCTTTCATATGAAAATTGTCAAATAGCTTGTGCACATTTGTATGAAATACAATGTGCCCACAATTGATTCAGTTTATGAACTTCATTGCAAACGGAACCAGGCTGAAATGCTGCTAGCCTTTGAAGTTTGCACTTTTTGAAATTTCACAATGCAATTCTCCAACATCCAAAATATGTATAATATGTGCATAGGATTGTATATATTAGTGAACATGGTGTACAAATATGCTTGCAAAACTGTGTGTATTAAGTAAAATCATTTTTTAAAAAATGCATACATTGGAAGAAACACACACTAAGATGCAGCTGAATGTTCATGAGAACTTGGAGAAAAATTCGCAAACTGATGCAGAACTGAATTTAGTATTGGAAAAATAAGAACATGAGAGAAACAAACTGACAGATTAATTTATCATTTAGGTACACATATTGCTCCTATGGGTGATTAATGAGTTTATTAGGTCTGTGGTCATTACAAGGAATTAACAAAACATCAAGTGTCTGCTTAGTCCCACTCATCAAGTTGGTGTTTAATTTCTGTAAAATAATTTCCTCACAATATTGTTTTGCAGAAACAGCAGAATCAATCTGAGGTACTCTAGGGCTTAACTGCGAACTTGTTTCAAAGCTGTCCAGAAAATCCAGGACAAAATCTCAGGTTGGTGAAAAACTAAGAAAAGAACAGCAACAACTGTAACAATGAAAGTCTCAGCCTGTCTTTGAGGCCTAACTCACTCCTGAGTCGTTGAGATGATGAAACAGTACCAGCTGCTATCTGAAAGAAGCGCAGGTATTACGGCTGCAAAAAGGGATGTGGGTGGTGCTGTGATCTAAACCATTGAACCTCTTGGGCTTGCCAATCCGAAGGTTGATGGTTCGAATCCACTCGGTGGTGATAACCTCCCGTTGCTCTGTCCTAGCTTCTGCCAACCTAGCAGTTTGAAAACATACCAGCGTGAGTAGATACATGGATACCACTGTGGCAGGAAGGTAAACGGTGTTTCCGTACAATCTGGCTTCCATTCCATTGTGCCAGAAGTGGTTTAGTTATGCTGGCCATATGACCCAGAAAGCTGTCTGTGGACAAATGCCAACTCCCTCACCCTGAAGTGAGATGAGTGCCACACCCCATAGTCACCTTTGACTGGACTTAACCGTCCAGGGGTCATTTAGGTAAAGGGACCCCTGACCATTAGGTCCAGTTGTGGCCGACTCTGGTGTTGCGGTGCTCATCTCGCTTTATTGGCCGAGGGAACTGGCCAGCATGACTAAGCCACTTCTGGCAAACCAGAGCAGTGCACAGAAGTGCCATTTTCCTTCCTGCTGGAGCGGTACCTATTTATCTACTTGCACTTGACATACTTTCGAACTGCTAGTTTGGCAGGAGCAGGGATTGAGCAATGGGAGCTCACCCCGTCGCGGGGATTCGAACCGCCAACCTACTGATCGGCAAGTCCTAGGCTCTGTGGTTTAATCCACAGCGCCACCCGCGTCCCATCAGGGGTCATTTACCTTTTCCTGCAGCAAAACTTCTTGGTGTGAAATCTGCTGGTGTAAAGCTTCCCTCAATCAAATAAATGAAGAAAGACTCACCACTGAGCTTATGTTTAAAAAATGTCAAAGAACATGTCAGGTCTCTCCTTGCTTCTGCTCCCAGGGGTCTTCAGAATCCCAGGTGATCTCTTGTTCTCAGAGAGCCCTCTGGTAGGGAACATCCTCAAAAAGTTCAGTCACTTCTTTTCACCCCAGGATTCTGCTTTGTTTGTTTTGCTTTACATGCAGTGTTATCTCCCCTGACTGCCTTTTCGCTCTTGTTCCTCTTTCTCAGTCTTGCATTGGCTTCTTCCTCTGACTTCTCTTATGGTTTCTTCTCCTGACTCCCCTTGTGCTGTCTTCTCTCTTGCCTATTTTTCTCACCAGTCTCCCTCCCTGTCTTGCCACTAGGACTGACAGCAACGCTCCTTACATCCTGTTCTTTTCCTCTCCAAATTTCCCTCACTGGGACAGCATTAATTCCATTTGTATTCTGACTCTTTCCCCTCCATCACCCTCTCCTGCAAATCTCTCTTTGGCCTTCAGACAATCCTGCTGACATCAACTGAAGGGCAGGTGGGCATTATTATGTGGGAAACGGCCTTGCAAGCCATGTCAGACTACCTGGTGGTTCAAAGCCCACAGCTCAGAGGTTCCTCATTCCCGCACCAGTGAATGCTCACTGCATTGGGTCACTTATTATTGCTTTTCAAGCAGCATGTGAATACTCAGCATCATCAAAATGTAGAATACAGACCTGGAAATAATTCTTAAGTTCCCTTTCCTATTAGTATTGACTGACTACATGTAACTGGAGAAAGCAATGCACTTGGCAGTCCTCTGAACCCGAAAGAAAACCATTACAATTCAATTAAAAATTGAATATATATTTTTTGTTTCTTTGCTGGAGAAGACTGCTGGTGCCAGACAACTGGATAATGCAGCTTTGGGAATATAAATAGAGATCAGATGCTAAACTCCATTCTGGACTGTAGTCGAAAACAATGCTTGTTATTGGCATATATATATATATATATATATATGCAGGTTTTGGTGTCCTCGGGTGTCTTCCCGTGTAAAAGTTGGGGTGTCTAGGCGACGTTTCGACGAGGTCTCACTCGTCATCTTCAGGCTGGTGCTTTCGGCTTCTTGTTACTGGAACAGAGCGGGATCTCAATGTTTGAGTTCCTATAAATACTGTAGAGGGGGTGTGGTGTCTAGCCTCCAATGTTCTGGGCAGAGAGGAAGTTCCCAGGCTAGTGTGGGAAAACTCTTCACAAAGTTCAAGAGGTCAAGACACAAAGACTTTAGCAACTAATCCACACCTAATGACCCACCTAAGTGGTACTCAGGATATCACTCAAGAAATCACTCAAGGTATCTCTCAAGTAATTAAGGAACAAAAGAAGAAAAGGCACACTAGCCTGGGAACTTCCTCTCTGCCCAGAACATTGGAGGCTAGACACCACACCCCCTCTACAGTATTTATAGGAACTCAAACATTGAGATCCCGCTCTGTTCCAGTAACAAGAAGCCGAAAGCACCAGCCTGAAGATGACGAGTGAGACCTCGTCGAAACGTCGCCTAGACACCCCAACTTTTACACGGGAAGACACCCGAGGACACCAAAACCTGCATTCCTGTACCCGTGAAAATCTACGAAAGCATATATATATATATATATATATATATATATATATATATATATATCCACCACTTTAAGTAATATATATATAGTGTTCATTCATTACATGTCTAATTTGGCCCTCCTGTTTCAAATGCCTTAGGAATTTTTTTGCACACCATTTGGAAGTGGAAATGAGTCATTCTCCAGAATGAAATGAGAGAATGAGCTGCTGGAATCTAAACTCTACAGGCAGCAAGCAGGAAGGTTACATTTGTGTTTGGGTAGCACAATAATATTCTAGAAGGATGCAGGCCTGTTAAAAACAAATATTCTTTATGGATACATAGCAAGTCTGGAAAATAAACCCATCCCCAGAGCTCTGCAGTATGCAAACGGCAGGAACTCAAGAGGTCCGAAAAACATCACACTGAAACACAGCATTCCCTGGCATACATAGCAATATTTTTTTCAATGCTTCTCCAGGTAAAAAGGCCCCTGAACATGCGTAAGGTACTACACAAAGCATTTCTCCCTGATACATTCCATTCTTTCCTTCTTTGGGTCTAAATACCATGGGATACCTACCCAAGCAGGAAAGGCTGTCTGGTGCAGAAGTTCCCTTCTCAACAAATATGGGTGGTCATGAAGCTGGCGAAAGGAAGGTGATGGCGAAGGCAGGAACAACGGGATCATCCTTGCTTGACCCTTCATATGACGGGGGTGGGGGGTGGGAGAACAACTGAATATAGATGCACACCTCCAAACCCAATCACACAGAAATGTGAAAAGAGTGGGTAAAGTAAACTGACTGTTGTTGTTTAGTCGTTTAGTCATTTCTGACTCTTTGTGACCCCATGGACAAGAGCACGCCAGGCACTCCTGTCTTCCACTGCCTCCCGCAGTTTGATCAAACTCATGCTGGTAGCTTCGAGAACACTGTCCAACCATCTCGTCCTCTGTCGTCCCCTTCTTCTTGTGCCCTCAATCTTTCCCAACATCAGGATCTTTTCCAGGGAGTCTTCTCTTCTCATGAGGTGGCCAAAGTATTGGAGTCTCAGCTTCAGGATCTGTCCTTCCAGTGAGCACTCAGGGCTGATTTCCCTCAGAATGGAGAGGTTTGATCTTCTTGCAGTCCATGGGACTCTCAAGAGTCTCCTCCAGCACCATAATTCAAAAGCATCAATTCTTCGGTGATCAGCCTTCTTTATGCTCCAGCTTTCACTTCCATACATCACTACTGGGAAAACCATGGCTTTAACTATACGTACCTTTGTTGGCAAGGTAATGTTTCTGCTTTTGAAGATGCTGTCTAGGTTTGTCATGGGAAAGACCTTGGATTGGAGGAGTCCTAGGACTCAGCTAGGTAAAGGTAGAAGTAAAGGACCCCTGACAGTAAAGTTCAATCGCAGACGACTCTGGAGTTATGGAGCTCATCTTGTTTTACAGGCCAAGTGTGATGGCCTGGGACTCAGGCTCAGACTCAGAACCAGAGGAGACTCAGTCTGCACTGGATCCTTTGCCACAGGCATCATCTGAACCAAGTCTGGGGCCTGATCCTGAAGAGTCCCAGTCTGCACAGGTTCCCCTGCAACAAATACCAGCTGGGCCAAGTCAGGGGCCTAAGCCTGCCCTGGCTCCAGATGCGGGGATTACCTGGTTGCCTTCAGCTGGGCCATCACTTACAGCTTCTCCACTCCCAGTTGGGTCAGGGGAGGCTGAGGCGGCCCCTGGGTCTAGTAACCGACCGACGTCTCCCAAGATGCAGAGACTAAGGTCTCAGAGAAGGAGAGACCTGAGTACTCACAGGAGGAGTGCTTGCCTTCGGGCGAAACAGGGAGGTGAATCTCCGGGGGATCAGGACTGGCCGCTATCCCAACAAAGATAAAAGGCTGTTGGACCCCACCCGAGGTTGTGGGAGCAACATTGCTGTATGCTGGATCCTGCCTGAGATCCTGTACCTGTCCTTGCCTGGTTTCCTACCTCGTGTCCTGCCTTGGCCCTCTTGGTCTTACTCCCACTGGAATCTTCGGATTCTGGACCAGTCCTGGACCACGTTTCATGGGTTACCCCTGGGTCCAGCACACCGAGCGAGCCAGCGTTTGTCCGCACACAGTTTTTCTGGGTCATGTGGCCAGCATGACTAAGCCGCTTCTGGCGAAACCAGAGCAGTGCATGGAAATGCCATTTACCTTCCCACCTATCTATCTACTTGTGCTTTGACGTGCTTTCGAACTGCTGGTTGGCAGTAGCTGGTACTGAGCAATGGGAGCTATACAGCTGCAAATAGAACATTTTAAGTATGTTTTAAGTACAATATATAATGTGACACCAGATGGAGATGGTGAGCCTTATGGAAAATACAATGTATTGTTTAAAACACTTTTTAAAAGAAGCATTTTCAGAACATTTTTAATAGTGTGTAGATTCCACCCTAGTGGGCACTGGGGACCTTCAGTCCTCGCAACTGCTTCATCGGGGCAAGACCTCCTAGAAAGTGTTCCTGAGACCAGTAGCCCAGAGCTATGGGTTGTTTGCATGAAGAGTTAACTTCACTGGACTCAATTGATTTATTGCTTGGTTGCTGACCTACACCAGACTCTAGCCCTGAGGCTTGGTTCCAGACCCTTGATCATCTTGGCTGCCCACTTCTGCCCACGTTCCAGCTTCTTAAATTGTGGTACCCAGAACTGGACACCATATTTCAGGTGTGGCCTGACCAAGGCAGAACAGAGTGGTGCTATTACTTCCCTTGATCTGGACACTATACTTCTGTTGATGCAGTCTAGAATAGCATTAGCTTTTTTTGCAGCTGCCTCACACTGTTGACAGGATTTGGATCTGGTGTAACTTTACAATGACTTACACTGGTTTGCTTAACAGCAGCATCTTGCGTACAGGATTGCTCCCTAAGCGGTCAGGTGCCTGGCCAGAATTATCTGACTGCAGAAGGTCCAGTCCTGAGAAAATCCATATCCTTCTGTGGCAGCCTGTATCCT
This sequence comes from Podarcis gaigeae, assembly GCF_964106915.1. Lineage (NCBI taxonomy): Eukaryota > Metazoa > Chordata > Lepidosauria > Squamata > Lacertidae > Podarcis > Podarcis gaigeae. The sequence continues at coordinate 83,102,713 of NC_139681.1, read as the reverse complement.
CACATGGCCTTCCCATTACACAATGGAAATTGATAACCTTTTCGCTCCTACAAATGGCCTATGTATGGTGCAAACTTCCTTAAATAATTGTTTTTAAAACAAAATTTATTAAATCGCTTTCCCCCCCTCAGAGATCTCTCACCTATACAAAAACTCTGCAGAAATATTCCATCCGTGTAAATGGATTTATGTCATGCTAATTATATGTTAACAATTTAACAGTTAAAAACTTAATTATTTTGGTCACTGACAGACAGGTAGAAACAGCACTCAAAATGGAAACCTGCACAGGGAGTGAACTTATAAAATATTCTGTGTAATTGGAACAAGTCATCTTTTGTGACCATTAACCTCTGATTTTCAAATTAGTTCCAGATGGGTTCAGCCTTACAATTATGCAGAGGGGGGAAAGCTAATGGAAAATGTCGAAATATAATTTAAAGGAGAGCTTTTTACATACTTCACTGAGAGTACATCTTTCCTGTATTTGGTCACATATTATTATTATTTAGCCATCTGCCATTCAGTTTTTTCATATTTGTTTTTTTATTAAAGCAGAGCTTCAGCCATACATTGCATTCACCCTCCTACTGATGCTTTCTCTTCACCTCATATATCAGATTTCTGATGTCAGAACTCTTCAGAACTTAATTAGGGGCAATAGAGGTTATGTAGGTAGTAGCAGTAGCAGTAGTAGTAGTAATAATAATAATAATAATAATAATAATAATAATAATAATAATAATAATACCGTGCCCATCCAGCTGAGGCTTTCAAGACATATAAAAACATAATAAAATATCAAACATTAAAAACCTCCCAATGCCTCCTGATAAACATAGTTAACCATGGTTTCTCTGTTGAATTGCCTTCTTTAAATACAATGTATAGTGTTCTGGAAAAGGGAGTTTTTTAAATAAGATGACAATGACAACGAATTATCATTTATTTAATAGTATCAATAGTTTAAAGTCAAATGCAATAAGTTGAGAACATCTGCCTAAGCCTGGCAGAGGTAAAAGAATCCATTAAAATCACATTCTATTTCTCCCCACCATCAAGCTAAATATTTCTCATTCTGAAAAGTTTTCCAGGAACTGAGCAGACATCCAGTTACTAGTTCTGTATGACCAGCCAGTATTCTCGCTGAGTGCTGTTGTTGCAGTCATTGATTTCACTTGATTTTTTTTCTTATTCTATTCGATTTGATTTATATGCCATCGTTTTATGGTTTTAAGAGCAGTTTCTAAAACTTGCACATGGCCTTGAGTGCCTCTGGGCAGAAAGTGTGATTTATCAATTAATCAATCAATGGCAGCCAGTGCAACTGCTGTGAGATTGGGTGAACAGAGTCCCTCTTTCTGCCTTGCAGGAAGCAAGACGCAGCAGCATGAAAGGTGCTAAAGGCTCAGAATCAAAAGGCATTAATTCCATGCATTCATTGTACTAGAAATTGGGGAGGTATTCGATCCAGTTTGTACTTAAAGGTGGACCTACTCAATTAGCACTTTCTTAAACAAGCACCCTTCTTCTATAGGGTCAAAACATTCTGAGAGTGCCCCTCATTGCTTGTCCTGTGAACTCTTCCCTCACTTACATCTCCCATACACACAGGGCTGGATTTAGGTTGGATGAGGCCCTAAGCTACTGAAGGTAATGGGGCCCTTCATATGTCCAGCTGTCCTTTGTCAACAACAAATTGTCACTGCTTTTTTGTGTTGAATATATGCTATATGGTAATCTATGGACCTAATAGGTCCATACACAACACAAAACACTGTTGCTGTATGCAGCTTTTATTTTATTTGTTTTTTACCTTTTGGAAATGTACATCCAGTTTTTTTCTTTAATTTTTTTTTTGGGGGGCCCCAAGAGAGTGGGGCCCTAAGCTATAGCTTGTTTAGCTTATACATAAATTCAGCACTGCACCCACAGGCTAGCAGCCATGCTGCCTCTGCCATCCCTAGGAGCCTGGGCCAGGGCAACAGGGAGGCACCCCACCCCCACTCAGTCACCCCACCATCTTTTCTTCCTCTTCTTCCTTCTCCTCTTTGCAGCAACCCCCTCACACAGTGGCCTGACTTCCCCTCTCTGCTCTCTTCCTCCATTAGCCCCCCACTGCCTTCTTCTAGAGCGGCCAAAGCAAGGAGGAAAAGGGATGCCTCGGCAGCCCACAGGTAAGCCTTGGCATTGCCCACAGTTGCCTCTGCCCATGAGAAGAAGCAATGGCACAACCGTGTCTGGGTTGCGGGGCTGTGACGGGGGAAGAGGAGGAGAAGGGTCATTGGTTCTGAAGTTGGTATGTGCCAGGGCTCAGTGCCAGGTGTCATTGTTTGGGGACTCTGGGAGAAGGTGCCGGAACTTTGCTCCGGCACGCTCTGGCTGAAAGGAAGCCCTGTCCTAAACAATATACAAACCAAAACACAGCCGTCCTTCACATTTCTCCAGATTTTGCAACACAGTTCTCCAGCAAAGTATTCTGCATCAAAATGCACATACTGGGAGAAACTGTGCGTAGAAAATGCATTTATTAGTGGAAATAACATGCAAAAATACATTAAATAAGAGAAAATGTCTAAAAATGTACGGTACATGAGAGAACAAAAATTGCATTAAAATGCTGGTGAGTTTTCAGGAGGACTTTCAAAAAATAATTCCAAATCTGATGTCCAGATGTGAAAACTGGAGTTAAGATAGGAAAAATGAGAAGTGAAGAGAAACTAAAACTGATAGATTTACACATCCCTTCCTTCTACATACATATATTTGGAAGAACAAGCTATATTCCAAAGCAATAATTTCTACAACACTGGATATAGCCAAATTTCTAGAGCCAATCTTGAGCTAGCTTATAAAAAGATGCATGTTATGAGATAAATCCATCTTTTTTTTTTTCTTAAGCGATGGGACAGTTTGCAAGTAATTGCCAGAAATAATTAGGGCTTTCAACTAATTGCCAGAAATAATGAGATACTGTCTAATAGGGCTGAATGGCAGCAATTAACCAAAAAGGACCAAGGTCATGATAGCTTAAGAGCAGATGGTTCCAGAAACTTCCAGAAATCACAAACTTAACAACAGGTAAAAAGATGAGGGACACCTTCTTCCAAATATGTTTGGTTAATTTCTATCACATGGGGGTGTTGGTGGGTCAAATGGGTGGAGACCCTCATCCCTTAAGGTTTCAGACGAATGAAACTTTTTGCTCCCATCCTCCTTTGAAGAAATCATGAATCAAGAAAACCTGAGAAACCATCTTCTCTCAGAAAACAGAGGAGATGTCTGGATGACTCACCATCTGCATGGATGACTATTTCCTTGCAAGCTATCTTAATGAATTAGCTTAATTGGTCTCGCAGTATGCAACTGTTTTAGTGTGAGTGTGTTTGTCTCTCTCTCGCCTTTTGCCCCCTTATCCCAAATGGCAAACATATCTTGCTCTATTTATTTATTCCCACACTATATGAATTAATTTATTTCCCTTTCTGATTTTTTTAAATAACAAATTTCCACCTATTAACCTAGGTCTGAGGTTTCTTGATTAGTGGGATAATGTATTAGAAGTGCTTTGAAAACCACTCCAGAAATGACAAGTATTCTTATTCATAGACTTTCTTTAAATGGTTTGTATATTGCAAACTTCAGTGGGAAATAAAGTATGGTACTTTTTTTTTTTAATATTGGGGAAATTACAGAAAAGTGTATGGTTTTTTTTTTTTTAATTTATAAAAAAGCCTTTTCAGCTTTAAATCCTTCACAATCCACCCAGGAACATTAAATTTCCTCCTATGGTTTGTGTTCACTGAATGAAGTTACAGTATCTATTTTCCAATTTTATGGTCTGCTGCACTCCGCCAAATATGACAGGTGGGATAGCACAGAGTCGATCCATGTACACACGCAACTCTCCTTGATTCATTAAAAGGCTCTGATATGTAGCTTAAATGAAATATTTCATTTGACACTTTTTAGATTACGGTGTCACAGATTGGAACCTTAAAGGTCATTATGACTAACTCGAACTATAAACCCTCATTTTCAAATACCCTGGCTAAGATTTATGCACTCAATTCTGCATTCCGTTTCCCTACAAAGGGAAGGCCACTTCGCTGGATATCGTTAATAATTCGGGACATAGTGCAAGTATATGCAGAATCTAAAAAATGATGGTTTCGCACTACAGAATTATAGGGCTGGATTTAGAGTCCCCCCATTAGCAGGCCATCCCTCATGGGGGGACTCCCACAAGGGGACATTTGACAGTTTCTCTTACCCATTGCATCCCCATGGTACCTCCTAAAATATGTACTGGCAAGCTGGGATACTCCACAATGCAGGAGGTAGAGGGTTCGGGGCAGTGGGGAAAGGAAATTGGCAAAAGCCAACTCCCCCTCTTCCTTCAGTGGGCTTTTCCACCACCTCTCAGTCCCTTCCAGGAGCAGAAGAAGCTGTTCCTTTTGTGGACAGGGAAGTCTAGATGTCAGGCTTCGGGGAATTGGCTTCTTCCCCCATGGCCGTAAATGAGCAGATCAAATGAAAGGGAATTATTACCAGTTAGTTTCTTTAATAAACACAGTGAAGGACAAACGAAAGCATCTAGCCAGACTGGCGGTGCTCCCAGTTAAGGTTACCCCCTTCCTTCCCTATTAATCCATGCCACTCCTATGTTTTCTAATCTGAGTTTGTAGTCTCTGTGCTTTCTGTTCTGACACTTCCTGGGCTCTCCAAGACTTTGGGGGAGGGGGTGCGAATGCTGTCCAGAGACTGTGAATCTGTTAACTCTCTCTCTCCCAGTGCATCTTTTCCTAGCTGTTCACCACTCCAGTATTTCCCAGCTTCTGCCTTCTGAACTATGTCCCTCTGCAAACCACTGTTCCAAATCTATACTGTCCTCCTGCTCATAGGAAGATTCAGGATCAGGAAGAGGGGGTGCCTCCCACCATATTTCCTCAGTGCAGCCCTCCTCAGCACGGTCCCTGACACTATATCTCACCCACTGATTCCCTCCCCACAGACTTCTCCCGCCTTTTGGCCCCAGCTGGCAAAACTTGCAAAGTCCTTCCCTGTGTTTCAAGTAGCCCAGAATGTTCAGGGTTTGAAACAAAAGACACATTCCAAATCTTTTCAGATTCTAATCAGGCAGTTTTCCAGAACTGCTGATCTGTGCTTCACCCACAAAATTGAAATCATATCTTACAGTTAATGATCAACCTGCCCTTTAGGCTTAATGTCAGAATCACTGCGGCTCCAGGACAACTTTTCATCTGAAGCATCTTGTGTACATTCCTGTCCCATTTTTTATAATTGACAAATGCCAGCCCCCTAATTTATTAATTAAACGTTACTTTCAGGCTTCAGCAAGGCTGGTGAAAAATGCTATTTAGAACAGGGAAACTGATCAGCCAAGACAGACAGTTTATATATCTCTCCTTAAAAGCACTAGACTTAGGGTGCTTCCTGATGACCTGTTCATTGAGCATTCATCCAGATTTGTCTGCAAGGAAGTTAGACTATGTGGTTGTTTGATGATCTTTCATTCTGATTTCTTTGCAGGGAGGTTAAGTGATGTTGTCTCAAAACAAATGCCGCCCCATACTTTCCTGTGCACTTTTCAGCCACGTTCCTTATTTCTGCCATGTAACCTGTTGTTTGACGTACATAACATCAGGTGTTTATATCTCCAATACTTTATTTCACAGGCTGATTTTCACTCCCCATTCTCATTTTTTCCCCTCCTCGCAAAGCAGGTTTCTTTTTACAAGAGTCTCTAGTGACAAGAACATGCAATTTGTTGCCAGGGCTCCAGCAATGACAATCACTGTCCTCCAACAGGCCAGTATGAAATGAAATTCTCTTCTCCTGTGGGGTTTTTCACCTACTAAGAACCACATCTCTGCAGTACAATCTTCTTATCATATGCCCAAAGATAATGACATCCTGTCTTCTCAGGGGCATCATTACACACCTGAAAGATAGGCAGTGGTCTATATGTGTGTGTGTGTGTGTGTGTGTGTGTGTGTGTGGAATCCAAGGAGCCACCTTAATGAGTTACAGTGTATGTTCCCATCACACCTACCCTGGAAACTTCTCCAATAGCTTTTCTGAAAGATTCTGTCATGACAGATGAATACTTAACAAAGTCCAGCATTTCACTGCAGTTCACAAAAACATTTTTATTTCTTAATTTGGTTTGCCAATTACGGCTCTTCTACAGGTGCTTGTTTGTTAGGGTTGATCGGAATGTTCAGCAGGCACGACCTTGAGACTCCATGAACCAACAAGTTGGTTTTGATGGACAGGACCCGGTTGTCTTCTTGATGGGTGCTCCATGCATGCACTCAAAGAAGCACCAAAACAAGGAAATTTATACATGCATAGGAATGCCAGTCAGAACCACAGGAGTCCAATGCAACTGCTCATGTATGGGTGTTCTTTTTTTACACACCCAGCTCCATGTGCAGACATGGAGGGCGGGTGGCAGCACTGCAACATTGGTAGGTCCTTAATCCCACCCTCTCTGCATATTTGGTGAATGCATGGAGCACTGGACTCATCTCCACCCTCTAGATATGGAATACATTCAAAGAAGGCTAATGACAGAGGGGAAACCAAAAAGGAATTAAGGCATGCTTTCACAGTGTCTTCACTTCAAAATGTATGGCACTTGTTTAATGTCCCAAAAATGTAATTACAAGGCCGTCTCACATACACACAACAGTTTAAGGAGCCATTTGCCATGGTTTAAACACATGTAGTGGATGCATATTGTCTTTGTCCATGGAGATTTCTTGGCAGGGATACTGGAGTGGCTTGCCAGTTCCTGCTCCAGGTGGATCACATTTAGTCAAAACTCTCCACTATGACCTGTCCGTCTTGGGTGGCCCTGCATGGATAGCTCATAGCTTCTCTGACTTATTCAAGCCCTTTTGCCACGATAAGGCAGTGATCCATAAAGAAGGCTGATTGCTGAAGAATGAATGCTTTTGAATTATGGTGCTGGAGGAGACTCTTTCCTCCATTCTGAAGGAAATCAGCCCTGAGTGCTCACTGGAAGGACAGATCCTGAAGCTGAGGCTCCAATACTTTGGCCACCTCATGAGAAAAGAAGACTCCCTGGAAAAGACACTGATGTTGGGAAAGATTGAGGGCACAAGGAGAAGGTGACAACAGACCACGAGATGGTTGGACAGTGTTCTCGAAGCTACCAGCATGAGTTTGACCAAACTGCGGGAGGCAGTGGAAGACAGGAGTGCCTGGCGTGCTCTGGTCCATGGGGTCACAAAGAGTTGGACACTACTAAATGACTAAACAACTAAACAACAACAACAGTGGAAGAATAATGACTAACTCTGCTCACACGATTGAAATATTCATAGAATCATAGAATCATAGAGTTGGAAGAGACCACAAGGGCCATCGAGTCCAACCCCCTGCCAGGCAGGAAACACCATCAGAGCACTCCTGACATATGGTTGTCAAGCCTCTGCTTAAAGACCTCCAAAGAAGGAGACTCCACCACACTCCTTGGCAGCAAATTCCACTGTCGAACAGCTCTTACTGTCAGGAAGTTCTTCCTAATGTTTAGGTGGAATCTTCTTTCTTGTAGTTTGGATCCATTGCTCCGTGTCCGCTTCTCTGGAGCAGCAGAAAACAACCTTTCTCCCTCCTCTATGTGACATCCTTTTATATATTTGAACATGGCTATCATATCACCCCTTAACCTCCTCTTCTCCAGGCTAAACATGCCCAGCTCCCTTAGCCGTTCCTCATAAGGCATCGTTTCCAGGCCTTTGACCATTTTGGTTGCCCTCCTCTGGACACGTTCCAGTTTGTCAGTGTCCTTCTTGAACTGTGGTGCCCAGAACTGGACACAGTACTCCAGGTGAGGTCTGACCAGAGCAGAATACAGTGGCACTATTACTTCCCTTGATCTAGATGCTATACTCCTATTGATGCAGCCCAGAATTGCATTGGCTTTTTTAGCTGCCGTGTCACACTTTTTGCTCATGTCAAGTTTGTGGTCAACCAAGACTCCTAGATCCTTTTCACATGTACTGCTCTCAAGCCAGGTGTCCCCCATCTTGTATTTGTGCCTCTCATTTTTTTTGCCCAAGTGCAATACTTTACATTTCTCCCTGTTAAAATTCATCTTGTTTGTTTTGGCCCAGTTCTCTAATCTGTCAAGGTCGTTTTGAAGTGTGATCCTGTCCTCTGGGGTGTTAGCCACCCCTCCCAGTTTGGTGTCATCTGCAAATATTCAAACACCTCCAGTAGCATGGGGTCACATTATGAGAAGGAAGTTCCTTGGCGTGTGTGTGGTGTGAGCATATGCACATGCATGCTTGTGAAGGCATCCAAGTTGTGGGGGTTTGACCGGAACATGTGCAGAAGCGGGCAACCAAGATGGTCAAGGGTCTGGAAACCAAGCCTTATGAGGAACAATCGAGGGTGTTGTGTATGTTGAGCCTGGAAAAGAGGAAACTGAGAGGAGATATGAATGCCATCTTCAATATCTCAAGGACTGTCACATGGAAGAGGGAACAAGCTTGTTTTCTCCTGCTCGGGAGGGTAGGACTCAAACCGATTGCTTCAAGTTACAAGAAAGGAGAAACGTTTCTGGAAAAACATTCTGACAGTAAGAGCTGTTTGACAATGGAATGGTCTCCCTCGGAAGGTGGTGGACTCTCCTTTCTTGGAGGTTTTTAAGCAGAGGTTGGATGGCAGAGGGTTGGACTAGAAGACCACAAAATCATTGAGGGTGTAATTAGGGAAGATGGCGGGAGATTTGCTACTGGAGTTCCTGAACTTTTTAAACAGCTCTAAATGCAGCTCCCGGGACATCACTTCAGAATGAGAGTATGGAACTGTCTGTGTATATTAACACAGAAATACAGGCACCCAAGACAGGCCTGCGTGATTTGTTCCAAGGGGCAAATAGCAGCCCACAGGGAGATTCTGACTGAGGAAATGATGCAGAGGAAAAGGGCTATCTCCCTGTGTCACAGCCCTGATATGAATTGGGGGTGGGGAACAGGACCTTAATTTAGCACTGAATGAAATTTAGTATGATATGCCAGTATATCATTCAAAAAGCAGAATTCATCATGCGAAAGGCTAGGCTGGATGAATCCAAAACTGGAATTAAGATTGCTGGAAGAAATATCAACAACCTCAGATATGCAGATGACACAACCTTGATGGCAGAAAGTGATGAGGAATTAAAGAACCTTTTAATGAGGGTGAAAGAGGAAAGCGCAAAATATGGTCTGAAGCTCAACATACAAACATGAGTCTGACCAAACTGCAGAAGGCAGTGGAAGACAGGAGTGCCTGGTGTGCTCTGGTCCATGGGGCCACGAAGAGTCAGACCCAACTAAATGACTCAACAACAACATTCAAAAAGCTACAGCTCCAAAACACAACAGCTATGGAAAAGAGCATTAGAAAACACCACATAAGTGGTTGAAGGTTTTTAAGCAGAGGTTATATGGCCATCTGCTGTGTTTGCTTTAGTTGAGATTCCTGCATTGCCGGGGGGTTGGACTAGATGCCTCTTAGGGTCCCTTCCAACTCTACAATTCTATTATTCTGATTTCCCATATCTGAATTAACCTTTAATTGGGCTACCTAAAGATACATACCCAATCATCCTTTTTCAGCCTTTTTATTAAAAAAAACAACTTATTTTTTTTATTAAAGATTTCTTGGTTTACAAAAGTATTGCAATGTCTCTTTTTCAAGTCACATTTTCTACAGATCCGTTTCATTTGTTGAGACATTTGTGTTACATTAGGAAGAAAAGGGGGGGGAGGTGGAGGGGGCATGTTGAGTGGGGGTGGGGTGGCAATGTTTCTATTTTACTTATTGTATGTGTGGGGTTTTGTGTCAGTGTCGCTTGTGCGGGTTATCTTTGCTCTTCGCTTGTGTTCCTTTGGTGGTGAGAGAGGTTGGGGTTGGCCTAAGGTGTAGTTGTTTGTTTGTGATTAGCTGTGGTGAACTTTGTTTTCCTGTGTGTGGGTGGGGGGGTATTTTTGAATCAGGTTAGCCATATTGATTCATATGCTGTTGGTGGATTCTTGTCATTGTCATGTTGGGCTGCGTAGGTGATAGTTTTGTTAACTCCTCCCCAGTTCCTTCCTTTCTTATGGATAGTAACTCCGAAAGGAACTCAGGCTCCCCCTCTCTCACACACTAAGTGGTCAATTTATTTTACAGTGAAATTGAAAGAACAGAGGAGAAGGACTAGTATCAATTGTACAGATGAGTGTTAAGTATCTAGAGCATGCCAACCTATTTTTCCATCAATAAGATCTGGGCCTCTTAAGATCCATCAACCTTGAGCAATGCACATTTTACAGAGGTCAACAAACATGCAAGGAGCTATCCCCAAACCTTTGAAACACTCATTTGGAGATGGTCATAAATCTGTCAAGGCTGTATTTGATAACTGCCTTCTCCGATTAAACGAGCCAAAGCATGCCATCTATCAAACTGCAAGTAAGATGAAGCAGCACTCTTAGGAGACTCCATTTTCTAAAAAGATACATGGAATACATTTTTGGTCTTAGATGTTCATTGTCCCCTCTGCTGGGCTTAATCTCCAGCTTTTATTAAGACCTTTTAAGTCCACTCTTCTTGAAGCAGCTTAGGGTGGCAAATGCAATACCACTCTCCTTTTCTTTTCACAACAAGCTAGGTAAGCTAGGTTGAAAAATAGCGACTGATTCAAGATGGCTCACTGAGCTTCATGACTGAGCAGGTTTCTGAAAACAGGTCTCCCTTGTTAGTGCAACCTAGTATACATTGAATCATATTTGCTTTCTAAAAAGCTGTGGCTTTCATCAATGAAATTCAGCAATTGCTCAAGTATGCAATCTTTTTGAAATAATGTTAAGTCGATATCCTCATCACGAACCTTGTATACCAGGTCAATGCACACAACGCCATTGTTAAAAGCACAGCACTGGTTACCAATACTGAGAGAAGTTTAGGGCTTTGATAGGAACGTAAGTAAATGCGGGAGAAATTTTCAGCATAGCACAGCACTGTACAACTGTACAATACTGTACAATTAGATGGATCAAATTTCCAACTTTCCATTGTCCAGAGGGAAAGACCTGTACCAGTAGCTTCAAATTAGAAGAAATGAGATTCCAGCTAAACATTAGGATGAATGTTCTGATGGTAAGAGTTGTTCAACAGTGGAATGGACCACTTCCATTAGAGGTTTTTAAACAGAGGTTGGATGGCCATCTGTCAAGAATTCTTTAGCTATGATTCCACCCTTTGGTAGTACTACATTTTATATTATATCTTTAGATTTGGGCAAAAAAAAAAGCGAACGGTGATAAATAAGTTCCTTATAAATTTTTAATTCTACTTTAACATTTGTTTTCATGTCTCTTCATTGTTTTCTTGGCTATATAAAATTTATTCCTGTCCTAAAATCATTTTAAATGTCTGAAGACCATACCCCACTGCTATTTTTTCAAAAGCAGAAAAGGTAATAGATGGTGCTTAGGGAGTAGAGTCCTACAAAATCTTCTTTCAAGATCCATTAATCCAGTGTTGCTCTGTACCGTATCTAACTCTGTCTAATTAATAACTGTGTATACTATCAATATATAATACATGCCATGAGGAGTGCAAAACAGTGAAGAAATTATTTTGACATGTAGCATTCAAGTATGAAAGTAACCCTTGGTTTTAATGGTTTATTCAGGAACTATCCTGGCGTTTTTAATGAGCTAATGGCTCACCAAGATCGGCAGTCCCCAAAAGAACATAATAGTTCCATTAAAATGGCTCCGTTTTAATTTCTCCAATTTTAATGTTACCCAATCTCCAGTTCTGCATCCCAACTGTAATTAGCAAGGACAATTACTAAAATGTAGGAAAAGTATTTGCAGCTGTTTTGATAACTCTGCTTAGTGTTGTAGTCCCAGGCACATTAGCAATATTTTAGAATTGTATTATGAGGAAACATCTGAGAGGTTTGGGGTGGGGTATAAGTAGCATGGAATGAAGAGAGGCCTTTGCACCATTTGTCTTCTTCTTGGGAACTGTATGCTTGAACATGAAGCATCCTTTAGTGTTTATTTCCATGTTATTGACTTCCGGGGGGGGGGGGGGAATCTGTTTGCAAATAATGTGGCAACGAGTGTTAAACTTGTGCTGTATTCCACTACCAGGAAAACTGCACTGCTGAAAACATTGTCGGGAGAGATCATCACCGACTGCAGCAAGCAAGTGAAGTGAAGGCAGAACACTATCAAGAACTGTACTTGCAGGAAAACATGGTCTCTGTCATAGCAGTCAACAGGATCCAGACTCTGCCAGTTTTGGAAGAACTGGATGTCCGTCCCTCCCTTCATGAACCAAAAAACACCATCAACTCTCAGGCATGTGGTATAGCACAGGACAGGATGGAATCCCAACAGAAATGCTGAAAGCCAGCTTCAGTTCCTCCCTCATGACACACCTCCATGGCCTCGTCTTGCACTGTTGGGAAAATGAGCCATGCCACAAGACATGCACAACTCCAGAATTGTAACCTGCTATAAGAACAAGGGTGACAGCCATGACTGTGACAACTACCATGGAATCTGTCTGCTGAGTACTATGAGGAAAAACTTGCCCGTGTAGTTCTCAGCAGATTATAGTCAGTTGCTGACAGAGTCTGCCCCAAAGTACAATGTGGCTGTAGAGTCCAAAGTCTGGCCCAGGGGCCAAATCCGGTCCCTTGGTCAATTTAATCCGCCTCCCCCAGCAATTCTGAGCGCCTGCTGTTTGGCTTGTTCTGCCCAGGAGCCAACGCATCAATGGAGAGCTGCAACTCTCCAGCATTGACCCTTGGAACTACACATTCACTGGCTCGCACATGCGCCCTGTTCTGTTTTCCGGCTGCTGGCTGGCTTGCACAGGTGCCCTGCATGCGGCTCTCTATGGGGGCCACTGTGTGCCCGGCCTGCAGCTCACTCTCCCATACGGCTCGCTCTCCTGCCCATGGGCTCCTGCAGCAGCTCACCTTGCAGCTGCGGCTTGCTAAACTTTGGGGTAAAATCCTAAAAAAATATATAGCTCAACAACTTTGGGTGGCCCTCACACATGTACACTTCATCAAATCTGGCCTTCTTTGAAAAAAGTTTGGACACCACTGCCGTAGAGCTTAGAGATCAACAGTTGACATGATTTTCTCAATGCACCAGCTGCAGGAGAAATGGTGAGAGAAGCATTTGCAGAGCAAATGACCACTGGGAGGAATGCAGAGAGAAGAATGCTGCGTCTGTAGCAGCGCAACCAGACACCTTCATTTGTCTGTGCTGCAACAACAAAAATGTATCTCCCGTATTGGTTTCTACAGTCACAGCAGGAATTATCACCTTCCAACTGTTTGACTTCATTCCCAAAGACACACTCCTCCCTTGTCCCCTGAGACAGACTGATGCCAACCAACCAATTCCACTGTAGCTCTGGAAGTAGCTTTTCCATCATTTGAAAGCTCAAATATAACAGTGGAAGTTAACAGAGAAACTTTGTGGAAATGGACTAAAGTGTCATGAAAATGCAGCCTTCGTCTTGCTTATGCCCAGCCTGAGTCCTGTTGATTTTAATGATGGCTGAATCTGGATCTAACCCATTGAGTGTCGTGTTGAAGAGCAGATTTTTGTCCTGAAATCTACTGTCAATCAACATCATTGGATGCCTGAGTTTTAGCATGATGAGAGACTGCTGTGGATGCTTCTCATGAATTGTGCATTATGTATCTCAGCAGGAGAAGAAGGACTCGTGACATTCCTCCACCTTAAGAAGGTCTGGTGACCTGGAGCATAAAGTAATAAACTCAAATGTTCTTTGTAATTTGTCCAAGAATGAATGCTAGGGTCAGTGTTGTCTATGGTAAGCAGGCATCTTCTCACCATCTATCACAAGGCAACTGGCTACACTAAATCTATGATATACCAAGCTCAAGGAAATGAAAGCAATCTTTCCAGCCTGGGCTCTACAGCTGGTTTCTCAGTTCTCATTACATTAAAGGGTCCTGGAAAGATTGACCTTTCATCATTCACTTACTTGCCTACTAGACCAGAGGCAGTGGCTGAGCCTGTGTAGTCGAAGATGAAGACGAAACGAGCATGTTGTGCATTGAATGAATTGCAGCAGTTGGTGCTATTCCTCCTAACCATTCTTCCAGAAAATGGTTCTGTTCCTTCAGTCTCTTTTGTAACTCTCAGCTATTAGGGATTGTTTTGCAAAACAGAAGAAGCATGCCTCTTTGGGCTTCGTATGACATACGGGGCAATAATGTGAGCATACATTGTTTTCTTATGTCGACTCCTTTCCCCACGAATTCTCTCTAAAACTGCAATTTCCTTGTTCTTTTTGCCATGCAATGCGGACCAAGAAATTGTACGATGACATGTCATTTCCCACCAAACAATTCACAGATGTTAAGACTCGACATCTTGTCATGGTGTCAGTGAGGATTTCTTTAGTTATGCCATTTTATCATTCCACAAGCATAACCATGCCTTTGAACAAAAGGCACAGGATTCTGCTAGTCTGCATTTTATAGACATGCAAACTATGTCTTCTTTCTTTTTCCCCTTTTTTGTGGCAAATATTTATTGCACCCAGCATACCTACAGGGCAACTTCCAGCCCCTCACACACTACCTTGACTTCTCTGAGCTCACCCAGGTGACCTATTTATTGAGTGTTCATTCTGATTTGCTCACACAAAGCTTAATCTGTTTTAATTACACAAGCCTAAATTTCCCAGTGTGTTCTTGAATCTCTCCCTTACATGAACCTCGGTCCCTGCCCTAGTTACCCTCCTCATTGTCTTCTTCTTCCTTCTTTTTTTTTGTAAATTAATTTTTATTGGTTTTACAATTTCAAATTCAACAATTATTTTCCATCAAAAAAAGAATGAGAAACACACAATATCCAACATGAAATATAAGTTACAGATAGGTAGCCGTATTGGTCTGCCATAGTCAAAACAAAAAAAATTCCTTCCAGTAGCACCTTAAAGACCAACTAAGTTAGTTCTTGGTATGAGCTTTCGTGTGCATGCACACTTCTTCAGTGTGTATCTGAAGAAGTGTGCATGCACACGAAAGCTCATACCAAGAACTAACTTAGTTGGTCTTTAAGGTGCTACTGGAAGGAATTTTTTTTGTTATGAAATATAAGAACTAAATAAAAGAATAAAAAAAATCTTTTCAGAGGATCTCTCCTGACTTCCCTCCATTACCTTTCCTGGTTCATTGAATATATTCTGCATAATTATACTTAAACCTCATTTTTCTTATCCTTGTTATTTTATCTTCATTACAACTCATGAGTTTTTATTGTTTCAATTCAAATTTCATTCCATAAATTTTCTCTTATTTTAACTGCATGCAAGTGTTTAGTCAAAGCCTGCCAATGTTTCTCCTTATTTTGTACATACACAATAAATGCCTCCCATTCTTTTTTAAATTTCTCAATGTCATTGTCTCTGAGCTTTTCTATAAGTTTTGCCATTTCTGCATAGTCCATCATTTTCAGTTGTCATTCTTCTATTGTTGGTGTCTTATCTTCTTTCCACCTTTGGCCTAGTAAGATCCGGGCTGCTGTTGTTGCGTACATAAACAGTTTCTTCTTTCCTTCGGGATTTGATTTTCTGTTATTCCTAGTAAAAACGCTTCTGGTTTTTTTGGTAAAAGTCTTTTTAAACATTTTCTTCAGTTCATTATATATCATTTCCCAGTAATTTTTAAACATTTTACACTCCCACCACATATGATGAAACGTACCCTCTTTTTCTTTACATTTCCAACACTTATTAGAACTTGTTCTATGCATTTTTGCAAGATTTGCCAGTGTTATATATCAACGATACATCATTTTCATATACTGTAGTTCTCTTTCAGTGTTGTACATGCAGTAAATTTCAAATCCACTTTCCAAAGTTTTTCCCAGTCACTCATTTGAATATTATGTCCCAGATCTCTCACCCACTTTATTATCACACATTTAACCTCTTCATCCTTTGTTTCCCATTCTAGCAACAAAGCAAACTATGTTAACAAAACAAAATAGAGAGAATAGCTCAGTCCCAAGTAAGGTCAAGAAGATACCTTTTTACATCTTTTTTCTAATGAATTAGGTAGATCAGTTTCCCAACACCTTCAGATATTTTGGACTACAACTCCCATCAGCACCAGCCAGCCATGCTGGACTTTATGGGTGCTAGACTTTCCACATCTACCCATAAAGTTGTAAAGAGCCAGCACAGCTTGAGGGTGCTCTGAAGATGAGGTCCCACCTCCAATAGGGTTGCATTTTGGCTGAGTGTGAGAATATGTTGAGCGCATCAACCTATCCCAGGTTGAGCACATGGGACAGATAGAGGAGCCATTGAATTCTGGGCATTCCTCAAATGGGTCCTCGGAATTTGTGCCTGAAGAGCTTGGTTTCTCCACCATAGACAAAAGCCTTTGTGAATCAATTTCTGGGCAAGTGGTTTGCGATTTCTCTTAGGGTTTGTGGAATCCTAGGTTTACCTGGTTTTAGCCTCATAGTTTTAGTATGTCAGGGTCATAATAGTCTTTTTATGTGTGTATCAAGGACATTGCTGGGACCAGTAACTGCTGAGAGCGAGGGTTGTGCTTGTGGGGTATGCACATGTAGGCATATGTGTGCAGGTGCAGGTTTTTGTGGTGGGGCAGAGCCGCAGAGCCATTTTCCTGACATCTGTGTCACTGGTACCACATCACATCACATCAGCCACTGTTGGGCCTGATCCTTTAGCTGCATATTTAGGTGTATTTATGTGTGTATGCACTTGATGTGGGTATAGAAGTGGGTGGAAGTATGTTGAGTGAGTGGGTTTTTATTTTACAGACTTTTGCTGTCTCACCTCTTTTATTGTTTTATACATTCTTGAATTTGGGTGTTTGATTTCCATGTATGGGCTTTGCAATCTTTCCAAATGGAGAATGGTATAGAAATAAAGAAATAACAATCACACCTCTTTTTTGAACGAATGCTAGAGGGGTTTTTGTCTCTCACCCTCCCCCAACCTGGAAAAGGTTTGCTTTAAGATTGTGGGAGAAAATCCTCTCCATCTCAAAGGAACATAGGATCTTCCTTTATACCTCACTGCCAGTGCAAGAAAGAAAGAAAGAAAGAAAGAAAGAAAGAAAGAAAGAAAGAAAGAAAGAAAGAAAGAAAGAGGGAGGTAGGTTCTGGAAGTCACCATGAATGCCTCCCTTGTTCTCTAATAACTGAGTTCTGGTGATTTCTGGCTTTTTGTGTGTGTTTGTTTTTAAAAAGCCCTGCTCATCACTTTGTATCCCATCTTCTACCCTGGTACTGTCTTCTCTGACTAGCAGTGACTCTCAAGGCTCTTTGGCAGAGACATTTCATATCACCAGTTAACCTGATCCTTTAACTAGAGGGACGCGGGTGGCGCTGTGGTCTAGATCAGAAGGTCAGTAGTTTGAATCCCTGCTACGGGGTGAGCGCCCGTTGCTCAGTCCCAGCTCCTGCTAACCTAGCAGTTCGAAAGCACGTGAAAGTGCAAGTAGATAAATACGTACCGCTCCGGCGGGAAGGTAAATGGCGCTTCTGTGTGCTGCTCTGGTTTGCCAGAAGCGGCTTAGCCATGCTGACCACATGACCCAGAAGCTGTCTGTGGACAAACACCGGTTCCCTCGGCCTATAGGGCGAAATGAGTGCCGCAACGCCAGAGTCGTCTGCGACTGGACCTAACGGTCAGGGGTACTTTTGAGTTGTTGTTTAGTCGTGCAGTCGTGTCCGGTTCTTCTTGACCCCATGGACCAGAGCACGCCAGGCACTCATGTCTTCCACTGCCTCCCGCAGTTTGGTCAAACTCATGTTAGTAGCTTTGAGAACACTGTCCAGCCATCTTGTCCTCTGTCGTCCCCTTCTCCTTGTGCCCTCCATCTTTCCCAACATCAGGGTCTTTTCCAGGGAGTCTCCTCTTCTCATGAGGTGGCCAGAGTATTGGAGCCTCAGCTTCAGGATCTGTCCTTCCAGTCCTTCCAGTGAGCACTCAGGGCTGATTTCCTTCAGAATGGATAGGTCTGATCTTCTTGCAGTCCATGGGACTCTCAAGAGTCTCCTCCAGCACCATAATTCAAAATCATCAATTCTTCTGTGATCAGCCTTCTTTATGGTCCAGCTCTCACTTCCATATGTCACTACTGGGAAAACCTTAGCTTTAACTATACGGACCTTTGTTGGCAGGGTGATGTCTCTGCTTTTTAAGATGCTGTCTAGGTTTGTACCTTTACCTTTACGTTAACCAGAGAAGCTGAGGGATGAACCTGTAACCTTTCTGTGTGCAAAACAAGTACTCTGTGGCTGAGCTATGTTCCCCGCTTGCCCTTGGCAGGATCCCATGCTCTGGGTTCCTGCACAAATGTCTATCCTGGGCATACTTCCTGATTGTAAAAAGGCAAGGCTAGCATGGCGACTCATGCCTAGAGGCAGCAGGGGTCCTTTTTTGAGTTAATTCTGCCACACCAGCAGTGATTGAATCATTCAATCACTCCCAATGCAGACCTAGTACAATTACAAGCTCCAAGCAAAGGAGTATTGGAAGGCGGCAGGTCCATTCATTAATTCATTTCTTGCTGCACACTAATATGCCTTGGCGCAGTTTGGGAATTGCTGCTGATTGGGTTGCAGCCTTAATTGCCTTGTTCTTTAATACGGAGTATGGGTTGCAGGGAGATTTTTTTTTTTTAATATCCTTTCTCTCCATTTCTTCTTCTCTCCCTCCCTTCCACATCTTATCTTGTGTACCTGCAGTTACCTTTGATGCCTAATGAAATGGCAAAGGGGAAGGGTTGGCATCTTGGGTGGAAGATGGCAGGCAAATCAAATCAAATCAACAATTTCAAGGTTTAATGAGGGAATCATGCTTGGCGCCGTCACCTACACAGTGTTAATTAATCCAAAGGGCTGTGCAACATCATGTTTGTGGCAGAAACATAATGTGATAGTTTCTGCATGCCAATCAAACCCAGAAGATTGGCAGACTGGTGCTATAGCAACATGCCTTTCAAAGAACACAGACAGGGAAAGCCCTATGTCAAATAAGAGCAGGGACATACCCTCCAACATTTCTCCAATGAAAATAGGGACGTCCCATTCCATAATGATAATTTTACTATTATCATTACCCATTATCATTACATACTGTTATCATTACCCACATGTCTTACTGGGTTGCCCCAGCTAGTCACTCTGGGCAGCTTCCAACATATATAAAAACATAATAAAACATTAAACATTAAAAAAAAACACTTTCCCTATGCAGGATAGCCTTTAGAAGCCTCAGGGGTTGAATCAGGGCCATAGTTAGGGGGTGTTGAGGTTGGCCCCCTCCAGGGGTGCAGGTGAGGGGGTGCACAAAATCGGCTAAATATGTGTTCATAAATATGTCTATAAATAAAAATATCAATTATTGCCTCATAAGAAAAGGTTTTAAATAGAGGATGAATTGAATGGGGAGGGGGTGTTGGAGGAGAGGCAGAAAGGAGAGCTAATTTGTCAGCGGCTAGGGGACGCAATCCGGACAGTTCTGCCAGGGGCTCAAGATCACCTAGCTATGCCTCTGGGTCGAATAACTCCAAACCGTCCAACATTTCTCCCATGAAAATAGGGACATCCTAAGGAAAAGTGGTACATTCCGGTATGAAATCAAATAGGGACACTTGGACTGTCTGCAGGGGGCATGCCATGACTTAAAGAAAGCAGTTCTTGTCTAGCTTGGATTTCAACTCAAGAGGTAAGAACTTAAAAATGCTCTCCCAGGAGGTGTGCTTTATAGTCCCCAAAGTTTTTTGTTGGTTTGGTTTTGTTTTTGAGCCTGGTTCAGAAGAATATTAAGCTCAGTATACCTGTGTAGCCTTGATGTAGTAGGAGGGGTTTTAGCAGGCACCGAAAACAGTACAGTGGTACCTCGGGTTACAAACACCTCGGGTTACAAACACTTCGGGTTACAGACTCCGCTAACCCGGAAGTAGTACCTCAGGTTAAGAACTTTGCCCCAGGATGAGAACAGAAATCATGTGGCGGCTGTGCGGGAGACCCCTTTAGCTAAAGTGGTACCTCAGGTTAAGAACAGTTTCAGGTCCAGAACAAATTAAGTTTGTAACCAGAGGTGCCACTGTGCACTGAACAGGCAGGGAGTTCCAATGAATAGGTGATCGACTTGACTTCAGTGCAGCTGCTTAGATCCCAATGAAGATGATAGCAAGGATGAAGGATTGTAACTACAGAAATATTTCCCTTTCTTCTTTTTGTGATGCTAGCTGTTTAGCCGTAATACAGCTATCACTGAGGGATCTTGAAGTCAAGCCTGCTTTTCTCTTGCAAGCTACAAAGACATAAAAATGTATTAGTTAATGTCAGGCTGAAGTGTAAGAACAGATGTAGGAAACTAGGAAGTGTGTGCTTTAAAAAACCAAAGATGAACTTGTAGGGATTGAGAAGAAATTCATTCAGTCCACATTTCAAAACAAACTGACCTAATTCCTCAGTTCTCTCAGATTTATACGTCAGTCGGAATGCAGCTATTTACCTTCTTGTGCACTCCTCTGAATTTCTAACGCAGTTCTGGGATAGGATGTTGGAAGCATTTTTTCCCCAAAAGCATCTTTTATGGAAAAGTGCATTAAAAATGTGTGTTTTAGGAGAAAAACGTGCTGGAAATTCTACAAGGTTTTTATATTAGGGAAATAATGCATATGGAAGATATACAGAAATGCATGTTAGCAAAATGTGTATATAATTCAGATGCAATTGCCCACACATTTTAAAGGAAAATCGGGGGTGGGGGTGGGGAGTAAGGTATGGAATAGGCTGGTGATTGAATGCATGCCATATTGAACAGAAATAAGTGATCCATCATCCCCAGGAAAATTCAGGAAAAAAATGGGTAACACACTGCAGACATATATATGTATAAAACAAAAAAAATTCCTTCCAGTAGCACCTTAAAGACCAACTAAGTTAGTTCTTGGTATGAGCTTTTGTGTGTATCTGAAGAAGTGTGCATGCACACGAAAGCTCATACCAAGAACTAACTTAGTTGGTCTTTAAGGTGCTACTGGAAGGATTTTTTTTTTGTTTTGACTATGGCAGACCAACACGGCTACCTATCCGTAACTGGAAATATATATGTATATTACATTACTATTTGTAGGGCTGCCATACTTCTGGATTTTCACGGCCATGTCCGGCAACTGGGCAGCAGAATGATGTCTGGGCGGATTTTTGCTAAATTGGCAAAATGTCCAGGAAAACCCGGGTGTATGGTAAGGGGGAATAATATTTTTAAAAAACAAAAAAAATCTGAAAAGCCCCCAAACTTACTTTTTGGGGGGTGATGTCTCCCCCAAAAGCCCAACAACTTTGTGCAAAGCAAATATATGGGAATAAGGCAAGCCTATATTAGACTTTTGACCCAGCCATGGTGTAGGACAATTCTTAAAGGGTGTTTACAATTTACTTATTAGAGATGATAAATTAAGACCAAGATTATTAATTTATCCGAGGCTACACGATGAGTTCATGGTGGAGTCAGGATTTGAATTCAAGGCTCCAAGTAAAAGCCAAGTAAAAGCTGGTCTATGGCTAACTCTTTTTCTAGGGCTGTACTATATTAAAACAAAGCTATTACTTTTATCGCCATTGAAGTGTTTGATAGGATGCAACCATTTATTTGCACTGCTTATATTTGTTTATCTCCTTAACAGAGTTTTAATATTTTTGAATCGCACAGAACCACAGCTATAAATCTCTCACAGAAACCAGGATTATCCTCCTATGAAATTTCTTTTCTATTAGATGGCTTGCAATACTTAACACAGATAAATGCCCATACATTTTTAGGCAATACTGCCCACAGATAAATTAGCTTAATGTAATACATTTCAGTTTTCCATTTTGTTCTCTAATCATGCGGGAACCGTGTGTCTGGTGTAATGAAAATGTTTGAAGAATTTCATGAAAGATGTGGACTTTTTGCTTCTCTTCTATATAACTTAGCCATCTAAGTTATGACCAGCTAGCTGACAGTCATAGCTAGAAGAATCTTGCTGTAATGGTAAACATCTCAGTGTAGAAAGTGATAGTTGATTTTCTTTGTGAAAGACAGCAACCAGGTTCATTTCTCCTCCTTAGAACCGTGATGTAGTTTGGATTTATTAATTTCAATGCAGTAATCAAACCAACTAACAAGGAACAGCTTTTACTAACCAGTATTTAGTTATTGCTGCTTTTATTTGCGTTATTGTGATGTTGTGTTCCTTTGTATCCTGTCTTGCTATATTTTTATGCAAGAAATAGAAGCAAGCCCAGTGTTGTTTATGACAATTGTCTCCCCAATGTGAATATGAGGAAGCAGACTTTTTCTGAAGTGGCCCCTATCCAGGGAATACTTATGTGTCACTTACTTTTAAGCAACAAGTGAAGACGTTCTTGTTCTCCCAAGCCTTTTAACATTTCTAATATTCTTTAACATCATTTACATGAATTTATTTTAGTCTCTCCAGAATGACATCCATTTGACTGGATTTAGCTTTCATGGATGGCCTGAGCATTCTTGTTATGCTAATTGGACGGGGATTTCATTTGTGTCTCCCTATGTTGGATTTGACTACTAAATTTTATTGCTGGGTTGGCTTTATAGCGCTTTTTAAAAATAGAATTGTTGTATGTTAAGTTTTAATCTTGTCTATTTTTCTGTGTCTGTTGCCTAGATTTTTAAAAAGTTAGTTAAGTCATAATAAATTGGAAATAAATCAATCAATAAATACATGAAATACACTGTGGATACACCAGCCCCAGAAACATAAAACTTATACTTGCCCATTTTCTATGCCATTTAAAGCTGTGTACAATATTATCAGAAGACAATATTTTTTATGATTTGATAACTGGTCTTCAGGCCTTAATTTTTATAATAATAATTACCCAAAGACTGAAGAAGGCATTGTAGATCAATCTGCTTTAAAGACATCAGTCCTGTGTCATTTGCATGCAATAAAAAGTAAGTGTGTTTGTGTGTGTGTGTGTGTGTGTGTGTGTGTGTGAGAGAGAGAGAGAGAGAGAGAGAGAATTGAAATATTTGTGTCCTCTGTTTTCTATTTTTAGGGGGAAATATTGAGAACCAGACAGATATGAAATCCTCTTATTTACGATAGATATACATTTTAAAATAATGGTGCTCTTCACCATAATATTCCAGGGTGAGTTTCAAAAATACAATACAGGGTGAGTTTCAACAATACAGTCAGAAAGGTCTGTGAACATCCAGCCTAGCTTTAAATTAAATGTTAGTGGAGAGAGCCATTATGCAGAATAAGATATGTTTATCTGTTTACATCCTCAAGTTTCTCTAAATCCACTCTCTTGGTGTTGTATCAAATGTGAACCTAAGAACAATAAAAGCTACACATAAAGTTTGAGTGCAATTTACAGTATATTTTTGTATAAGGTGACATAAAAGGAAGCGGTGATTGATTGTAGATCTAACAGCTTGAAAGGTTGCTTGCTCAAATGCCAATGTATTATTAGTTACTACCTAGTTTCCTAACTTAACTAGAAGATGTCCAACATAGACTTTTCCAATAACATCAAGTAAACTAACAGGTCTATAATTGGCTGCATTTTCCCTTCCATATATATGTGTGTGTGTGTCCTTCCATTCAGATGGAACTCCCTGAAACATCAATATAAACAAGAAATGAGGCCAACACTGATTCCCATGTTTAAGTAAAGGCCTTTCATAAGTTGGATAAAATAAAGTTTTCCGCTGAGTCTGTATTATTTTTAACTTGTGCTCTTGGTGATGGTATTGCATCGCAGGTGCCCATTTGTCAACAGATTCCAGTAATGGAGACGATGAGTCAATGAGATCAAGATCATTAAACTGTTGTCCCACCCAAAAAGCTGATAAACATCATTTTGTGATATGGTGGTTGAATTCTTGAGAAGTCGCCAACTTAAGAACATAAGAAAAGCCTGACTACAAAGGCCAAAGGCATATGTAGACTAACATCTCTACAGTGCTCAACTGGATGCATTTGGGAAGCCTGAAAGCAGGACATGAGTGTAATAGCACTCTACCACTTATGAAACTTCAAAAACATAAATACAAACACATATGTTCCTTAAAAAAACCTATATATATATATATCCCACCCCTCTGGATATTTTAAACTCTCCCACTGTGTTAAAACAAAAACAACAATGGTGTCATTTCAAGTTGCAAGAGGCTGGAAGTAACATTCAGCTGTGAACTCAATGGAGATAAAGCTGGATAAGGTGGACGAATCTGTGCATCTTCTCATTTGATTCTGAATTGTCCTCTTCTTGTCCTGCAGAGCAGCCACAGAGCACGTCCCCAAAGGGAGGTCAGTTGTCAGAACAGCATGGAAAACTAGTAAGCAGATTGCTCTAACAAACTAAACCCTTTCAGCCTCTGCCTCCAGCTCATTGCTTCTAGGTTTCTCCCTCTTTTGGTGGGGAACCTGTGGCCCTCCAGATCTCAGACTACAACTCCCATCAATCCTAGGGATAATGATAGTTGTAGTCTAGCAACATCTGGAGGGCACCATGTTGACTACCCCAAATTAGTCACTTAAGATGCTCCCTTCTCTCATGTTCTGTGGTTGCCCTCCTGGTACATCCCTTGTCTTGCTTTTGTTCTTTTTATTAGGTGCTTTGTAGTTTGATTCTGTGTTTTGTGCTGTGAACTGCCCTGAGATCTTCAGATGAAGGGCGGTATACAAATATTATTATTATTATTATTATTATTATTATTGAAACAAAGCAGGGCCTGTCTCCTTAATTGGTTACACTGTAACCTCCATTCTATGCTGGAATCTGGTTTCACAACATAGGGTTTTCTTCCTGCTGGAAGCAATCCATCTAGGGAGGACCATGGACCACAAGTCAGCAGGGCAGGGAATGGCTGTAGGCAGCTGAGCATACATCATTTGATGGGCGCTGCTGGATCAGGCCAAATCCCAAGCCCACCCTCCTGTTTCCCACAATAGCCAACCAGATACCTATAGACAGAACTTCCATTCTTGCTATACCCTACCATTGCCATCTCTCAAATATTTTCTCCCATGTAAAACACACCTTTGATAATCTTTCCTCCGGTGCTTATATGTAGGACAGGGGGCATCATTTGTTTTCCTTTTGGCTTCTTCCAAACTTTTGGTCTTGTTGTGTCAATGCCATGAGAGATGCCATATTGTATAGAAAGATGCTGGCTTGGAAGTGGATGTCCCTCTGTTACATGGATTTGTTTGGTGCCTGAAGAAACTTTTACAGGCTATAAATCTAGCACTGCCCCAGGTTGGTGCCTGTCAGTCAAATAGTGTCAGTTGTGCAACCTGTTGATTATGGAAGATCTGCAGGGTAGCAAAAACAGGCATAAGGAAAAGGAATGGGAGCCTGCATGAGGGATAATGGAAATACAAATATTCAGACAAGGTCAAATGAAGCATGTTGAACTCATAAAACATTCATCACGGTTATTTTGATTTAAAAGGACATCCTGAAGGTAATCTGTGTGAGGGAGCAAAAGAGCTGAAGTAATGCATCTTCCTTCTCATCCGACATCTCAGAAACTCCACAAACAGCAATATTGACATAAGATGCCCAGTAACGACATCTTTGCAAGCTTAAAGACCCAAAGGACAAGGGCAAAGTGCTCCATCGAAAAGGCTTTGAAAGAAGTTTGACGGCCATTAGTTAAGTGAATGAGTAGTGGATAGGAGGAGCCTACAGTGCATTTTCTACCCACTGGTGAAATCATTGAAACCCATTGCTTCATATGGAGATTGACACGCTGGAGGCAAGAAGAGAGAAGAATTAGCTCCCTATGGAGAACAATAGAAGGCAATGTGTATCCCAAGCCTTAGAGCTCTGGAGGCCCATTTGTTTGAAAAATTAGATTAGTGTATAGTTGAAAGCTCTAAATACTTTGTGCAAGGATAATAGTTGGGAGATGCACTCTAAAACTAATGAACCAATTGCTATGGCCACAATATGGCCAGACATCTAGGACCTGGGGCTGAATCTGAGCCCATAGATAGGGTTTTTTATTTCTCCAGCTATACATTTCCTGAGACTTTAAATGTTTCTTTTTTTCTGCATGAGTGTTCTTTTCCTTTCAGTACACATTTAAGAACAGGATTGAAATGTGTGTGTATGCACACTCGCACACATATGGAAACCCACAACGATCTCCGCAGGGCGTAAGACATGAGCAGATTACAGGGAGATGTAATCTCCCCTCCTCCTATATTTACCTGCAAGCTGCCTACATGGAATTAAGACAAGATGGAAGCAACAGTGCTGTGCTAAAGCTAATAATAGTAATAATTTTATACCTTCCAATATTTCAGTATAAATTGATCATTTTGTTGTCTCCTCCCTCTAACATTTATTGCATTGTGAGTTTGATCATATAAGCTAAGTCCCATATCCTCATGCATCCTTCATTAATAGAGGTAGGTTTAGTTGTTGTTGTTTAGTCATTTAGTCGTGTCCGACTCTTCCTGACCCCATGGACCACAGCACACCAGGCACTCCTGTCTTCCACTGCCTCCCGCAGTTTGGTCAAACTCATGCTGGTAGCTTCAAGAACACTGTCCAATCATCTCATCCTCTGTCGTCCCCTTCTCCTTGTGCCCTCCATCTTTCCCAACATCAGGATCTTTTCCAGGGAGTCTTCTCTTCTCATGAGGTGGCCAAAGTATTGGAGCCTCTGCTTCAGGATCTGTCCTTCCATTGAGCACTCAGGGCTGATTTCCTTCAGCATGGATAGGTTTGATCTTCTTGAAGTCCATGGGACTCTCAAGAGTCTCCTCTAGCACCATAATTCAAAAGCATCAATTCTTCAGCGATCAGCCTTCTTTATAGTTCAGCTCTCACTTCCATACATCACTACTGGGAAAACCATAGCGTTAACTATTTGGACCTTTGTTGGCAAGGTGATGTCTCTGCTTTTTAAGATGCTGTCTAGGTTTGTCATTGCTTTTCTCCCAAGAAGCAGGAGTCTTTTAATTTCGTAGAGGTAGGTTTATATTTTCCCATTAATAGCTAAAAGAATTTGTGTTAATAAACATATGACCCGCTGTCTATCAACTTGGAGTATTAGGTCATTTACATATTCTAAAAGAATAATTTACAGTTTTACAAGTAAGTTGTAGCCTGTGATTTATCATAGAATTTGTTTCTTTCTTTTTTAGCACAATACAGAATATATAATGATGTGGTCAAATATACAGTACCACCTAAAATACAGTATCAATTTGTAATACAGTATCAATTTGTAATACAGTATTTGTAACTTCCTCTCTGCCCAGAACATTGGAGGCTAGACACCACACCCCCTCTACAGTATTTATAGGAACTCAAACATTGAGATCCCGCTCTGTTCCAGTAACAAGAAGCCGAAAGCACCAGCCTGAAGATGACGAGTGAGACCTCGTCGAAACGTCGCCTAGACACCCCAACTTTTACACGGGAAGACACCCGAGGACACCAAAACCTGCATTCCTGTACCCGTGAAAATCTACGAAAGCATATATATATATATATATATATATATTCATGCTTCATCCATACTATGAATTGTATGATGCATTTCCCCATCCAAGTCCAAACTTCTTTTTGAAAAATTCCTTCCAAAGTCATTATCCCATTTGGTCTGATAGAAATGTCTCCTGACATCTCCACTTGCTAAAATTTTATAAATTTGTCCCAGAATTCTATGCACATCTATGCACTCTGTCAATAAGCCATACTTTGCTATTAGATTAAGTATCTGTTACTTGCAATAAGGGAATGTGAGGACGTTAAGAACAGCCTTGCTGGATCAGGCCAGGAGCTCATCCAGGGCACCATCCTGCTCCCATTTGTGGCCAACCAGATGTCTGAAGGAAGCCTGAAAGCAGAATCTGATTGACCTGATTGTGATGCTTCAATGCATTTTTATTCAAGTGGGCTCTATAAATATGTAAGAATGTAAGAAGAGCCTGCTGGATCAGGCCAGTGGCCCATCTAGTCCAGCATCCTCATCTCACTGTGGCCAGCCAGATGTCTATGGGAAGCCTTCAAGCAGAAACTGAGCACAAGAGCCTTCTCCCCACCTACGGCTTCCAGCAACTTGCATTCAGAAGCATTGCTGCCTCTGACCATTGAAGCAGAGAAGAGCTATCATAGCCAGTGGCTTAGAAGTAGATAATCTGGCATTCAATGGGACTTACTGCCAGGTAGAATGTGTCTATTGCCAGTCTTTGCTCCTTTTGTCTGTTGTAAACCCATAACTCCATTATTTTCCGTTTCCACACAGATCCACAAATACTTTAGAATCATCTCAAAATGCCATTGAAGGATGCATTTAATACACATGTAAAAACATCATTTCTCTCAATGTGCATATTTAAGGCTATGTTTCTAAGCATATGCATGACTGGCACCTAGCATACAAGCAGAAGTTGAGGCAGAGCATTCTCCAGCTAAAATAGGGAGCTGCTGGCTAGGCAAAGATGCAGAGCAGGATTTCCCAAACTTGGGTCTCTAACTGTTTTTTTGGACTACAACTCCCACCATGCCTAGCTATCAGAACCAGTGGTCAGGGATGATGAGAACTGTAGTCCAAAAACAGCTGGAGACCCAACTTTGGGAAACATTGCTGCAGAGGATACTGATAACCTTATATCATCACACTGTCAATTCCTCTTCTTCCTGCTCCTCTGCTGGGTCATTGCTGATAGCCGAGCCTTCTCCTCCTTCAGAGGAGACCCTTGCACCTGAGAAGACCTCTGGGAATAAAACGATGCCACAACATTCATGAAGTCTGTAATCCACTAGATAGCTAAGTTTTCATCCAAGTTGTGTGGACAAGGTCATTTCATATAGGAACTATCAAGGATCACACATCTCCCAAGCATCCCATCTCTTAGGCAAGTGTGCATAGCCAAATGCCACCATATAAAAGCTGTCGAATGCTAAGCCAACATCTGATCAAAAACTGTTACTTCTTTTGAAAAAAATCAACTTGGCTGTCAGTACTTTCAAGTCATCTTATCGATGAAGATGTTTTGTGTTATTTTGAAAGCAGCTACGTTGTCATCTAAACAAGTAGTCCTCCTGCGCGGCAAGTAGATTATGTGATCATTATTGGCAAATGAAAAGATTTCCTGTCACTGCTCACATTTTCTCTGCACTACTGTGTTATGGATAATGATCAGACAAAGTAGAGGTCCAACTTCTGGAGCGGTTGTCTGGATTAGGGGTGAGTAGCACTGCTTTGCATGGTTCCAGTACTACTTAGATTGTCATTTCCAGGGGGTGTTTCCTTTTCTTTCTTTTTTCCAATTTTTTAAATTAATTTTCCAAATTTTACACAACACAAAATAACACCAGGGGGTGTTTCTTGAGGAGACCTTCAATGTGGGGTTCCTTAGGGTTCCATTTTATCCCCTATGTTGTTTAGCATCTAAATGAAACTTCTTAGTGGGGTCATCCGAAGCTTTGGTGTATGTTCCCAACAATATGCTGATGGCACACAGCTCTACTTCTGCTTTACATCTACAGTTACGGTGGTGGAGGTGCTGGACCATTGTCTTGCCTCGATAATGGACTGGATGAGAGGCAGTAAACTGAAGCTCAATCCAGATAAGACTCAGGCACTGCTAGTGGGTGGTTCCCTAGACCAGATGGATGGGAGGTGTTAGGATATAGTTCCATTCCACCTTAAAAGGAACAGGCATGACTGTTGTGTGTCACATGCCTGTTTACATTCCATTGCAGCACAGCTTGTTGGGAACCTCCGTTTGTATATCGCTTTTGCTGTCCTTCTGTTTGTTTGGACACAAAGGGAAGCAGACATGTTTTTTACTTTGTTCCTGAACTATGCTGAATAAACGCCTGTGAATAATGCTTACACATGTCTGCTCTTGGTGGGGTTGCACTCCCTCGGAAGTGCCACATTGTTGTAACTTAGTAGTACAACTTAGTGTGCCTCCTATGGTTCCCACAGCTCAGCTGAAGCTCAAAAGAGAAGGAACTAACTGGGCTACCCTAGGGCAGAAACTTTGATACATACAAAGACATATTGATACATGTGAAATCTTGGGCCTTTGAAACATGCAGAAACTACCATAGGACCAACCATAATGCCACAAAATACAGATGCTTTAGTGAGGAACTTAGGGAGGGAGCTTGCTCAACTATTTTGTGACATTTTTGTTGGACATAATACATTTGTTACCTTGCTGTTGATTTTGTTTTTCCTAATGGACCAGCAGTGCTACCTATGTATTTTGATGCATGGTACAATAATGATTGATGCAGGCCGGGCTGGATTACTGCCTTTAGGGAAATGGGAAAGTGAATCTTACTCAGAATGAAACAAATCTAAAGTTTCTGTTCCACCTGATGTGAAACACTGGGCAGAAATAATAATTTCCCAAGTATTTATTCAATGCTGACTGAAGACAAAGGATAATGTTCATGTGTACTACTGTATAGGGTATTTATCTACATTAAGGACTAAGATGACAAACTGTGAAAATAAGCAGTGAGTTATTACAAGCTATTTCACAAAATTCAAATGGAAATAATAAATCAAAGATCAGTTTTGTTAATGTGACTATTATTTAAAACATTCCATGATTTAAGCCTAGACAACTCAGAGTCAGTGATGGTTGCCACCCATTGAGACTTGTAGGGTAGAATGTAGAAAGGCCATCAGTAGGTACCAACAAATAGCAGAGTCAATTAACTCTAGTTTGGATCCATTCCTCCTCCCTGCTGAGTTCTGTACTGACAACACTGAGACTAAGAAGAAGGCAGCCAATAGACAGCACCACCCCTTGGGCTGGATGTCTGTACTTTCCCCCAGAAAATGAAGACACATTTCTTCTTGCAAGTTTTCCTAGCTCTGTCTTGCGTGTCTATTTTGCATTGCTTTCCAAAAAAACATAAATATTCTTATTTTTGTGTTTGTGTTCTTTTAAGGTAATTTTTCATTGTGTTTTTATTATGTTTTATACATCACCTTGAGTTAAGTACTGTATTTTTCGCTCCATAAGACACACTTTTTTCTTTTTCTTTTTTAAAGAGGGAAGTGGGTGTTGAAACAAAGCCACTGATCGGCAAGCAATCGGGAGGGAGATAAGGCTGCTGGTAAAAAGGAGGGTGCCGGGGGAAGGGGGGGAGGTAAAGACAGCAAACTTGCAAGGAGAGGAAACAGGAAGACTAAAGCAATGAGGAGATAAATTAGAAGAAAAGGAGGAGCAAAAAACTGCTCCAGCTAAGGAAAAGACACTAAGGCAAACAAGAGGGAAGGGGTTGTTGAAAGGAAGCAGCTGATCAGCAAGTGATCGGGGAGGGAGATAAGGGACACTCGATAAAGGAGGCTGTCTGGGAGGGGGGAGGTAAAAGCCCATGGATCCTCAGGATTTTTGCATTGGGTCACCCCAAATTCACCATCAGATCACATAACATGTCCATGGCTACAGCCTGCACCAAAAATACCACGCATCCACTGTTTGTGGGGCTGCAATGGTGCAAAAACATGGTTAAAAAGCACAGATCCACATGAATTCTCAGGATTTTTGCATTGGGCTACCATAAGCCCACTGTCAAATCACATGTCTGTGGCCACAGCATGAACCACAAAAATCATACATCCACTGTTTCATTCAGAATATTTTTGTTTTTTGTTTTCCTCCTTTAAAAACTAGGTGCGTCTTATGGTCAGGTGCATCTTATGGGGCGAAAAATACGGTATCTGGAATTTAATGGTGATTGTGGTGACTTAAGTAAAAAAGCTGGCAGATGAGGGCTGGCTAAAGACAAACTGAGGTGGGTGCAGCAGTGCCTCACTTCCCTAGTGAACCAGGCTCCACTGCCTCCATTTTTCCGAACTAAGAATTTATGATAGGTATGGAAAAGAGTTGCATGTCAACATGAGCCTTCCCTGTTTGATGGGGCATCTCCATTAATATCAAAAGAAGGGGCAGCACTGCTTGTAGTCATGTAATCTGGGGAAATGGGTTCGCATCTCCGCTCCTCCACATGCAGCTGCTGGGTGACCTTGGGCCAGTCACACTTCTTTGAAGTCTCTCAGCCCCACTCACCTCACAGAGTGTTTGTTGTGGGGGAGGAAGGGAAAGGAGAATGTTAGCTCCTTTGAGACTCCTTAGGGTAGTGATAAGGCGGGATATCAAATCCAAACTCTTCTTCTTGTACAGAGTACCAGTGAACCCCAAGAGATAGAAATGTTGCTGCCTAGACTGGCAACTTTTGAAGTGTTCCAGACTAATAAAGCAAATCAACTAGGGAATCACAAAAGGCAAAGAATAACCATCTATGGAAATACAATTGGGTTTTATTTTTTTTTAATTTTGTGTGTATGTGTGTGTTTGTTCAAACTTGAAATGCTCACAGCCCTGTCAAGTGCACCAAGGCATTTAAGTGAAGCATTTGGTAAATTGGAAAACGACTACAGGAACAGCAGCATGTATAGATATTTCTGAATATTAGAAATGACGAAAAAGCTGTGCATGAAAATGAATTTAATTAAAACCACTCATGCAGATTCTTGCTTGGAAATCCATAAATCTGCAGAGTCATCCCCCTTTCAATTAAGTTTGCATTTGTCATTTCTCAAAGATAGGAACAAAGCCCGATGGACCAGGTTTTCCGGTACTCAACCATTACAAGGAATACAAAATATGTAATACTCCATAATTAATCATTCTCATTATGCTGCTTCAGTAAAATCAATAGGATTTGTGCTCTCTGTATGGAACACCTAGACAACAACGGTTTTCAAATTTTGCTCTGGGGAACCTTGAGATTCCCTGGAAGCTTATCAAGAGTTCATCAAGGAGAAGATAAAAATGACAGATGATAGTTAAGTTGCAAACCGCCCTGAGATCATAACTGATGTAGGGTGGTTTAGAAATGGAACTAATATATAAAGAACTCGGCAAGCGTTTCTGAAAGTGTTTCCTGTATTGTGTAACTGCAGGTCAGTGCAGGTTGCCTCCACAACTGCAAAGTTTCATGAGACCTAACTTTGGGATAGAGGTTATATTTCTTAAGCCATCAAAAGTTGTAGAAATGGCAAAATGACAAGTTAGCATAATTTATTATTTTTCATGGGGTGGGAGAGGTCTGTGAGCACAAAGTAATTTGGTTTATGTTGATCTGCGGCTTTGGCAATGTTAAATCATTTTTCTCTGCATAAACTGAAGTGTTTTTAACAGGACACAGAAATGGAAAGATTACATTGATTTTGACACACACACCCCTCAAAAAAAAATCAGATTTCAACATGTGTCTGGCTTATATTTACCAGAAAGTGAACTGTCTTGAAAAAGAATGAGTACAAAGCAATACTTCAAGTTGATGACTTTGTGGTTGCTTTTGTTTTCCTGGAAGGAATCTGCTAACACATCAGGTTTGAGAGGCCAGGCAGGCGGTGAATTTATGAGCTTGTACGTAAGCAAAGCATATGGCACAACTCTGTGTTCCCTCACCTTGGTAATAAGTCATTTAGCAACAAATGTCCAATCCAGGTTGGCAGGCTGTTCATGCCACATCATTTCAAGTGGTTGACTATACAGCCTTAATTTTGACAAAAGGTTTGCACTGCTAAGTGCATTTTGCATGGTGTAATTGTTCAGATTTGGTCTGGAGGTTTTGCGTTAAGCCACACAAATGCCAAAGTGTTGTTGTTTTTTTATCTTTCCTTCATACTAAAAACCTAATAAGGATGCACAATGCAAGCAAGGTCAGCATGCAAGAGTGATGGGCAGAATGCAAAATGTCTTGTTTTCAGATGCCTCTGGCATCTCGTGAGGGCCAAAAGCAGCAGCGATCAGTCCATCAAAGTCCACAAGGAAATGCTTTGACAGACAGGCATTGTTTATACCTATTGTCCAACCAAGATGGGAGCTGAGGAAAACTCACAACATAATGAATGCATTTCAGTCCAAATAGTGAGTTGACTGGTAAATCACAGGTAATAATGCAGCATGGAACTAGGCAGCAGACAAGGGTATGTATCTCCATCTCCTTCCAAAGATAGATGGGAAGGCACATCCTCACATATACTGCAGTTCTGGTGAGGCATGGGGAAATATGCAAGTCATGGATCCAGTCTCAACCAGAACTCTTTCAGGACACATTGGCCAGTTTACCTGAACACAGGAGGAACCAACCTTTTCTCCTGGGCACTTTAAGATTGCTACTATTTTCAGGTGGGATTCAATTACATATCATCAAATACAAGCTGTGCAATTAAAGTTGATTTGGAAGTCTTGCACAATAAAACCCACTTCTCCAGAATATCAGGCTTTTTAATGTAAGGAAAGAGAATGGGAAATGTACTAGAAAGTGTGGGAATAACACTTGCTTGACACAGCATTGTCTAACGTCCCTGCAAACAAATCAGAATGAATGCTCAATAAATTGCTGGTGTCATCTAACCTCATTGCAAACAAATAACTGGTCACCCAGAAGTGATAACAGTCTGAAATATAGACCACTTCTCCACGCTTTCCCTGCAAAGCTACCATTCTGTTTAAATACAGAGTGGTCTCTGAAAGAACTCAAGAATACATTTGAGTAGAGGTGAAGCTGTATTTAATTTAGCTAAACCCCACATGGTTAATATTTTCTGGGAGCAAATTTTTAGAAAAAGAAATGGTACCTAAATTGATTGTAGTTCTGTATACTTGCTGATTTGTGAAGCTTAAATTTGACATCTGATCAATAAACCTTATATCAGTCTGGTTTAGAGATATTTCCTTTGTTAGTTTGTGTTGTGGTACAGAGTTAATCATGCTAGCTGATTTTCTTTGCTGAGCTCACAGTGTGCTTTATAACTGCACTGAAATGAGGACTCTTTGCTGCTAAGAGCACTCTCCACCTTAGAGCAGATTTATGCCACAAGGTGCTATAGGAAGGCACTGGACATAATAAAAGATCCATCGCATCCTGGTCACTGTCTCTTCGAGCTCCTGCCGTCGGGACGGAGATACAGGACGATGAAGACAAGAACGAGCCGTCTTAAGAACAGCTTCTTCTCCAGAGCGATCTCGGCCCTGAATGGGAAGCCTGGACTTTGAAAGTCATCTAATCTTCCTTGCTGTACTATACTGTATTGTTTTAATTAGTGTTTTTATGGAGCAGTCAAGTAATTTCGTTGTCCCCGAGAGGGAGCAATGACAATAAAGATATTATTATTATTATTATTATTATTATTATTATTATTATTATTATTAAATCCAGTGCTTTTCTCTGGGGGTACGCAGGGGTATGCATACACCTAAACATTTTGTGAATCTAAGTTTGGCCTCATTGAGGGGCAGTATTTCAGTATGAGTAGGAAAATGAGAGTACCCTTAAACATTTTTTTTAGAAAAAAGCACTGATAAATACATGCAAATTGCTCCAGTATGAAAGCAATTAAGAGCAAATAGAAGATAAGACTATCATTGGCTATTAGTCATTAAAACTGCATATTACCCCCATTTTCAGACACAGCATACCTCTCAGTGCCTGTTGCTGTTGTCAAGAAAAGTCTTTCCTCTGCTTTGGCCTCAACCAGTGTTTAACTTCTTCAGGCATTCAGGTAACAAGGAAGATTGGTTTCTGGTGAGGAATGTAGCTCTCACTAATGAGGAAGAGATCATGGATTGGGTGTACTTTCATTCAGCTGTGACTAGTAGCTCAAAATCAATATGGCAGCCTGCTTAATTAACAGCAGTTGAGCATCAGTGAGAATGCACGTATCCAAGCACCAGAAAGTCCCACCCAGCCAAGTTTCTGATTGGTTGGGAAATTATGGTCCAGTTGCTATGCTGTTCTGAGTAAGGGCTCATCCACACTAATTGTCCTCTGCACATTCTAGGCACAGGTCCATGTTTTTCCAGTCTGTGTCCAAACACTCCCTTTGCACCTCTGTTTCCCCTCCTAACCCTGCTCTTTGGTATTCTCTGAAATCTGTGGAAAAGCCAAATTGCCCTTTGTTCCTATTTAGCGTTAAAGAGCGGGTTTTCCTGGGGAAAATGTGTGTGTAGGGAAGCACTCAGACACTGACTGGGAAACATGTCAACCTGTACCTAGAAAGCATGAGGCAAAAGGCTAGTGTGCATGAGCTCAGAATCAGAGTTATTCCTTCCCTCTATGCTTTACACTGCTTCCTGATGTCTGAGCAAAAGTCTATGCTGTTTAGTGTGAGGTCAAGCACTTTGCAGGTTTGTGTGAGACTAGGTTTGTTGTTTTATTTTGACTTTTCTTTTTCCCATTCTATTTTTCCAACAGTATTCTTTTCTTGATACGTTTTTTTACAGGTTCTCTTTTATGCATTATTTTCTTGAGCAAGCTTGTGTATCTAATTCCAGTTGTCTTGGCCTTTTGGTCAACTGCTACTATATAGTGTTGCTCCCTGAGGCTCAGGGGGTAGAGAGTAGACTTTTAGCCCTTGCCTATCTATAGGCTCATCCACACTTATGCTTGTCCTGTGCCTAGAAAACATGGTTTTCCATTTGCCCTGGGCTTTCTAGGCATGCGCCCAAGTGGTTTTGCCTTTGCCCTGCCACTTCCATCCCCACTCCAGAAAACCTCCTGTTTAGCGCTATATTGAAACAAAAGGCAATCTGCAGAAAACCCAATTGCCATTTGTTCCAATTCAGCATTCAACTGTTGGTTTTTCCAGAGGGAGAGCAGCAGGGAAAATAGGGATATGGATAAGCCCTGAATCTTCAGGGGTGTCCAGTAAGGTCTGGAAGACTCTTGACTCAAACTGGGGGACAATGAGGAGTGGTGGCAGCTTACTATTTTGAAGGATCTGGTTAAAGGACTTTGGTGGTCTTTTTGTACCAGCTTAGGCCAAACCTGGAAAAACTGTCTGTGGACAAACGCCAGCTCCCTTGGCCTGTAAAGTGAGATGAGCACCGCAACCCCAGAGTCATCTGTGAATGGGCTTAACTGCCAGGCATCCTGTACCTTTTTACCTTTTTAGGCCAAACATTATTTCTTCCTTCTTGGGTTTGGAGCATGGGGAATTTTGATAGCTGGGGAACATGAACAAAGGAGTGCCACTGCATAGTGCTCACATGCTCTGTTTGTGGGATTTCTGGAACTGGTTGGAGACACTGAAAAACAGAATTAGATAGGCCTTTGGCCTCATCCAGCAGGTATGTTCTTATGGTACATCCTGTAAAATGTAGTATGTATGCAAAGTGTTGAAATATTGTCTACAGACATAATGGAGGGCGGGAGACCAAATCCAGTCTTGAGGAGGCTGATTTTACCTTTAAATACTGAAATATACTCAGAGTCGCAAAGTGATTTCATGCTCTTTATGCAGCTCATAGTGGTGAGGAGGAATGAATGAAAGTCCCCTCAAAGTATCTGCTTTATATAAATTATTTACACAATGGGCTGCACATGATTGGCTAATTCTGGAATTCTACTGTAAGCCAATCAGGTTGTGGATTCACTTCTATCTGGAGCATGATTGGGTGGTTCCTGACAACCAATCATATTGCTGCATTGTTCTAGGACCAATCAGACTGCTGCATTCTGAATCCTATTGTTCTAGGACCAATCAGACTGCTGCCTTTTGGATCCTATTGTTCAGTACATAACACCCCTCCCCTCTAAGTTCCAGTCCTGCCCGGGAGGTCGCATTCATAGTCCTCAAGGTACGCCGGCGGCCTACGTGTGCGTTGCGGCCTGGGGTGTTCCCTGGTCCGGGGTTCAGGTTCTGGCTCGTGTTCCAAGGATGCTGGCTGTGATGGGGCTGTTTGGTCTGGTGCAACCTGCTCACTCAGTCGTAGTTCTGGTGTCCTTTCGGCCTCACGGGTCCTCTCTGTATTTACTGATTCTGCCTCTCCTGCTTGCCCCTGCTGCTCTATGGGCCTCACTGCCCCACTGTTCCCTTGGGACTCCCTTGACCTGTCCTCCTCCTCCTGGTTTTCTCCCGGGAATCGTCGCCGTATCTGGTCGCAGTGGCGGCGCCAGCATTGCCCCCCATCTGTTAGCACCTCGTACAACACGGGGCCAGTGACCCTGGTGACTGTGGCGGGTACCCATGCAGGGCCTGCCCCAAAATTCTTTGCGTACACTGGGTCCTGGGCCTCGAAGGTCCAGGGGTTCCTGCCTTCCCCCACCCCTACCTCATCCTGAGCTCTATCGCGGTGAAGGCGGTCCAATCTGATTGCAAGGCGCCGACCCATTAGTAGTTCAGTGGGGCTCCGGCCAGTCGTTGAGCTGGGGGTGCTGTGCTGTGCTAGAATGAATGTGGCAAGGCGGTACTCCCAATCCCCTTGCGTCATGCGGTGAAGGGTGTCCTTGGTGGTCCGCACCATGCGTTCTGCTTGGCCATTGGTGGCCGGGTGGAATGGCGCCGAACGGATATAGCGGATGGTGTTCTGCACTGTGAAGGTTTGAAATTCTCCTGACGTAAATGCAGTCCCGTTGTCTGAGACGAGAGTGTCAGGGAGCCCGTGGGTTGCAAACAGCCTGCGTAGTACCCGGATGGCTGCGGACGTAGAAGTGGACGGTACCAGTGCGACTTCCAGCCATTTGGTGTAGGAGTCCACCACTATGAAAAATGTTTTCCCCTGAAAGGGGCCAGCGAAGTCCACATGCAGGCCTGACCATGGTGCTCGGGCGGACTCCCAGGACTGGACTGGGGCCCTTGGGGGATCTGGGCAGGATTCTTGGCAGGCCTGGCAGTGTTTGACCCAGGCCTCTATCTCTCCGTTGATCCCTGGCCACCACACATAACTCCTGGCAAGGGCATTCTTACTACCCCTGGGTGTGTCTCGTGTAGGGCTGTGAGGACCCTTTTGCGGAGGGGCTGGGGAACAACGACCCTGCTTCCCCATAACAGGCACCCCTTGTGGGCTGACAGTTCATGTTTGCGGGTTGTGTAGCCGGCGAATTCTGGCCCGGGGCTGCTGCTGGGCCATCCCCTCCACACCCAGTCCAGGACCCGGGAGATGACCCTATCTTTCTTGGAATGGTGTGTAACTTCTTGTGCCTGAATGGGGCGGTCGGGAAGCAGCTCCAGGCTCATAACCTCTTGTGCAGGTGCTGGGTCGGGGCCTGTTCCCGGTAGTGGTAGCCTGCTGAGGGCGTCCGCATGGCCCATCGCCTTTGCAGGGCGGTGAATCAGTGCATACTGGTAGCTGGCAAGGAAAATTGACCACCTGAGGACGCGAGGAGACAGCACTTGAGGGGTCTGCTTTTCGGGGGCAAGCAAGCCCAGCAACGGCTTGTGGTCAGTCACCACAGTGAAGGGCCGACCGTACAAGAAATCATGGATTTTTTTTACTCCCTTCACGATTACCAGACCCTCCTTGTCGATTTGCGAGTAGTTCTGCTCGGTTTCGTTGAGTGTCTGGGAAAAGTATGCCATCAGTACCTCTCTTCCATCTGGGAGTTGGTGTCCCAGGACAGTGCCAATGCCATAGGGTGAGGCGTCGCATGCTAGGACAACTGGCAGCCTCTCGTCGAAGTGTGCCAAGACCGAGTTTGAGACAAGCATGTCCTTGACTGCCTGGAATGCGGCCTCCTGGCGCTGGCCCCACACCCAAGGAGCCCGCTTGTCCAGGAGTCTGTGTAGGGGCTCCGCTACCGCCGCCTTGTGGGGAAGGAAGGAATGGTAAAAGTTCATTAGTCCCAAGAAGGCCTGAAGTTCAGTCTTGTTCTTGGGCGCTGGGGCATCACAAATGGCCCGTACCTTGTCCCCAGTTGGGTGGACCCCTTCTGCATCCACCATAAATCCCAGAAAGTCCACCTGAGGCACTCCTGGTAGACATTTTTCCCGCTTCACCTTGAGACCCGCCGTCTGGAAATGGTGCAGAGCGGTGCGGAGGCGGTCCTCAAACTCCTCTGGTGTGGGCCCGGCAATCAACACATCATCAAAGAAGGGGGTGACACCAGGAATCCCTTTAAGGAGAGAGTCCATTAGATTCTGGAATATGCCTGGTGCCACGCTGACCCCAAATTGCAGCCACTTTACCCTGAACGCTCCTCTGTGCGTCACAATCGTCTGTGCCTCTGCTGTAGCCTCATCTACTGGCAGCTGTTGATATGCTTGGGCCAAGTCCAGCTTGCCAAAAATTTTCGACCCAGCCAGGGTGGCAAGGACATGGCTGACCACTGGCACTGGGTATGCATGGGCTGTGAGGGCCTTGTTTATGGTACATTTGTAGTCTGCGCAGATGCGGACCGAACCATTAGGCTTGACGGGTGTGACGATTGGGGTTTCCCAGGGGGCATTAGGCACCAGCTCCAGCACTCCTTGCTCCACGAGTCGGTCCAATTCTTCATCTATACGGGGTTTCAGGGCGAACGGGACCCGGCGGGCCTTGAGCCTGACCGGTCGTACTGCAGGGTCAAGCTGTAGAGCAATGGGGGGGGGCCCGTATACTGTCCCAATTTCCCATCGAAAACCCCCAGAAATTCCTTGCATATGGCGTCCACGTCCACTTGTAAGCTCATGTGGTTCACCCCGGTGATGGCTAGCCCCAGTGGTCCAAACCATGCCAATCCCAGTAAGCTAATGTAGGGGCTCTTGACCACAAGCAAGTCCAGTTGCCGCGTCCGCCCTCTGTATTGCACCCTGAAGGTCCCCACCCCCATTGTGGGGACCTTACGTTTCTGGAAGTCCCGGAGGGTGAATGGGGCCGGCCTGAGTTTGGGACCCCCAGTAGGGCACAGTTTCCTTAAGGTCCTTGCCGAGATTATGGATAGAGTTGAAGCTGTGTCAAGCTCCATGTGGCATGGGGCCCCCTCTATCCGTACCTCTACATAAATTTTCTCTACGTTGGGGTGGGGCAACTGGTATACCTGGAAGTCCGTGAGCTCCGTTGAGTTGGCTTGGTGCATTGGGCCCCGGGACCTGGGGCTCTTGGATGGGTCATCTGATGCCTGGTGTCGGTTGGGCCGAGCCCGACACACCCGGGCGATGTGTCCCAATTTTCTGCACTGCCTGCACTCTGCGTTGCGGAAACGGCAGGTCCTCCTCTCGTGACTTTCTCCACAGCTTGCGCAGTTGCCTCCTTCTCGTCGAGGCAGCTGTGGTATGTGGGCTGCTTGAGTGCGCTGCTGTACTCGGTGCACCTCCTCCCTGTCGGATCCTGAGTCGTTGGTGAGGTCTTCGTGGTGGACCCTTGGTTGGGACGGCTGGCTTGGCCGTGCCTCTTGCGTCGACCTCTCGGCAGCTTCTGTTGCCAGGGCCTCCTCCAGAGCGACCTGGAACGTTAGGTTCTTCTTAGCGTAGAGGCGTCGTTGCAGCTTCTCATCCTTCAGGCCACCGACGAGGCGGTCACGAAGCATGTTCTCCAGCTCTGAGAAGTTGCAGAACCAGGCAGCTTGGCGGAGAGAGGTCACAAACCCAGTTATGGTTTCCCCAGGGGCTTGCCGCTTTGCGTAGAAGGCATTTCGACGAGCCACCACTGAGGGCTGTGGCGAAAAGTGCCCCTTCAGCTGTTCCATTATTGTTTTGTATGGAACAGTAGCGACGTCTTCAGGTGCAAGGAGAGCCCGGGCGATTTCAAACGTCTCCTCTCTGCAGACGCTGAAGAATATTGCCCTCTTCTTGGCGTCTTCTTCATCGGTGATCCCTTTGGCTTCTAGGAGGAAGGTGAAACGGGAGGCGTACGCTTCCCAGTCTCCAGATGCTGGGTTGAACGGCGAGAAGCTGCTGTTGGTTGCCATTCTGAGTTCCTTGGGTCCCGGAGCTGAAGCCTGGATGCACGGTGCGAGGCAGCGGTGCGGCAGGTGGCGGTGCTGCGGTGCTGTGTGTGGCAGTCAGCTCAGCGGGATCCCACCTTCGTCACCAGTGAAATATACTCAGAGTCACAAAGTGATTTCATGCTCTTTATTCAGCTCATAGTGGTGAGGAGGAATGAATGAAAGTCCCCTCAAAGTATCTGCTTTATATACATTATTTACACAATGGGCTGCACATGATTGGCTAATTCTGGAATTCTACTGTAAGCCAATCAGGTTGTGGATTCACTTCTATCTGGAGCATGATTGGGTGGTTCCTGCCAACCAATCATATTGCTGCATTGTTCTAGGACCAATCAGACTGCTGCATTCTGAATCCTATTGTTCTAGGACCAATCAGACTGCTGCCTTTTGGATCCTATTGTTCAGTACATAACAAATACATTACTATTTTTATAACATTTACCAGTTCATTATCAAAACCAAAGAATAAGTTCTGTGTTAAATGCCCTCTGCCGCACCTGAGGCTGCAAATTAAAGGATCGATTCCCAATATAAACTATCTCATTAAAAATGAGTTGAGGCTGAACTTTTGAAAGGATTATCTCCCCCCACCGCTTATTTAGGAATCTTTTGTGTTTTTAATGAGCACAAGACACTCATGTCTGGTTGATGTCACAGGAGGAAGCCCCATAGTGGTAAATCTAGGAAAGTGTTGACAACATCACACACTTTCTGCCTTAGATTTAATTAACAAGGAGGAAATAAAGTCATTTGGATTGTGCAATTGCCACTGCAGAGCTAGTCAACATGATGCCAACCCAACCAGTGGTCAGGGATGCTAGGAATTGTAGTGCAACCATATCTGGAGGGTGCCACATTGGCTGCCGCTGCACTACAATCTAGTTCATTGGTAAGAAATTTGAAAATACTGTGTGTATGTTGGGCTAGAGGACCTTTCAACTGTCCATCCATCTTTGGGAGTTCTGCACTAAGTTGCAAGTTCAAATCTTCTCACAACAGATATCTTAATTTCTTCCACTCATGTCTCACACCAGTTGTTTTGCATGATATTCACAACTGAAGTTTAGGGTCCTTTTCCCCAATAGCTTTCAAATTCAGGTGTTCCTGGGGGGACACCTGAAGCCTATCAGTGGATTATCAGTGCAAAAGTCAGGCAGGTTGAACAAGTTTCTCTGAAAGTAAAGTGTAGTTGCATTGTGTGCACATTTAACTTGTGCGAACTCAACCGCACATGCTCAGCTCCAACTGATGCCACCCAAAGAGGGGATGAAAAGACTTTCTTCTCTCCTTCTACAGGTATTTGCAGTTTTCAGTGTAGCAAAATGGCTACTAATTGCAGTTGGAGCAGTAGCCTGGATCTCATAAGCTTCCTCAGCTGCAATGATGAGTAGAGTGATCAGGGCCGGCTTACCCATAGGCGCTAGGGGTGAAGGGCACCCGGGTGCCGGGCTC
Source organism: Podarcis gaigeae (assembly GCF_964106915.1). Classification (NCBI taxonomy): domain Eukaryota; kingdom Metazoa; phylum Chordata; class Lepidosauria; order Squamata; family Lacertidae; genus Podarcis; species Podarcis gaigeae. Next base: position 83,059,415 of record NC_139681.1, on the reverse strand, counting down.
TCCAGGGCCAAGATTTGGAGTCCAGGGATTGAAGAGCCAGGCCAGCCGACAGCTGCTGCCGAGCGGAGCAGGGACCGTCGGAGTGCCACAGGCTTTTCTGCTGCGGGCACTGAAGCAGCCAGCCGGCTCTGCCCTCCTGCACGCCTGGGATTGGTGGGCTGTCGGGAGGCCCGCCCAGCGCACTCATATGCTCACACGAGGCGTGAAGCTTCCCTCCCAAGCCTCTGTGGGAAATGCTTGGCATGGGACAGAGTTGTGTGCCCCCCCAAAAGCTGAACAACTCTGAGCTGCCCCCTAAAATAAGCTCAACACCTTAGCCTGTCCCCCCAAATGGGGGCGCTGGGCAGTTTATTGCACCCCAGCACACATATGCCAAAGACAGCCCTGGGAGTGATTGACTCTTGACAGTGGCAGCAGCCTTCTGGGCAACAGTTGCAGCAGTGGAGGGGGGAGATGAAGGCAGAAGGAAGGTGGAAGGAGGCAGACAGAGAGAAACGAGGGAGAAGAAAAAGGCTGGCATGAATCTGGAACAGAGCTGCAGCTTCTGCCTTTCAGACTCTCTGTGCCTCCCTCCTCCTTCCCCCTTCTACCTTTATCGCTGTTCCACCACTGCTTCATCGTTGGTTGTTGCAGCTGAGGGAGCCAGGTTTCGTACTCTCTCCTGTGTGTGATGTGGCTACACAGTATTTACCCTTACTGATTTTCCTCTGCAATGTGTGATCTCCAGAAACTGTTCACTGTATTCTATGTCTAACAATTAGAGATGGATAAGCTTCTCCCCACTGGCCTCAAAATGGCTTGGAAAATAGAAATGATCCAAGTTATTTTTGGAAAAGTTGGAAAGAACTGACATTTTCGGAGTGAACCCAAAGTTCTGAAAATTAAAACCCTCCTCAACAGGCCATCTTTATCTTTATCATCTTTATCTTATTCTTCTCTGGCTCTGATTTTAATATAGGTCAGGAAATAATTTGGGAGCTTAAAAAAAATCTCAGGTCTCCCTTCGTGACGCCCTAAATTTCTCCAAACTGAGCTCACAGAAATGTCAGTGGCAGGTCTGCTAACAATAGTTGTTATTGAATCATGTAAACTGATTATATGTCCTCACGAGTAGTTTATTTGCTTCCTCTGATAACCTAGTTGTCTGGAATAGGCAGACTTAATCAATTATGGAGGGGCTCCTGGGTCTGTCAGCTGCAGCCACTTTAACATGAAGAAGAGAATAGCACAACAGCACTTTTTCCACTAGTGATTCCCAGCAAATGCCATCCAGAGGAATACTGTCTCCAGTAGATAAGGTAGAACGGGTAAGCTGAGCAGCCATAGGCAGGACTGGCTGGGGCTGAGGCCAGTTGGAATCCAACAACATGTGGAGGGCACCCCATTGACTGTACCTGGTGTAACATACAGCTAAATGCAAACTACTGTGATCCACAGTCTGAGACCCAACCCTGTCTGAAAGTACCCTTGTTTTAATGCCCTTGTGAATTACACACTTCCTTGCGAAGTTGGAATGTTTGTCTACATACTGTTATTTTATACTGATTAGAAATTTAGGAGACAATACACTAACAGAAACTTCCTTCCCATTGATTGCTCCCCTCAGGGAGCTCAATATTTACAGCGGGGTGTTATTGTAGGCCAACATGCTAAGGGAACGGTAAGGTAGATGACACTTTCTCTTAGGACTTAGCTATATGAATAACGTAGCCCCCCCCCCTCTTATTTATCTTTCAGTAGCTCCTGAATCAATAACAACACTCAAACAAGCGTTTCTGAAACAAGAATATGCAAATCATCCCTATTTGAGCATACCACACAAATTATTGCAGTGGACAAGCCCCCTGTTAGCAAAGTACAGGGAGGATTTTTTAAACCCCCTTTTTATTTTGTACTGTTTCATAAAAATAGACTCCTACACATCAAGGGAAAAAAGGCCTTCAGACACATTGGATAATATGTCGCAACATCTTCCTACTCAGAAGTCATAAAAATTGTTTTGTGTTGCTGTTTTTACATTGTTCTTTTCCATATATAAGTGTGCTGCTCTTTTCATTGTTTGCGATACTGGGACAGGAGGCAGCATGACTCAGAACTGGCATGTGGCTGGAAAGAGAGCTATTTCTGGATCTCAGATTTACGATCCTTAAAAATCTCTTCCAAACTTAATATCTGTTTTATGACGTACTGAGGCCGCAAGTGTGTTGCATCTTGATATTAAATTCTCATTTACTTCTTATGGCTGAGAGCTAGCAAAATCCACTTTCCTTCTTTGTAAAAGGGCCTGGGAGTGTTGCTCAACATGTGCTACCAAACAGCATTTTTCTTGTTCGTAAATTTTGTTGTGATAAAGACTAGGCATGCTCAACTGTTGGACAGGGAATGTGGTTTTAGCTCTGCTCCGGTCAGTGGGTCTTTTAAACAACCACTCATTGAGCATGTTAATCTTCCTTTTCTTAATGTACGGTAGATTAAAAAAAGATTCAGGTGGAGCTGGAAGCATAGGTCCATGACAGCCTATACTTCAGTATGTGCAGAGGGTATGTGCATGTTATTAACTTGTGCAAAGTGCTCTAGTGAGCTGTGAGGGGGAATTGGACAAATTTGTTCTGATTAGCTATATGCTATGTACTGAGTTGAATAGGATCCAAAATGCAGCAGTCTGATTGGTCCACAGTAGCCACCCAATCCAGCTCCAGGTGGAAGTGAATCCGTGACCTGATTGGCCTACAGGAGAATCCTGGAATTAGCCAATCATGTGGGGCCCATTGTGTAAATAATGTATATACAGCAGACATTCTGGGGGAACTTCCATTCCTCCTCACCACTATGAGCTGAATAAAGAGCATGAAATCCACTCTCAACTCCGAGTAAATTTCACTATAGTAACATTTTTGGCACCAAAATATAGTAAAGGAGGGAGGAAAACTTCTGCAAAAAGAGCGTTTTGTGGTGTGTGGATTTAAGAATATCAGGCAGAAGATATAGAAGCATGATTAGTTGCACCAATAGGGTAAAGAACAGCTTCTGTCTGTGGGCTGTTAGGCTACTGAATGAAAAGTTAACAACAGGGCAACTGACTTTCGGGTTTGGTGGGTGTGCGTCAGTAAACGAGGGGAATTAAGACTAAAGAGCTGAGTGGGGGGTGCTCTTGTAATCTCACTGTATACATGTTGTACAAGTGACAATAAAGTATTTCAATTTCAATTCAATTTCAATTCAATAAAACAAATTCAAAGGGAAGAAATTTCAACAAATCTATTTAGCTGATCTGTTTAAATTATTCCCCTGTACACTGCCACCCACAATCTGACCTGGAGGGTTGGGTGGGAGAAATCCCCAGAACCAATTTAGAGAGCACAAGAGGGGGAGAAGGTTTCATTGTGTATTTACCACTTCATAAATTTACCATCTCATTCCAATACGGGTGTACACTAGGACATCTTCTACTGTGATACCAAATCTAAGGTTGCCTCCTAGTTTGAGAGGCCCTTTGCAAAGCACCCTCTGACTGGTCTACGGTTCACCTTGCAGCATGGCAATGAAGTAAGCACCTCCCACTTGACTGCTGTAAGGAGCAGAATAACTATTCTGAGCAACAGCCTCCCACCAGTTTGTTTCCCCCCAGAAATACATAGCAGTTCTAACTGTTGGCCACCATTGCCTTCACCCACAATGCCCCAGATTGATACCACCTCTAACACAAACAAACTGTAGCTTCAAGCTGAATAGTAGCTGCCAAAACCAATCTGCCAATGGGGGTGGAGAATGAGGGCAATCTTGAATTTGTGTTGCTTATTTTCTTTCTTTAAAACTAGAGCTTGTGGATGGTTAGGGATGGATGGACCCATTACAATCAGATGCATCCCAGTTCTACATGGGGGAAGCCATGATTTTTTCACTGTGCAATTCTCTCTGAGAGTGATGGAACATCATCAAGTCTCATTGCTCTCAGCAGTACTTGCTGTATTTTGTTCAAAGCATGCAACCTATCCAGAGTCTGAGTGACTGGATGATTTCTGGAGCTCTGTGAAAAGGGGAAGAAACATGAAAATGGGCAGAAGCAGTGGAATCCACCTTATGATGAGATCCATGAGACTCCATATTCTAAAGTGGACTCATGAACCGAACTGGGCCATAATCTATTAAAAGTGAAACAGTGAAATCCTGAGTTCTTTGTATTCCTCCTCCACCTCTATGGATGACTCTTGCTTATTTGGAAGTCAATGTCAGGGCTTGGTTGTGGTCAGTGATTGACTTGGGTACTATGGTGCCCTGTGCACAGCCAATATTTGGAGTCTCCCTCCAGTCCTCACACTGCCTTCTCAAAGGAGGGCAAGGAGATACCTGGCTTTGGGAAGAAGGTGAGAGGTCTCTACGACCCTGTCAAAGCCTCACACCTCCTTCCCAAAACCCAAGACCTCGCTTACCAGGCTCTGAGACAGTCCTTCCTCAGCTCAGTGCCCAGTGGGTGCACACCACTTTCACAGCCCTAAATCTACCTGTGTTATGGTTATACAACTAATCCAGAATGTGGCAGCTAAACTGGTGACTGGGGGCGGCCGCCAAGACCATATAATACCAGTCCTGAAAGACCTACATTGGCTCCCAGTACGTTTCCGAGCACAATTCAAAGTGTTGGTGTTGACCGTTAAAGCCCTAAATGGCCTCAGCCCATTATACCTGAAGGAGTGTCTCCACCCCCATTGTTCTGCCCAGACACTGAGGTTCAGCGCCGAGGGCCTTCTGGCAGTTCTCTCACTGCGAGAAGCAAAGCTACAGGGAACCAGGCAGAGGGCCTTTTCAGTAGTGGCGCCCGCCCTGTGGAATGCTCTCCCACCAGATGTCAAAGAGATAAACAACTACCTGACATTTAGAAGACATCTGAAGGCAGCCCTGTTCAGGGAAGTTTTTAATGTGTGACATTTTAATGTATTTTTAATCTTTGTTGGAAGCCACCGAGAGTGGCTGGAAGCCACCCAACCAGATGGGCAGGGTACACATAATAAATTTATTATTATTATTATTATTATTATTATTATTATTATTATTTACTATTATTATTAATTACCATTATTATTATTTACTAGTGAAGGTAAGGTACACCAACTGTATGCCTCTGGGCACCAAGGAATGTGCTAAAGAACCAGCACACAAGCCAATGTGTACCAAATTGTTTAGCCCTTCAGGTTGCCATTCCTAATGTAAATGGTGATTATGGAGATGATAGGGTCTTCCAAAGGGTAAGACACAATCTGGACATTTTTATGCTTTGCCTATAAGTGGGAACCTTCATTTGCCCGACTTGCAATAAAACATGTCTCCCTTGCAGGTTTGGCTTTACACCTGATGGCGCACTCTTCCATTGTCTCTCAAGAAAGATAGATGCCAACAGCTATCAAGAAGCAAGGTGTGGAGGCCTTCTCCAGTGGAAGATTGGGGTAGGGGTGTTAAGGGTACAAGACAGAAAGTTCCAAGCTAGAGGGCGCACTCTATCAGAAGGTTTTTCTGCACAAGCTCCATTGAATGGCATTTGTACTGGAAAACTTATCAGACACTTTCTTTTGTTGAGATGGTTGGGATATTCAGATGGTTTTCCTCAGGTATCCAACATCAATATGGACCACTGGACAAGTTACTGTAGTTATATGTTGTTCTTGTATTTACATGGAAAAGAAATACTTGGATTAAAAAAACAAACTGTGAGTATGGACAGGTAATAGATGGGCAAAATATGAAACTTCCAAAATTCTTAATCCTGAGGAGGGCAAATGTTTAGCTTAATGTGTCTTGTTCTCCAGATGATTTTTCCCATGCTTCGGAGGAATTTGACATTAGTGGGTAGGAGCTGGTGAGAAGATATTGGCTTCATGCAGATTTTTCCTCATTTTTGTGAGAACATTTGCATCAGCAGTTGAAGATCTTGGAGAGCAACTCACATGCCAAATCCTCTTCCACAAACCAATTGTCCTTGGTTGGCTTAGATGACTGCCTTCCTTAGTGTCTAGGTACTTGTTTTTCCCCCACGTAAAGAGATAAAGATAAAGAGAATATATGACTTTTTACCAATGTACATTTTTGAATCTGATAATGACTTGGTGTGTTTCTAAATATAATCTTGAGACAATGGATGATTAGGAGCTATTTGTAATTATCTCTCCCCTTGTGTGGAGGAAGAGATCCACAGTCAACATCTGGCAATACCGAGCTATTATTCTCTTCAGAGCCAAAAAAAGCATATTTCCTACAGTGATTTTATGGTTCCAAGCTGCTGATCCATTTAATTGGGCCTCATTGTGAAGTGTTCCAAAGCAGTTTATTAAAAAAGAGAGAAACGCATGCCACGATTGAAAGATATTTTACCAAAATATGGCTAAATGTACAGAACTATTCTAAGTGTATAGGAAGAAAAAATGCATACCATTATGGTGGAGAGCTTTGCAAAAAGCAATTAAAATATATATCCAGAAGAAGAAAAGTTCTAAACTGTCGAACGTTCAGCTATTTAGCAGAACACATACTGCACAGGACCAGAGTTTAGATGCACATTATGGTTGAGCAGACTCTTGGTTTTTGTTGTTGTCGTTTTGCAGCAGCAGACTTAACCCAGCCATTCTGTGCTCTCCCTCCACGAGGACTCTGTTGAGGATGATGAGTGCAAAGAAGGGGCTACAACTTGGAGACCTCCCCCTCAAGCCTCCTTCTTGAATCCACAGTGGCTCTCCCTCTAGAAATTTTTGACTCAGAAGGAGGAGGTGCTCTGTCAGGGAAGAAAGGAAGCTCCTCATCAGAGACTGAACTGTCATGGAGGAAGAAAGCCAGGCATTTTCTCTAAGGCAACTGGAGAATGCTATGCTCTCCACACCCCACACCCTCTTCCTCTGGTGAAGCCACACAGGGGAAGTTGGAAGCTTCTATTTCCATATTTGTTTTACTGCAGTTTGGCTAAACTGGACAAACTGTGGTTAATCGTAAGTATGGTTTGTTTGAAATGCACCAGCTTCAAATCATGGGTTATGAAATAGGACTGTTTAAACAAACCACAGTGGAGATTAACCACAGTTGAGGGTTCAGGTGGCAAGTGAAACTGTGGCTAATTACCCTCATCACAACCAAATATTACTAGGTGTAATTTTACTTCTTAGTTTCAGAGAGTTCATTTTAATGTTTGGATCCAGTAGTGAATTTCTCCCAATTTCAGGGGTGGTGTGTCTGAAAAATCTTGCAGATTCATAATCAGTGATACTAAACACCTGTCGGTTTGCTTCATGGTGAAAGTGCATTTCTTAAGAACAAAATTCTTAATTTTTTGAAAAAGTAAAAGATTTGTTTTCCAAACAAAGTTGCCAGTTTTGATCTTGTAAAGATTCCTTCTTTAAGCTATTGAAATGTGGCACCTGATGAACACTAGCTGAGCTGCTTTGCTCTGCTTAACTATAAAGGCTAGATGACACATATTACTTGAATTTTTCTGCATAAACATTCCAAGTCCCAAAACTACATAATTAAACTGCAATAAGTACTACTAGTGAAAATCAAGCCGGTTTGTAATGACTATAATTACTGTAATGTTCCTAATACTTTACAGTGGAAGTTTATGCAACTACTGTGCTTCTCTAAATTACAGTCTGTGTTTCCTTGTAATGCAAAATAACAATTTTCATTGGACAAAATTCCCCTCCACTTAAAACATTCCAAAAGGCTAGCATCCACTGGTCCATAAGTCTTGATCTGCAAAGTCAGCACACTTAGTTTTCCTTTTTTGTGGGAGGGGGGGAGAGGAGCAGGGATCAAGACAATCAATTAGCAACAAATAAGTAGTCATCATAATAGTTAAAACACCTTTTGCATTTTTGTATCCTTCTCAGGCATTATATCATTAATCCTTCTCAGAACATTGTAAGGTTGGTCAGTGCAGCCATTGCTATACAGCAAAGGAAGATAAAGAAGATGAGGTTGAGAAAGTGTTATGTACTGAAGTTCTCACCCTGGGCCAGTAAGGGGATACTGTAGATAGTTTTCACTCAGGTCCACATATGCAAATAAGGGATTGAAAGTGACGTTCAGTGATTGGATAGTTACAGAAATAATAATAATAATAATAATAATAATAATAATAATAATACTCTGAGCGGCTTCCATAGGAACCAAAAATACCCTATTATTTTTTTTAAAAAAATAATATTTATTAAAGTTTTAAAGGTTACAAAAAGAAAAGTAAAAACACCATATTAAACAAAAACAAAACAACACATCACAATAAGGAAAAAAAGAAAAAGAAAGAAAAAGAAAAAGAGGAAAACAGAAAAAATAAAATCCATTAAAAAAAACACAACGAATCTTCCCATAACTTATCTTCCATTTGCTTGTTTCCTTGACCTCCTCACACCTCCCTTTTTGTATTCTAGTTCGGTTAACTATTTCAGCAAATCCTTTGCATCTTTTCCAATTTTTGTCCTGTAATTTATCTTAATATAATGTAACTTTACTTTCCCTCCTTTTACCAATTAACAGTCTGTTTTTTCCTAATCCTTTATAACATTTCTGCTAAAACCACATAACTTCATTCCAACATCCTTCTAACATTCATTAATTTTGCAATGTTTCTGTAAATAGTCTTTAAATTTCTTCCAATCTTCCTCCACCGACTCTTCTCCCTAGTCTCGGATTCTGCCAGTCATTTCCGCCAATTCCATGTAGTCCATCACCTTCATCTGCCATTCTTCCCAGGTCAAAAATACACCAAAATATCACAGATTAAAAACTTCCCTGAACAGGGCTGTCTGTGGTTACTGTTGCGTTGCAGTGGAGCTCTGCAGTGGAGCAGGCTGGCTGAACCCTTCAGTTCAGTTCTTTTCTGGCCTGTGAATAAACAAGAGCTGTTTGAAGAATCGCTGTGTCGTCTGATATGTTCACCCACAACTTAACAGAAAGTGTGTCTTGCTTAAAGCCATCTGATGAAACTCTCTCCTCTCCTGATGCTAGAACCTGGAATCATCCAATGAAGCTAACTGATTTAGGAGGGTTGGGTGGCCATCTGTCATGGATGCTTACATTCCAGGGGCTTGGACTAGAGGACCCTTGTTGTCCCTTCCACCTCTATCATTCTGTGACTTCTTCATGTAGTGCATAGTTAAACAATGGAATTTGTTACAGGATCTAGTGATAGCTGCCAACTTGCAAGCTGCAAAAGAGGATCAAGTCCATGGTGCACAAATTTATGAATAACTGCTCATCATGATGCCTGTATATTATGCCTCCAGTATGAGAGGTGGCATGACTCTGAATAACAGTTGCTAGGAGACATGCGTGGGAGATTTCTGGGTGTCCTGCTTGGGCTCCTCCCACAGGCATCTGTTTGGCTGGGGTGGTTCTGCCCTGGATTGTAGACAGGAGAACTTTCCCTCTCTTTCTGCACAGATTCTTCCTGCTTGCACTTGAACGGTTTGCTTCAGTTTGCTGCAGATCCTCATGTATATTTGAATAAATATACCCTTCCAGAAATGTTCCTTCTCTCTCATATATATAATTTTTATTAAATTTTCTGTTTTACAATTTAAAATACTCATTTAAACATCCTTAAAATATCAATGCCTTCCAAACTTCTCTTTCCATTGTTCCTTTTGCATATCATAAATCCTTGCATATTGTACAAAAACTGAACCATTCGGTATTCCATTTGTTATGTACCGAGTTGAATAGAATCCAAACTGCAGCAGTCTGATTGGTCCTACGACTGGTCAGGCTCAAGGCCCGCCGGGTCCCGTTCGCCCTGAAACCCCGTATAGATGAGGAATTGGACCGACTCGTGGAGCAAGGAGTGCTGGAGCCGGTGCCTAATGCCCCCTGGGAAACCCCAATCGTCACACCCGTCAAGCCTAATGGTTCGGTCCGCATCTGTGCAGATTACAAATGTACCATAAACAAAGCCCTCACGGCCCATGCATACCCAGTGCCAGTGGTCAGCCATGTCCTTGCCACCCTGGCTGGGTCGAAAATTTTTGGCAAGCTGGACTTGGCCCAAGCATATCAACAGCTGCTAGTAGATGAGGCCACAGCAGAGGCACAGACGATTGTGACGCACAGAGGAGCGTTCAGGGTAAAGCGGCTGCAATTCGGTGTCAGCGTGGCACCAGGCATATTCCAGAATCTAATGGACTCTCTCCTTAAAGGGATTCCTGGTGTCACCCCCTTCTTTGATGATGTATTGATTGCCGGGCCCACACCAGAGGAGTTTGAGGACCGCCTCCGCACCGTTCTGCACCGTTTCCAGATGGCGGGTCTCAAGGTGAAGCGGGAAAAATGTCTACTAGGAGTGCCTCAAGTGGACTTTCTGGGATTTATGGTGGACGCAGAAGGGGTACACCCGACTGGGACAAGGTACGGGCCATTTGTGATGCCCCAGCGCCCAAGAACAAGACTGAACTTCAGGCCTTCTTGGGACTATTGAACTTTTACCATTCCTTCCTTCCCCACAAGGCGGCGGTAGCGGAGCCCCTACACAGACTCCTGGACAAGCGGGCCCCTTGGGTGTGGGACCAGCGCCAGGAGGCCGCATTCCAGGCAGTCAAGGACTTGCTTGTCTCAAACTCGATCTTGGCACACTTCAACGAGAGGCTGCCAGTGGTGCTAGCATGCGACGCCTCGCCCTATGGCATTGGCGCTGTCCTGGGACACCAACTCCCGGATGGAAGAGAGGTACTGGTGGCATACTTTTCCCAGACATTCAACGAAACCGAGCGGAACTACTCGCAAATCGACAAGGAGGGTCTGGCAATCGTGAAGGGAGTAAAAAAATTCCATGATTTCTTGTACGGGCGGCCCTTCACCGTGGTGACTGACCCCAAGCCGTTGCTTGGCTTGTTTGCTCCCGAAAAGCAGACCCCCCAAGTGCTGTCTCCTTGCTTCCTCAGGTGGTCAATTTTCCTTGCCAGCTACCAGTATGCACTGATTCACCGCCCTGCAAAGGCGATGGGCCATGCAGATGCCCTCAGCAGGCTACCACTACCGGAAACAGGCCCCGACCCAGCACCTGCACAAGAGGTTATGAGCCTGGAGCTGCTTCCCGACCGCCCCATTCAGGCACAAGAAGTTGCACACCATTCCAAGAAAGATAGGGTCATCTCCCGGGTCCTGGACTGGGTGTGGAGGGGATGGCCCAGCAGCAGCCCCGGGCCAGAATTCGCCGGCTACACAACCCGCAAACATGAACTGTCAGCCCACAAGGGGTGCCTGTTATGGGGAAGCAGGGTCGTTGTTCCCCAGCCCCTCCGCAAAAGGGTCCTCAGAGCCCTACACGAGACACACCCAGGGGTAGTAAGAATGAAGGCCCTTGCCAGGAGTTATGTGTGGTGGCCAGGGATCGACGGAGAGATAAAGGCCTGGGTCAAACACTGCCAGGCCTGCCAAGAATCCCGCCCAGATCCCCCAAGGGACCCAGTCCAGTCCTGGGAGTCCGCCCGAGCACCATGGTCACGCCTGCATGTGGACTTTCGGCGTACCTTCAGGACTATGAATGCGACCTCCCGGGCAGGGCTGGAACTTAGAGAGGAGGGGTGTTATGTACTGAGTTGAATAGGATCCAAACTGCAGCAGTCTGATTGGTCCTAGAACAATAGGCTCCAAAAGGCAGCAGTCTGATTGGTCCTAGAACAATAGGATTCAGAATGCAGCAGTCTGATTGGTCCTAGAACAATGCAGCAGTATGATTGGTTAGCAGAAACCACCCAATCATGCTCCAGATAGAAGTGAATCCACAACCTGATTGGCTTACAGTAGAATTCTGGAATTAGCCAATCATGTGCAGCCCATTGTGTAAATAATGTATATAAAGCAGATACTTTGAGGGGACATTCATTCATTCCTCCTCACCACTATGAGCTGAATAAAGAGCATGAAATCACTTTGCGACTCTGAGTATATTTCACCATTATTGCATCCATCAAAACTTATTTACACTGTTGAATTTATCTTACTGCTGCCAATGATTTCCAGGTGTACACATCCCCCCCATATATTCAATAAACATTTTCTAATCTTCTCTAAATGCATGTTCTTCTTGTTCTCTTATTCTATATGTTAAGTCTGCAAGCTGTGCATATTCTTGTTCCTACTCTCAAATCTTCATTGTGGGTGTGTAGACAACAGGATACAGGACTAGACACACCTTGGGTCTGATACCATAGGGCTCTTCTTAAGTTCTTAAACTAAAACATACCATGACTCCACCTGGCTTGGTATTGTCCATGCTGCATGGCAGATGCTCTCCAGGGTTTCAGACAGAGCACATTCACAACCTACTTGTTAGATGTCAAGGTATGAATGTGGTTCTTCAGCTTGCAAAACAAATGCTCTCTCACTCAGCTATGCCCCTTCCCTCTAGAATGTTCAGCATGTGTTCCACAGTTGACAACAAGATTCAAACAGCAGCCTTTAAGTAAACCTCATTCCTCGAGCCCGCACTCTCTTTGCCTCTGCGAGAAGTCTATCATTTCCTGTAAATAGTTGATTACTTTTGCTGTGAAATTTGCTTGGTTTGTTGTCCCTTAAGTGAAGAAAGCAAGGTGGTGCAAACAACAGGTCACGTCTCGCTTCCATAATGCCATGTCAGAATGTTTAGAAGCCCTTTCTAATGGATTTAAGACATCAAGAACGGTGGTTACTGACATTTTCATGAATGACACAGTGTGGACGGAGCACTCAGATTTCAATTATTTAGAGATTTAAAAAGTCAAGGCCTTATGGGGGGGGGGGACAGAGCAAGGATTTTGACAGGCTTATAGATTGGTGGAAATAGCAATGTTTTCTAAAAATGGTGTGTGTGTGTGTGTAAGTGTACATAAGAGAGAGAAACTTCTCTGATCTTGCACAGTTACTGAATATATACATTTTAAAAATTAATAGAGCACATTGGATACTCCCCAGTGGTTTCTGTTAAGAACAGATCATCATCGCCTTACTGTTGTTTACAAATCCTCTTTGTGTGTGCGCGCGCATGTGCGAGCGTGCGTCTCCTCTCTCAGTGCATCCCCAAAATCTGCTTTGGAGGGTCCCTCAAGCCTTTGGAGCAGATTTTGAGGGTGCTTGTGAGGGTGGGGCTGCCTGTGTGAAGAAGGGAGAATTTCTACTGAAGAATGAGCGTCTGCTGTATGAGCAGAAACACAGCATTTGATACAATGGCTGTTTAGAGTGGTATCACAGTGCTTTAAATGCACAGTACAGATGGGGCCTGGGAGAAGTGTGCATCGCCCTGTGCTTTTAAGTAGAAATATCTGTGCACACACCGAAGCTACGTTGTATTCAGAGCATAAAGCTCCTCTCTTTGAGAACCCCAAATTTACTCTCAGTATAATGAAATATTGAAGAGATGTTTTTGCTGTCATTTCTACCCACATGCCCACCCACCCCTTCCTTGCTTTTCTGCCACATCGTTTCTCTCTGAAGCAGAGCTACTTTGTTTTATTTCTTTTGTGAGACACAAATGTCACAAATGCTGAAATAGCAGAGAACCAGAAGTAACTAGGGAAACAGATGACTTAATCCAATGAGAAAGGACAGCACAATGATTCCTCGTGAAATTCCAGGTTCTTGCCTATAACTCTGAAAACCGTAGCTTGCAGCTCACATTGAGCATATAGTCAGGGATTTGGTGTATAGTGTGAAACATTCAGGGGGGTCTCCTGAGTTCCTGCCCACTCTATGATTATGTCACATGACACCTGGGAGAAAAGGACACTCTGAGCACCATTACCAGCTAAGAAAGCAATCTGTTACAACCTTTGTCTTGCCCTGTTTGCTTGGTGAAGGAAGGACTAGGGTGCTTCACCCATTTGGATTTTACAAACGAGCCCATTGTTATTATGCCTCTCTTTTCCTCAATAGTTTTACAGTTTTCTTGTTAGCTAGTCTCATTGTTAAATGAAGGATATTGTGCTCTTTTCTTCTAGTAGCTTCAGTCCCGATTTAGGCATACCTGGAACAAATGGGAATAAAGTTCCATTTGTTTTCATGGCTCTACTTAGGCTGCAACCCAAAGTCCTCTGCCCCCCCCCACTCCACCCCACCCTGCTGGCAGAGTTGTATGATGGAGTGGGATCAGTGCTGGATTCGTGGCACTGACTCACACAGTGTCCAAGGAGGAAGGGGGACAGGCAAATTGCAACACCAGCGTGGTGCAAGGGCAGTGATTGGATGCAGACCAGGCTCTCTGGAACAGCTGTAGAACCAATGATCCTGGTACACCTCAGAACCTACCTGCCCTCGGAATGCCCTTTCTGGGGCTTTTCACTGGCTGCCATCAACAGAGTTCCCATCCCACCAGTGGTCCTGCCACCCATCTGCATTTTCAGCAGAAAAATGGTGGAGGTTGGCCTTGATGGAGTCATCCTTGGTTGGCAGCAGCTGGCAAGAGATTGACTGAGCTGCGAGAGTTGGGTGGAATGTCATGTCTGCTCATTGCAACCCAACCCCCCAATTTAGACATGGAGGAAGATTGTTAAAAACAAAACTGGGGGAGGTTTCCTTAAGGGTGAAAGCTGGAAAGAGTTTATTTCACCCAAAACAGAGAATATTAAATTTTGAACTGTGCTATATTGTAATCTAATTACACTATCTATAGGGACGTGGGTGGCACTGTGGGTTAAACCACAGAGCCTAGGACTTGCTGATCAGAAGGTTGGCGGTTCGAATCCCTGTGACGGGGTGAGCGCCCGTTGTTCGGTCCCTGCTCCTGCCAACCTAGCAGTTCGAAAGCACATCAAAGTGCAAGTAGATAAATAGGTACTGCTCCGGCGGGAAGGTAAACGGCGTTCCCGTGCGCTGCTCTGGTTCACCAGAAGTGGCTTAGTCATGCTGGCCACATGACCCGGAAGCTGTCTGCAGACAAACGGCGGCTCCCTCGGCCAATAAAGCAAGATGAGCGCCACAACCCAGAGTCGGTCACGACTGGACCTAATGGTCAGGGGTACCTTTACCTGTTGGCTATTTGCAGTATGGTAGCGCTGCAGAGAGCTTGCTGGGGAGACCATGCATTAAAAAGGGACTCAAAAAGTACTTAAACAAGGTTTTAATAACAATAACAAAAACTCCATTTATACTAAATACATCAACAACAAACCAGACCCAACCACCAACCCATCCCCCAGGGTAATGGGAGAGCTGGGTGCTGCTCCTTATATACTACGCCCAATTACCAACACAGCTTAATCAGTACAACTCAGCAGCACCTGCTGTGTTTCACAGCTGTAAAGCTGGGTCTCATTATCTTGCTCTGGCCCTTGCTCTGGCCCCTTAAAGACATACACATCGGGTGGAACAATGATGAACCTTTACATTTAAAGAAACCATTCAACATTACCTACACTATCTATACCAGATGTGGGGGACCTTTAGGCTTCCAGATGTTGCTGAACTACAACTCCCATCATCCCTGCTCATTGACCCTGCTTGCTAGGACTAATAGGTGTTGTGTTTCAGAAACATCTGGAAGCCCAAAGCTTCCCCTAAAAATCTACTAGATATTGTTGTGTTGCATACCTACTATTTCTTACTTACCCTGTGTGTCATCGCTGCTCAGCAATATAAACGTTTCCCCCCATCCCGCCCTCTACAGTTCTATAATTAGAGGATGCGAGTAGATTCTTGCAAGACAATTTTTTTCCCTGAGAGGAGTTAATGAAAACTATGAAAAATGGAAGCAGAGTACATATTAAAACAGTGTCATCTTGCATTAGTAAAGGAAGCTTAAATTGCACTGCAGAAAGCTTATGACCTTGGAAATTAACATGAAATGTAATGACTCACAAATGTAAGCATAAAAAGAGAGTTATGCATTCCAAAGACAGCCCCCTAGATATGTTAGCAGTACCTTCTTAGAAGCTAAATTTGATACACCTAAAAGGTTCGGGAGATTGAGGATTTATAAGGTCTCTCAAAAACCAGCACAAAGATATGGATTACTGAAAGGAGAAAATCAAAATACATAAGTATATTGGGCAGAATATGATTTTTTTTTCTACACCACAAAAACTATCAACCTCTTTTCATCTGAAGTTTGCTTGAAAGTACGCCAGTGAAAGTAGATAAATAGGAACCGCTGTGGAGGGAAGGTAAATGCCATTTCTGTGTGCTCTGGTTTCCGTCACAATGATCCATTGCGCCAGAAGCAGTTTAGTCATGCTGGCCACATGGCCCGGTAAGATGTCTGTGGACAAATGCTGGCACTCTCAGCCTGAAAGTAAGATGAGCACCGGAATCCCATAGTCGCCTTTGACTGGACCTAACCATCCTGGGGTCCTTTAGAGGTAAAGGTAAAGGTACCCCTGACCATTAGGTCCAGTCGCGGATGACTCTGGGGTTGCAGCGCTCATCTTGCTCCAAGGGAGTTGGCGTTTGTCCGCAGACAGCTTCCAGGTCATGTGGCCAGCATGACTAAGCTGTTTCTGGCGAACCAGAGCAGTGCATGGAAACGCCATTTACCTTCCCGACAAAGTGATACCTATTTATCTACTTGCACTTGATGTGCTTTCAAACTGCTAGGTGGGCAGAAGCTGGCACTGAACAATGGTAGCTTACCCTGTTGTGGGGATTTGAACCGCTGACCTTTTGATCAGCAAGCCCTAAGCTCTGTGGTTTAGACCACAGCGCCACCCATGTCTACCTTTTACATTTACCTCTGCCCCATCCATAAAAGGCCATTTTGAGCTTGCCATTGCTTTGTGGGTATGATTTGTATACTGAAAAAAATCAGGTTGTGTAAAGTGGAGTGAGTGCTCTTGAGGAACAAACCCACTTAAAAAAAGAAAAGCACTTCCTTTGCAGTAAAACAAGTAATGAGAAAATGTACTACAAAGTAAGAAAAGCCACTACCTTGAAGTTCACTGGTTTTGGTACCTCCCATATACTGCATCTTATTTGGATTAGGCTTCTGAGAAGAGGATGAATTACAGTGGTACCTCAGGTTAAGTACTTAATTCGTTGCGGAGGTTCGTTCTTAACCTGAAACTGTTCTTAACCTGAAGCACCATTTTAGCTAATGGGGCCTCCTGCTGCCGCCGTACCGCCAGAGCACAATTTCTGTTCTCATCCTGAAGCAAAGTTCTTAACCTGAAGCACTATTTCTGGGTTAACGGATTGTGTAGCCTGAAGCGTATGTAACCTGAGGTACCACTGTACTTGGATTAAAAGTGGTAGACCTTTATTCATACAGATACCAAATTGCAGTATATATTCATAGTTGTTGGAATTCCACAAAAGATCATGTAATGTCTAGAACCCAATTAGTTTTTTCAACGAAAAACGAAACAATTCTTCAATGGTGTCTTTAAAGTCATCCTATTAAGGAATGTTTTAAGGCCATTTAATCATGCCACATTATGTCACAGCACGCAGAAATTCCCCAACTTTCAAGAAAAGCTTAAAAGAGGCTAGATAGACATTTTCATTGTTTCTAATGAAGTTGTGAGGTTTTGTATGTTACACTACAGTCAGTGAAAACTGGCATACAGAATTGGACGGACATCTGTAGATAAAGGAGCCCAATTAAACCAAGTAACATCAAGGGAGGGATGCTTACAGCTACCCACCCTTTGCTCTCATAAGACCGGCAAGTGTCTGCAGAAGAGGGACCCTGGGAGGGGTGTTTCTAGGAATAAGGTTAAAATTGTAAAGCTCCCTTGTGAGTTTTTTGCTATTGGCTACTGGATGTTGTTTATGTAATATTGTTATAGCATTGAAATGTGTGTTTTTATATTTGCTATTGCTTTGCTATGTGAGAGAGATGGGAAGCAGGATCCACTCTGCTGGAAGCCCAGCTGCATCAGACACCTCCTGTCAATGAAACTATGTCAGCGAATCAATAGAGGGACAACTGCGTAGAAATCAGTGCCTGAGCTTTAAGTTTTCTATTCCTCTTCCTTCCTTGTCCCTTTCCCCTTGTGTGCTGTATCTTTATTAATTTATTTAGCCTGCAGAGAGAGACAAGTCTTGTTTTAATTCCATGTAAGCCTTTTTGGCTGAAGAGAGGGGGATGAAGGCTCTAAATAAACAGATAGGTGAATAAATACATTCATGAAATGGTTGTTGCGTTATTGTTTCTCTGTTATAATGAAATTGTTACTGTTTTGCTGTGTTATTAAGAAATTGTTTTTGGAGTGTTTGCATAAAATGTATCCCTGTTGTTGCTGTTTTCCAATTTTCTTTTTTGCAAACTGCTTACAACATGATTTTTTTTTGGGGGGGGGAGTGGCATACAAATAAAATGAATGAATAAAGGAAACCTTTATTTCACTTTTTAAAGGTGCATGAGGATTAAAGACATACAAAATGGGCATATATCAAGCCACACCACTGGACCATGTCTATCCTCTAATCCAACTGACATCATCTCCCAGGTGTCTCATGTTGACATCTTTTACAGTGCTGTTACTGAAAGTTCAGTAATGAGAAATGTCTGCCGCTGAATCCGCTACATGTTTAAATGCACAGTATTTGCTCTTTGTGAAGAACAAACAATCTGAGACACCCTTCAGATCAACCAGGTGGGGGGGGGGAGAAATACACAAAAAAGGGTTTCTGAAAGCTTTATGACTATGTCAGTGAGCACTACACTTACCTCTGTCTGACTCCGTCAGTTGTTTAGTCTGGGTCAACATGCCCTTGGTTCTAGCGCAATATTGCATGTTCAAGAAAAGGCGAGAGCTAGAGGGCTTATTATGGAGATGGAGAGAGGGACTACGCACAATGACCCTGACACACCCACTGCTCACACACACCAATCTGCAACTTTGGCATTAGCATGTCAAGGGTCTCTATGTGTCAAGGCTTCGGGAATTCTAGTTCTCCCTGGTGGTGGCAACAAGAAGCAGAGAGAACAAGGTAGAGTCCCTTTTAATGAGTTTATTCATTCATAACAGTGAGAGACAAAAGAATGCAGTGTGCCCTGATAAATGCATTGCTCCAACTGAGCTCTTCCTCCCTCCTTCCTAGCAACAGCATTTCCCCTTATGGTGGCTCCTTGTGGCCAATTGTCTCTGAGTCCTCTGTTCCTGCACTCTTAACGAGCGCCGAGTTCTGGGAGAAGGGGATTTAGAAATACGCTCCCGTGACAACGTGTCCACTGGCTGCTCTGCCTGTGTCGCCCCTCCCCCTTCTCCTAACACTTCCCAACTCTTCTGTTAGTCTATCTCTGAGCTGTGACCTTCCTCAAAACCCTGCTGTAAATCGATGCTGCAGTCATCTCCTGAGGTGTCAGGAGAAGGGGGGGGGAGGTGATCTCTACCATTCCTCCTCCATCTTGCCCCTTTGAGTCCAATCCCTGACACTATGTATACATAGAGTTCTACATACCACTGTGTCAGGTGTGTGTGCAGGAGCCAGGCCCTGTGGCCAATAGGACTTTTCAGGACTGGGGCCTTCCTAAGTTTGTTCTGAAGAGGCAAGGTGCGGCCTCACAGGTGAGGCCGATTGGTTACTCACAGCACCTGGTGGCAAGAGCTGGGAAGGGATATAAGGTCAGCTTTTCCCTTCGGTTCTTTGACACAGCAACACGCTTCCTGCTTTGCCGTGTTTGGCTTCTTGCTTCCTGATCCTTGAACCTCAGCTTCTTGACTTCCTGCTTCTTGATCATCGGACCCTTGACTTCTTGACTCCTTGCTTCTTGATCCTTGGATCCCTGACTTCGTGACTCCTTGCTTTTGGACCCTTGGCTTCTTGACTCCCGGCTCTCTGACCGTCGGACTCTTGGCTTCCTGACTCTTGGCTTCTGGACCCCCGTTCCTGCTCCCACCCCGCCATCTTGCCCCTGGTTCTGACGTCCCCTGCCAGGACTTCGATCGCCCGTGAACCGGACCGTGACACACTGCATGATTGGTGGCTTTGTTCAGAATATGAGTAGAGGAAGGAGGAAGGTAGATCACATAGCAATTCTATACCAACTTTTACTGCTGAACTCACCCGAATGGTGGAGAAAGACTTGAAGACCTTTTCATAACGGGTTGGGAGAGGCATGAAAGTTGGCAACAGACCCACAGCTCTTGGAGAAGCGTACATCTCCAAGTGTACCTGTATTCATAGAAGCCTAGAACTGTAGTTGGAAGGGACCATTGAGACCAACCTGCTGCAATGCGAGAATCTTTTGCCCAGCATGAACCCGCAACCCTGAGACAAAGAGTCTCATGCTCTACTAACTGAGTTGAAAATACCACAACACACACGTAACTGGCTGTAAAGTAACATAACATTATATATAATAAAACTGTAATCTAATTGGTATGTCAAAAAATTGCAAAGCACTGTTCCTGATGGCAATAACATATCATATTACTATTAACCTTCTATATGTTTTTATTGTCGTAAAGTCCAAGGATAGTCAAGTTCAAAGATTGTCAAGTCCAATGATTGCAATGTACAGTTCCTGTTGGCAATGCCATTTCATACTGATATCTTCCTTCTGCATCATCCTATGTCTTAAAAGTGTAACAAATGAACTTGCCTTCTGCATAGTCCTATGTCTTGAGAGTGTAACAAACAGAACTACTTAGTAACAATAAAGCAGCTGATGATAGATCAGTTCTCAGGATACACCCTTGTTTCGCCCATTGGGCTTCTTCAGCGACAAGGTTTCCAGGAGATTTTTCACTAGTTTTTTTTCAGCCAAAATTGTCCACAGGAATGCAGAAGTTGCCCGTCAGAGACGACCATTTGTTGAGACCTCTTTGCAGTTTTTGCCTGTTCTCAGGCCTCCTGAAGTAGTTATTGGACTCTCTAGCCATGATTTTGATGACCTTTACTGTACTGTCACAAGCCTTTAATATAGCTTCCATTCTTACTCACATGTAAGAGCTTCTGTAATAGCGTTTGGGACAGGAGACAGGAAAACCATCCCATTTTCTGATTAGCTTTTCATGGGTTTGGGTGTGTCAAATTGGCTGTTTGATTCTGTTTGACATTGGGTGCAGGCGGGTAAGTGCATTTGGATAAACAGGAAGGGTAAGTATCGGTCAATTTGCTGCAGCTTCTTTTGTTATATCTAATAAATACAGCTTTAAAGCAAAAGTCCTCTCTCTCACACGGCTTCATTCCAGATGTGCAGACCATGTGTCAGATAATCACTTTTGGCCTACTTAGATTGAAGGTCTCTTTTTGTCCTGTCTGAATCGTGCCTGGATTCAGCATATTCTCTTGAAGGATATGTTTGTACTGAGCCACAAAGTATCATATTAAAAGTCAGGAGATCTGGCTCCAAAGGAATTCAGGCAAAAGGGGAAGGAGAGGGGAATGGAACTACAATTTGTACATAGGCCATTTTGTTTGAATATTTTTATAGCTACCTGTTGTAAGAACTGGCAAAGAATGAAGGGATCTTTGTCATTGCCTCAGCAGCTGAGGTGTTCAAAGACATTTTATGGACACACCAACTGCTCAGAAATGTTTATATGAGCTGTCAGCATACAACTTTGATTTTTAAATGAAGTTAATGTCAAATATATGAAATTTTATCACAAGTACTCTATCAGATACTGAAGTGACCTCGTGTCAGGTGTCAGATACCGTCAAGTATTGACAGCTGCTACATGCCAGCTGCCAAATACAGATTGTGACATGTCAGATACTGTCAAATTCTTCCTGCCTTTGCACTTCAGCTGTCAGATTCTGTCAAATGTGGAGTGCCTCATGTCAGATTTTGTCAATTGTCAGATGAATTGCAATGTTGACTGCTACCTAAACTCCAGGATGCCAAGTGTTGATGATGCTGAATATTTGATATTCAAAGAGAATTAGTACAAACAGAAAATGTTTAGGGTATATTTTTTTAAGCAGATTCATTTCAGCTCCAGAATTATCCATGTACCATGTATTTTGGAAAGTTGTTAATTTACTGTGCATTTCGGCACCTCTTAAGATATCATAACCAATAGAATGTCAATCAGAACACTTAACTGGCTTCTGGTGAGAGGAGGAACGTTAACATTTTTTCTTTGTATGGATGTTCTTGTGTCTTATTGAAAAAAATAAAAATGGAAAATATATTTTATACTCAAAATTCTGCATGATAGTTCCTGAGATCATGGTGCAGAATTTTGTCTCTGTTTGGATACAGTTGAACACGCTTTTGAAGCAAGAAGGCAGACAGAACATTTCAAAACTGCACTGATTTTATCCACTGATTTCAAAGTTGCACTTATTTGTGTTGCTATTGTTTCTTAGAATTCCCAAGCAACACCAGGTACAACACTGTATAAAGTATATGACTGGCTAAGTAGGATTTAGAACTAATCCACTGAAAAATACACGACACACCTCAATAGCTAGAGTTAACAAGTTTTATTATTATTATTATTGAAACGCATCTCCTGTTCTTAAGATTTATCACTTGGCCAAGACAAGAGAAAACTGAAGAAACGTGTGGTTTCCATATTTCAGAAACTTGCAAAACCTGATTCACAAGAGATAGTGCATCCTTTTGTAGAAACTTTTCGGACAGGAGAATTATGGGTGTAGCCAGAGAGAGCATAATGGACTGGCAGGAGGGGCAATGATGGTATTCACAATCAACAACAGTTGTATCACACGCCTTTGGAAAATTACCACCCGCTCACAGCATAAAACAGTCATACTTAAAATGTCAACAAGGGTGGAGAAGAACAGTTGGTTTGTGCTACAATGTCTCAGAGAAGCTATGAGCTATGCCGTGCAGGGCCACCCAAGATGGACACGTCATAGTGGAGAGTTTTGACCAAACGTGATCCACCTGGAGGAGGAACCGGCAAGCCACTCCAGTATCCCTGCCAAGAAAACTCCATGGACAAAGACAACAGGCATATAAAAGATATGACGCTGGAAGATGAGCCCCTCAGGTCGGAAGGCGTCCAACATGCTACTGGGGAAGAGCGGAGGGCAAGTACAAGTAGATCCAGAGCTGATGAAGCGGCTGGGCCAAAGCCGAAAGGACGCTCAGTTGCGGATATGCCTGGAAGCGAAAGGAAAGTCCAATGCTGTAAAGAAAAATATTGCATAGGAACCTGGAATGTAAGAACCATGAACCTGGGTAAGTTGGAGGTGGTCAAAAATGAGATGGCAAGAATAAATATTGACATCCTGGGCATCAGTGAACTAAAATGGACGGGAATGGGTGAATTCAGTTCGGATGACCATCATATCTACTACTGTGGGCAAGAAACCCGTAAAAGAAATGGAGTGGCCCTCATAGTCAACAAAAGAGTGGTGAAAGCTGTACTGGGATGCAATCTCAAAAATGATAGAATGATCTCGATACGAATCCAAGGCAGACCTTTTAACATCACAGTAATCCAAGTTTATGCACCAACTACTTGTGCTGAAGAAACTGAAATTGACCAATTCTATGAAGACTTACAAGACCTTATAGAAGTGACACCAAAGAAGGATGTTCTTCTCATTATAGGGGATTGGAATGCTAAAGTAGGGAGTCAAGAGATAAAAGGAACAACTGGCAAGTTTGGCCTTGGAGATCAAAACGAAGCAGGGCAAAGGCTAATAGAGTTCTGTCAAGAGAACAAGCTGGTCATCACAAACACGCTTTTCCAACAACACAAGAGACGACTCTACACATGGACATCACCAGATGGGCAGCATCGAAATCAGATTGATTATATTCTCTGCAGCCAAAGATGGAGAAGCTCTATACAGTCAGCAAAAACAAGACCTGGAGCTGACTGTGGCTCAGATCATCAGCTTCTTATAGCAAAATTCAAGCTTAAACTGAAGAAAGTAGGAAAAACCACTGGGCCGGTAAGATACAATCTAAGTCAAATCCCTTATGAATACACAGTGGAAGTGAGGAACAGGTTTAAGGAATTAGATTTGGTGGACAGAGTGCCTGAAGAACTATGGATGGAGGCTCGTAACATTATACAGGAGGCAGCAACGAAAACCATCCCAATGAAAAGGAAATGCAAGAAAGCAAAGTGGCTGTCCAATGAGGCCTTACAAATAGCGGGGGAGAGAAGGCAAGCAAAATGCGAGGGAGATGGTGAAAGATACAGGAAATTGAATGCAGATTTCCAAAGAATAGCAAGGAGAGACAAGAAGACCTTCTTAAACGAGCAATGCAAAGAAATAGAGGAAAGCAATAGAATGGGAAGAACCAGAGATCTGTTCAAGAAAATTGGAGATATGAAAGGAACATTTCGTACAAAGATTTCCATAATAAAGGACAAAAGTAGAAAGGACCTAACAGAAGCAGAAGACATCAAGAAGAGGTGGCAAGAATACACAGAGGAATTATACCAGAAAGAAATGGATGTCTCGTATACACCAGGTAGTGTGGTTGCTGACCTTGAGCCAGACATCCTGGAAAGTGAAGTCAAATGGGCCTTAGAAAGCACTGCAAATAACAAGGCCAGTGGAAGTGATGGTATTCCAGCTGAACTATTTAAAATTTTAAAAGATGATGCTGTTAAGGTGCTACACTCAATATGCCAGCAAGTTTGGAAAACTCAGCAGTGGCCAGAAGATTGGAGAAGATCAGTCTACATCCCAATCCCAAAGAAGGGCAGTGCCAAAGAATGCTCCAACTACCGCACAATTGCACTCATTTCACACGCTAGCAAGGTTATGCTTAAAATTCTACAAGGAAGGCTCAAGCAGTATGTGGACTGAGAACTCCCAGAAGTGCAAGCTGGATTTAGAAGAGGCAGAGGAACCAGAGACCAAATTGCAAACATGCGCTGGATTATGGAGAAAGCTAGAGAGTTCCAGAAAGACATCTACTTTTGCTTCATTGACTATGCAAAAGCCTTTGACTGTGTCGACCACAGCAAACTATGGCAAGTTCTTAAAGAAATGGGAGTGCCAGATCACCTCATCTGTCTCCTGAGAAATCTCTATGTGGGACAAGAAGCTACAGTTAGAACTGGATATGGAACAACTGATTGGTTCAAAATTGGGAAAGGAGTACGACAAGGCTGTATTTTGTCTCCCTGCTTATTTAACTTATATGCAGAATTCATCATGCGAAAGGCTGGGCTGGATGAATCCCTAGCCGGAATTAAGATCGCCGGAAGAAATATCAACAACCTCAGATATGCAGATGACACAACCTTGATGGCAGAAAGTGAGGAGGAATTAAAGAACCTTTTAATGAGGGTGAAAGAGGAGAGCGCAAAATATGGTCTGAAGCTCAACATCAAAAAAACGAAGATCATGGCCACTGTGCCCATCACCTCCTGGCAAATAGAAGGGGAAGAAATGGAGGTAGTGAGAGATTTTACTTTCTTGGGCTCAATGATCACTGCAGATGGTGACAGCAGCCACGAAATTAAAATACGCCTGCTTCTTGGGAGAAGGGCAATGACAGGCCTAGACAGCATCTTGAGAAGTAGAGACATCACCTTGCCAACAAAGGTTCGTATAGTTAAAGCTATGGTTTTCCCAGTAGTGATGTATGGAAGTGAGAGCTGGACCATAAAGAAGGCTGATCGCCGAAGAATTGATGCTTTTGAATTATGGTGCTGGAGGAGACTCTTGAGAGTCCCATGGACTGCAAGAAGATCAAACCTCTCCATACTGAAGGAAATCAACCCTGAGTGCTCACTGGAAGGACAGATTGTGAAGCTGAGGCTCCAGTACTTTGGTCACCTCATGAGAAGAGAAGACTCCCTGGAGAAGACCCTGATGTTGGGAAAGATGGAGGACACAAGGAGAAGGGGACGGCAGAGGACGAGATGGTTGGATAGTGTTTTCGAGGTTACCAGCATGAGTTTGACCAAACTGCGGGAGGCAGTGGAGGACAGAGGTGCCTGGCGTTCTCTGGTCCATGGGGTCACAAAGAGTCGGACACGACTAAACGACTAAACAACAACAACAACAACACAATGTCTTGCCTCTTCCCAAACTTGAGAAGTTAAATCTTTGGATCAATTTCTGATATGAACTGACTAGATCTGCACCTCTTGGAATACTGTGGGGATTGAAACGCAGCCATCCTCTGAACTTCTCACTACAAATATTGTGACACAGATCCTGACTGTGTCTCTCTCTTTCTGAAATGCCTTGAGATCTTCAGGTGATGGGTGGCACACAAATGAATACAAAGAAAGAAAGAAAGAAAATACTGGCAGTATAGTGACTCTGTCCCACGGTGTTATGTACTGAGTTGAATAGGCTCCAAATGCAGCAGTCTGATTGGTCCTAGAACAATAGGATTCAGAATGCATCAGTCTGATTGGTCCTAGAACAATGCAGCAGTATGATTGGTTAGCAGAAACCACCCAATCCAGCTCCACATGGAAGTGAATCCACAACCTGATTGGCCTACAGGAGAATTCCGGAATTAGCCAATCAAGTGCAGCCCATTGTGTAAATAATGTATATAAAGCAGATACTTTGGGAAACTTTCATTCCTCCTCACCACAATGAGCTGAATAAAGAGCATGAAATCCACTCTCGACTCTGAGTATATTTCAGCCATGCAAGCCAGTTCTCTCTCTCTCTCTCTCTCTCTCTCTCTCTCTCTCTGTGTGTGTGTGTGTGTGTGTGTGTCTGTATGAACTGAAATATTCATTTAAATATGAGGTACCATGTAAATATGATGCTGTGCTTTCCCCCATATATAATTACCATATAAAAAAAATTGTGGTCAGTTTCAGCTTCTCTGTTTCCTTGGAAGTGGATTGCAGTCCATATCAGAATGATGGGTTGCAGTCCTAGATTTGTCCATTCACTGGAATAAACACACGGAATCTATGCAACTGGAGATATCATGCAATTGACGCTACCATCTCACATTGCAATTACCCAGCTGGCAACCAATAGCATCCACATAGAATGATATGAGTTGGAAGGGCCCCAAGATGTTTCACTGGAACATTCATCTGTAATCATCTTGGTGGGGACTGTGATACATGTAAGATTATACACAGTGAGGGAGAATATGGGGGAGGGGGATCACAGATGCTTCAAAAATCAGATCATGACCCTTCCAAATGAAAAGCATATTTGACCATTTAGCATTTGATCTGACGAGGAGGGATTCCAAGATGTGACCCACTCAGATGTTAAGAAAGACTATTTTGTCAATGCCTTCCTTTCTTAGCTGTGTTTTAGCTAAACTTATCTTTTCTTATGCTCCGTTACTACATACTGCTGTTACTCATCCTGTGTGCCATGCCCTAAATGTCAACGTTTAATACTTCTGTGAAGGCTGCCCTACCATGAAGTGAAATGGAAGCAGTTGCCTTGGGCAGCAAAACTGGGGCATGAGCGAAAGGAAGTGGATTCTCAGATATTTTATTGTCCTAGACTTCCCAGTTTTAAAGAGTGAATTGGTGTATGACCTTAGACTCTGAACTGTGACAGAGAATAATTTGGATTTAGAAAGCAGATGATGGAGGGAAAGGTAATAAGTTCCCTTTTGAGCGTTTCTGTCTGAAAGAAAGCCAAGCATCTTTAGAGTAGGGAAGCACAAATTAAGCAGGTCTGAGTCACCTTGTGACATCACCAGCCAATAGACCAATCCCTTCCTTTTACCAGCTCATATTTTGCATTGTAAAGCCGTTGGCTTTAATGGGCAATGACCTAGTTCACAAAACACAGCCAGTCAAGCTATGGCTTAAGGAAACAATGCAAATGTGTGGGTCCCGCCTTGAGACAGTAAGCATGAGCTGTAGCCAGGGACAGAAAAAGGCAATGATTTCTCTTCTGACTTGTCTTAGTCCAAATCAGCGCTGTTTCCTTTCCGCTACATTTCAGTTTCTGCCGAATATGTTGTTGTTGTTGTTGTTATTGTTGTTGTTGTTGTTATATTTGTCTTGTTGTCCATGCTATTTTATGCAATTTATGTATTTATTTACATAAGTTATGCAAGTTGCAAATTTAATGCAATTATTCCCAAACCATTCATCTTAGTGCAAGGGAAACACAACTTATTGTTTGAGGCCAGAAAACAACAGCAGCTGTGAATACCAATTGGTATTTGCTGGATTGCTTTCTATTCTGAACATAGGACAAATAAGTGAACATCAGCAAATTCCACCCCCCTTTCAATTTCTGTTGGAATTAGCCGCCATCCGTAGATGTGGCCAAGGTTAGTTCTTGGCTACAGCTAGTGGTTAGTGAGGGGAGAGCTGAATCACGAGTCCTGGTTTGGACATCATGCTAATCCAAGCCTACGCTTAGCTCACTATGGCAATGCAGTGAAAGTGCCTGGGCAAGAGCAAAGTGGCTGCAAGCTCCTCTCCAAGAGTCTGCACATTTGTGCAGTCTCAGTACCCTGAGTTTGACGTACCCTGTCATATAAACCAGCTCAACGCCCATATAGGACTAGATGGAAACATGGCAAGGATTCAAGATCTCAAAGTATGGGTGCAGATGTGGCAGCAGATTCAGCCAGGTAGACTTAAGCAAATTGGAGGCAGGAACAGGCCACAAAGACATTCATCGTGTTCTGAGCACAGAAAGTGGAGGTGAGCACTGCAGAACTCTCTTTTCCCATGGGAGGCAGAAGGCTGCCGTGAGTATTTCGTCTCATTGTCTGAGGGCATTAGACTTTCTGGGACAACCGTAAAAGCAGCTGTGATTAGGCAACTCAATGCCTGTGTATGTGGGAGAAGGCCACATGAATCAGGTTCTGGCCACCACAGGATATTGACAAGCTGGAATGTGTGCAGAGAGGGCAACCAAGATGATTAAGGGTCTGGAAACCAATCCTGGAAAGACAGCCCACCTAGGAGAATGAAAACTCGGATCCTAAACCTACACTGCCTTGGGAGAAGAAAAGGCTAAGAGTAAAACCTACACAAATCAGGAGGGGAGTCCCTAAGATGGCTGGATGGTGCCTTGTACGCCTCCTCCCAGCAACTTCTGCAGTGATGCTGGTGCCAAAAGTACCACTCTGCTTTCCTTTGGACCACATTAGCAAGGCTGAGAGGGGTTTTTTGCCCATCCGGGCAGCCCAGAACCTTCATACACACTGCCCAGGCTTGCACCCCAGGAAGGTCACTTTGGTGCTGCTAACACAGTGGTTTGACTTCACTCCCAGAGGCATCCTCCATTGTCTCCTGATACAGATGGATGCCAACGACAGCAGCCACTGAATCTTGTCTCTCCCTTTGAGGACTAGATGGCCCATTGGCCTGACATGTGCCTCTGATTCCTGCCTGATGCCCCAACTAGTAAAAGCCTTGGGGTCATCAGTGCAATCCAACCCAACCTGGAGTGAACAGGGAAGGTCTCTGGCCCAAAGCAGTCCGAGCTTTGGCTGAATCTGGTGCACAGCCCTAATTCCTATGACACTCTACTAGTGAGCTCAAGGCCTTCCTTCTGTTCTGACTCCACAGTACAATTCCTGGTCTCTACCTCCTTGCTCAGCCCTGAACACACTTTTGTGTTTAGAGAGAGAAGAAAAGACACTGTTCAGTCTTTTTTTCTTTTTTCTTTTTGGATTGACACAAGGGTGGCATTGCTGTAGCTTTGGGTCTGACTTTGCTCTGAATCTGGCACTGCCTGCTGTGGGCTTGTTTTTGTATCCTTCTAATACTTCCGGCAATGGTAAACAAGCAGAATATTTCAAAACACTGTAAGACTCTGATTGTAATTTCTTCAAAAGGAAAACTGACCCCATAAAGTAAAGCTACACTGACTTCCCACAGCTCAGGGAAGTGGGGACTACATCACACTGTTTTCACAGGGGCATAAAGAGATGCCGTAATGTCTGAGGCCACCAAACCTAGTGTGGCTGTTGAAAAGCTACTTTTCAATATTTGATTGCTTTAGTCATTATTTACAAGACCCATGTTTAGACTCTGATAGTTCGCTACTCCACCATCCAGCATCTTGCGTTTCTTCATAATCCTTCAGGACTGGCAGAAAGTGTTTAAGTAGCCTGTGTGCAGCTGTTGCCAATGACAGATGTTCCCACAAGAATGGAGAGTAACACAGACTGCTGGTCTAACATCCCCAAAGGGACTGAAGGACAAAAAAAAAATCACTGGTGTAACAAGTTCCAGAGTATAAAACTAGGCTACGAATGGAAAGACTTGCTTAATGCAATTCCAACTCTTCAATTTGCAAGGGCTTCTTTAGCCGCTAAGGAAAATGTGGAGAACAAAATTGACGGCCTCCAAAGCATATTCTGACATTGTAAGGATGGAAGGGGCTGTCCATTTCTTGTTGTTTATTGCTCCCCGTATTCCCCCCAAATACCTTTGCATTGCTTGACTTTTTTTTGGAAAAAAAAATTCATCGAAACCCTCAGTTCCACATTTCGCCACACACAAATAGCATGGAGAATTTCAGAATGCCATTTTGACGTGACCCACAGAGTTTCATAGATTAATTTCAAAGAGCAGGCTAAAACCTACCCTGGGGGTGTCAAAACCTGTTCTTAATTTTAAAAGCACCAAACACACTATATATTTAAAGCAGTATCATTCCACATGATACAGTGGTGGCTCTCCCACAAAGAACCCTAGGAACAATGCTTTGTTAGGGATGCTGAATTGGTAGGAGGCCTGTGTTCCCTTCACAGAACTACAATTCCCAGAGTGCCCTGTGAGGATGGGTTGACTGTGAAACCTACCTGGAAATTGTAGTTCTGTGAAAGGAGAAGGGGTCTCCTAACAACTCTCAGCACACATAACAGACTACAGTTTTAAATTTAGATACTGTTTTATATGTATAGTGTCTAGTGGGTCCTACATGAGCAAGATTATCTGCCATGGGAGTGGGAAAAATACAGCAGGTTGTTGGATAGAAGTATAATGTGTGTGCACTTCAGACTTTCCCTACTGCTTTCCACTAAATGCCAAGTAATATAAAAGTGCCCAAAACTGACCTTTTCAAAGTGCAGTAGATCTCACCACTTCATCTTCCTGAGGGTTTCATACATGCCAAGCAGATTGCTGTTCGATTTACAGTTTCCTATTAACATTAAGCAGAGTATGTGCTTGCAAACAAGGTTGTACGACTTTGCTGTACTGCTTCCTATGTCCACCCAGCTTTGCACAGGATGATAGTATATTATATAGTAAAAAAATAAATAAAGGCATTATTCATTCAATGAGTGGTGGGGGAAGACACTCCATTCCTTGCTTGAGCCATTAGCTGAATTTAATTGTGCAGGGGACAAACTCTGAATGTAGTACTGTGCATGCAGGTTTTGCCTCAGCTTCCAGTTTCTTCAGTTCATTTGTGTCTGTTCTTCCCTTTGTATCATTGATGTGCATGCCCACATGAAGAATTGCAAAAATAAAAATCCTGGTATTATTACAATCTTGATATGATCACACATATATACTTGCATCAAGATCCTCTTGTGTGTAGTTCTGCACAGGTGTGCAGCAGCAGGCAATATGCTCACATTGGTAAGCATAGCATGAAAAAAACCATTTATGCAGTCATGCACTTCCAGATCCTGTATGGGGCACATCTAGTTCTAACTGGCTCAAGATAAAGGAGGGTGAATTTTGGTTGTATATTAGGATAAATGTCTTGATGGTGATACAAATTTGACAATGGAAATAATTACCTAGAGGGGTGGTAGGCTCTCCTTTGTTGGAGGTCTTCAAGAAGGAGAATAGAAAGCTGCCTTATCCTGAGTTAGCCATTGGTCCACGCTAACTTGCAGGGATTTCAAGCAAAGAGCCTTTCTGAAGATGCTGGGAATTGAACCTGCAAAGCTGTCACTCTGCCACTGAGCTGTGCCTCTTCCCATAAGGGGTTCATTCATAGTTGCCTAGTAACATCAGGCAGATGGACAGTCATCTGTTGGAGATGCACTTGTTTTAGATTATTGTGTTTTGCATGGCTCAGGAAGTTGGACTGGATTGCCTAAAAGACCCCCTGCAATTCTGCAATTACTGTCTTGTTGTGTTTTATTAGTGCATGCACACACATTGGAAACATAGGGGGTTGAGATTCCAATGAACTGAACTTGATGACAGTCTGTGCCGGTTCCCATTCCAGAATCAGTTTTAGAAATCCTATTTAACCCACAATTTAGGAGGTGTGGAATGCACAGTAGAGTATACTCCTAGACTGTTTTTTTTTTTAATGAATCAGGGGAGATCTCATCCCTGATTAATGCTATTATTGGAAAGCTATGAAGATAGAAGGCCCAGATTTCTAAGGCGCTGAACATATTGGGTGGAAGGTTTCTGTAAAAGAAGTCTATGCCGATGCTTAGAAGCTGCTCATGTGGAACAAATCCCATTTCTAGAAGGGCAAGATAAACAAAGTTCCGGGAACATTGTGTATGTTCCCAATTTCCTTCTTAAATTAACAACCAGCTGAACAGTAATAAGAGGATGAGAATCTTGACTTGTATGTAATTTAGCAGGAAGCAGAATCACTCTCATGACACCACTTCACCTAAGAATGGCATCAAGATCAGAATATATTGTCCTCATAACTCACATTGTGCCTTCCTTCACTTTACTGACAATAATTTGTTTCATTTGAAGTTATTCTGAGAAACTCGTTACCTTGCAATCACGAGTGTGTTGTTACTTATACTAGAGAGAAGCAGGGGGTGGAGAGAGAGAGATGGAGAGAGAGAGATGGAGAGAGAGAGATAGATTTTCATTGCTCTGGTTTCTGAAAATTTACCAGAAAAAAACTACTATGTGTGGTCGACAACTTCACAAGCATACTTGCAAAGAAAAGGAACAGTAGTAGATAACTCATTAAAACATTCTCAAGATCATTAAACTATGTATGCACATGTTATAGTTTTAGTCACTGTACGCAAACCCCTCCCTCTGTCTCTTACTCAGTGTCTCCATAGTGCCTGGCTTACAATTCCATATCCCGACTGACATGGGAGGGGAAGCCCTGCCCCTGCGACTCCCTGAAGTGTCAACCAAAAGCTGTGATCCCCTTTGGTGTCGACCTCACCATCCACACAGGGCCTGTTGCTATTACAAGGCAGGGTCTGGGTCCTACTGCAGCTCTTTACTGAGATAGTGCTCCACATTGCAATCAGCACAACACTGCTGCTGATATCTTTCTGAACAAGCAAACAGATGCAAACAATAAACATGAACATACTCTCGCAGAAAGCAGACCAGATATGGGCCAGAATGGTGCCAAGCGGCCCAATCTTGCTTAGTTCTATGTGGGTCTGCTCCCAAGCAATATGTGAGAAGAGGCCTGAGGGACAGATCCCACACAAAAGAGCTGTCCAGCAGTTTCAGGAGTAAGGGACTTGTGCTACCAGTTCAAAAGATCTCTAGGCTTAGAGAATGTCCATGGAAGCTCTTTCAGCTTCAGCTTCCAGGCAGCACTTGAGGGTTTAAGTATCCATCCAGGCTGTCCCACTTCCTGGAATACGATTGGGGCAAGAAGACCTAATAATGTTGCCATGTGGGTTACAGTGTAATCATAGAATAATGACCTACTTGGGGATGAATTTATAAAACAAACTGGGCTAACATGGATGAAACGGTGATTGCCATAAAGAAACCATGCAATGATCTGAAGAACCTTTTATCCCAGAGAAGAGAGACGTGGCTCACTGAAGGTTAATGCACTGAAACATTTGCATAAGAAAATGAAGTTAATAATTTTGAGGCTCATTAATAATGTAATCTTGCATTTAAAGTAAGGATACTTCCTTATTGATTAGGCTGAATGATCCATTTACTGGAAGTTACTAAAGCCATTTTAGCTCTACTAATGTTTTCCAATCATTCTAAACCTGCTGTCCATTAACTACTGGTTCTTTAAGAATCAGATGATTCCCCACCACCACGTTTTGCTTATTGCACTGAATGATTTTACCAAAAGCAACAACATCTCCACCCAAGTAGTTTCTTTAAATAAAAAAAGTTATACCGGGAACCTAGCAAACGTGACTACATTTGTTAATAGTTCAATGACATTCTGTCCATCTGATATTTGTCTTCCAAGCTCACCCCTGCTGTGAAGCTGCTTTCCTTTCCTGCAGAACAAGTCCCACCTCTCTACATGTTTCAACTTGCCCTAAGACCATTCCAGCTGTGTTTCCTTCCATCTGCTTCTGCTGTGATGGCAGTTCACCCAAGTTGACAATTCGGCCTTTCTAAAAGCATCGTTTCCTGCCTGTGATTGATAGGTGGGCCTGCACCTGCTTTCACAGGGTGCAGTGAGCTGACAGCATTTGTAATACCAAGGAGCAGTTTTGACCTGTTTTGTCAATGGGAGTCCAAAAATAGTCATTGGACATCAGACAGATTGCCTGGCTTGGGTTAACCACTGAGGTACATTTAATGAAAATATGGAGCTAGCTAGCAGGATGAATTGCTTGAAAACTAATCTTTCAGATAGCTAGTTCAATGACAGTTGATGTGCTTCACAGATGCCATAACCCATATGTCCTCTGTTCTGACCACTTGCATAAAGGTCAAATTCAGCTATTTGTCATATCATTTCCCCCTCTTAAAAAACCAAGGATACTGAAGAAGTGTGGATTTCTTCAGAGCAACATAGAATGTCACTCCGGTGAGATGTGAGCTTCTTAGAGCTCACAAAGGAAAAGCCATCTTTCAGAGTAAAAGGTGATTTTCCTGGCTACTGTATGTGATCTTAGCCTACAGTGTTACAGAGGTTTCAGGTAAGAGAAATTGAGAGCTTTCAGATAGAAAAGTGTGTGTCTGTTCCATGCAAATTGCAATCCACCTAATTTATTTCAGTTCAGTTAAAATTAAGCCCACTTCACTATTTAATGACTAAGCAGGGTAGCGTACAGTGAGATATCATTATACACACACACAAAGATTGCACATTCAGATTAAAACCAAGAAACAACAAGAATTAAAGCAGCAAGCAGTGAAAACTTCAGCAGAAAAAGGTATTGCGCTCCCTGCATCATCTTTCCTGAGGCCACTGTTTTATTTTCATTGTGAGAATGAAAGTAGACAATTAAGTTATATGGAAGAAAGTAAAGATGAACTGAGCTCACTGAGTCCATTGGAGAAAGGACTTATAGTAACATGCTCCATGGACACCTAAGCCATTATTCATTGAAGATTCCGCTTGCTGCAGTCTTCTTACCCTGCATTTTTTATCTCTACCATGAAGCTATTTAACATCACCCACCAGCCCCATCTTTCTCCTCATTGCAGGGCTGCACAGTGAAGAAAG
This sequence comes from Podarcis gaigeae, assembly GCF_964106915.1. Classification (NCBI taxonomy): domain Eukaryota; kingdom Metazoa; phylum Chordata; class Lepidosauria; order Squamata; family Lacertidae; genus Podarcis; species Podarcis gaigeae. The sequence goes on along the minus strand of NC_139681.1, from coordinate 83,024,321 downwards.
ACTTCCCATTCCCCTTCAAGTTAACGGATAAATTTGTGGGAGGGAGAGAAGGGTGCACCTCTAGAAATAGCCCCAAATCTCACCCTGTTACCAAGATCCCTGTTACCCCAGTGGCTCCTTGTTGGTTGGGTCTTCTCTCCCAATCACCAATTTCAGGGCTAATGCCTCACCCCTCCCCAATGCAAGTTAATTGGGAGGTTACTATGGTCATTAACTTGCATGTTGTGGGATGGGGGGAAAATGCCCCCATTGCAACCCTGGGTTGGGTGGAAAGGTTTTATGTGTGAGTGAGAGGAAGTGTCTTCTGTGTGTATGTTTATGTATGGTCTGCATGTGTGTCATGCATGGGAAGGCATTCTGTGTTTGTGTGGATTTGTGTGTACGTGTCCTCTTTATTTGTGGTGAATGTGTGCAAGAAGAAGTGCATAGTAGCCACTTTGGCCATGAGCACTGCTGGCATGCAGCTTTTGAAGCAGAGCCCAACCGTGAATCCTCGGGCTGAAAAAACTTGCCCAACCCTTATTTACACAATCTTAGCCTAGGTTATGGTTCTTGATCACTCTAGAGTGTGGTGGAAAGTTGAAGTAATTTTGTTGTCCCCGAGAGGGGGAAATGACAATAAAGATATTATTATTATTATTATTATTATTATTATTATTATTATTATTATTATTATTATTATTATGTTGGCTAACTCTCTGTGTTGGAATTCAGTGCCCAATGGAACACACAGTCTGATCTTATCCATGCTTACCCCAAAGTCCCTCTGCATCTAAGGGAGCTTCTTCCATTTGAGTTTGAGCCTTAGATGTGCTCAACTTTGACTAGCTCATGCCCATTGTTTTTATCTTGCAGTACACAAAAACAAAACAAAACTGTGTCCTTTATTAACTGTAGTCAGCAATGTGGATAATTAGAATTCCTTTAAAAAAAAAAAACACTTTGGAGCAGATTTTAAAATCCTTAGTAGGGTCAAATTAAACGGAAGAGTCTTTTCTGATTCTTGCCAACATAATGAAGCAATAACCATTTTCTGTTTTATTATGGGTGGCGTAAGGTGCTATATTTAGCAGAGAACCACAAAATAGATGCTATTCCTATTTTAATCACCCTTTTGGCTTTGAAGGAGCCCAAACATTCCTAATCAAGTTTGATTTATACCTTCTATATCTCTATATATTGTACCCCGGGGTGAGAGAGTTGTCACTGCCAAGTTCCAATATATTGCAGTCTCCCCAATCCCTGAGCCCAAGTTATTAACCCATACAAATGTGGCTTTAAATGGAAATTCTGGCAAAAGTTCTGCCATCTCAGCAACTTCTCTCTCTCTGTAACAAAACTGTTGATTCAGGAGGCTACAGTCTTGCTCTCCGCTCATAATGAGTGTGTCTACAAGGCCTGGATTTGTGTTCGCTGTGGGTAAATAAATAAAAGAAAGCAGTTACTTATTTGTACCTTCAGTGGATTATATAAACCCCAAAAGCTGTGTGGAAACCCAAGACACAAGCCACCCCAATTTAAGCACCTTGAGGTATTGTCCATGTCAATGGTAGGGTTAAGTAAAATTGATGTGACTCACCCATGCTTAACTTCAGATAGATTACCGTAGGCTCTCCATAGTTTATGCAACATGAAGCCTGGCAAAACATGTTTATGTAGAAAAAGTGGCATCCCCAAGTGCTAAGTTCCTCCTATAAAAGGGAGTCTTAACATTGATTTGTATAAAAGTATTGTAGCATAAATGGGTTGTGACAGCTACTTAAGGCACTGAAGGTCAGCATCATTGGACAGTTGGTGGGAATAAGCCCTTGTCCTATCACAGTGGAACTTACTTTTATTGTTAATCCCACTGATTTTAATTGACCTTCACAATGTCAAACTCTCTTTGATTTGTGTTCAGTGTGATTACCCTGTTTTTCTTTTTCTTTCCAACACATCGGCAGATTGAGAAGGCATAATAAACCAACAGTAAGTGGACAGGCTCACATGGAAAGGACTTCGGCTCTCTAGCCTGAGGTAATATATGTTCATGACTAATAGAGACTGGAGGCAATCAAAGTGTGGGTGTTTCATTTGACCAGGGAGAGGACATTGTTACATAAGGAGACCAAACTAATGGTTTATTCTGGACCCTGTCACAACAAGAGCCCTGTTGATGCTTCCATAGTAGCACAGCCAATTAAAGTTAATGTGTAGGCAGCAATCACAACAAATAACATTTAACAACGGTGTTTTGTCTGGTCAAGAACCTGGCTGAAAATAATAATGAAGGTGTATTCAAGATAATGTATTGGGATCAGAATAGAGGGTACATTCAAATAGCTCCAGTTCTGGGAATAAGATGTCAGTACTTCCAGGCAATATTAACAGGATGTGCACTGTGTTGCAAACTACACGCATCTTTTTCTGGCCTACACAGTTAACAGAAATGGATAGTCATGCAACTCAAACACCAACTGACTGGTGAAAGGCTGTAGCCCAGTGATAGAGCTTCTACTTTCATGCAGAAGGTTCAAGGTTAAATCCCAGGTAGGGCTTGGAATTTCCCCTGCCTGAAATCCTGGAAAACCAATGTCAGTCAATACTAATCAGGATGGGCCACTATAAGGCAGCATCATATGTTCTTTATTTATAGTCAGCCCCAAAGAGGCATGCAATTATTCGAGAACATCCAGGCAAGAGAACAAATTAAACAGCAATAACAAGCAATCGGCAGAAGTGGCTGATAAACCCGACTATTAGAGGGCAGGAAATTAAGCAACATTAAAGGCCCCCCCTTAACCAACATCTTTACTAATCTTTAAAAGGTTAAGAGAACCTAAGGAACATAAGAAGAACCCTGCTAGATGAGGTGAAAAGTCAATCTTGTGCAGCATCTTTTTCCTACATTCTGCTGCCACTGGATGCCTATGAGAACTTCTCAAGCTGAACATGAGTGCAATCGTTGTCTCCCACTTGTGTTCCCCATCATAGCTGTCAACTTTCCCCCTTTTAAAAGGGGAATTCCCTTATTCCGAATAGGTTTCCTCGCAAGAAAAGGGAAAAGTTGACAGCTATGTTCCCCATACAGCCTCTGAGACTGGAGTAATATATAGCCATCATGACTAGAAGCCATGATTGAAGAGAGTAGATGGCAGGGTGGAATTTTAGACCCTGAGTATCCAAACCAAACAGCCCCCTCTTTTTCATACTTGTGAACAACACTTCAGGTGGTAATATGACAGAGAACAAAGCATCTGTGGGTAGACAGGATTATTTGGGAGCAGGAGATCCCTCACTTAATCCTTCAGTCCCAGACTATTTAGGACTTTATGGTGATAACCAGCATTTTGACTTTGGTTCAGCAGCACACTAATGCAGGTAAACTATTAAGTGATCCACTTGCATCAGGTAACAAGCCTATAACAGCAATGTGACCACAGAATTTGGCATCAAAGATGTAAGCACTACACAGCTCCATATAAGGCCAGGTAAGCCAACTTGGAACCCTCCAGATGGTTTTGGACTACAACTTCCATCGGCCCTGGCAACATGGCCAATGACAAAGAATAATGGGTGTTGTAGTTCAGTAAAATCTGGAGGGAAGCACAATGACTTCCCCTGGTATTAGGGTTAATTAGACTGAATTGTATAGAAGAACATTCAATATGCCACTTCATTCCTATGTGAAATGGTGAAATTTGGGGAACTCTTTCTACCATGTGATGATTTATGTGAATATATAGGTTAGCTCTTAGAACATTCTTATGAGTTTTGGAGGGGTAGGCTGTTGAGTGATGTGAGCTAGAAAGGAGAATTGAAAGAGCAACCAGGCTGTTTGAATCCAAGGCTGCAGCTGTCGAAGAAGCAAGGCCTTCTTGGGGTTTTAATGCTGAGAGTCCCTCCATCGTATGCTCAGGTTGTATATACATATGTGTAAATAAACCATATATCATAAAGACACCACAGTCTCTGTTGTGCCTCATTCCGAAGGAAATACAAACCCCGGTAAGTGCCTGGGATCTTGCACCACTCAAAGATTACAATAATATTGTTGTATTTATGTATTTGACCACTATACTGAAATTTTACAACTGTGAGCTGTGCAATCCGTATACAACAGACAGCAGAAAGTGACTTATGAACATTTGTGATTCCTGAAATTCACTTACTTATTGATTTCTTCTTTTTTAATAAATAAATAAATCTGCGCATCTTTGTAGCTGCACATAGGTATCTGCAGCGAAAAGGAAATCTGCAGTACTAAGCTCTGGAGATCTCAGTTAATCTAGATTTTAATTACTACCATTATTGATGATCTGAAATACAGATGGGAAGAGTGATATTCAAAGGTAATGCTCAATTGGAAGCAATAGGTCAGAGTTATAATGATAAAAAGAAGCTTCAAAAATTAAAGCAATAGATCAGACACCTCCCTCCCCCCCAAATAGTCCTGCTAATTGAACTGTAGTTGAAAGAAGGAATGATAAATTAGCACAGAATAATGAGGATATGGTGAACAGATTATTCTTGTCTCCTACATTGGGTACTTCACACAAAACTGTGACTCTTGATTTGTCATATGACGAGAGGAAGAGTGGGATTTTATTTTTTATTTCTATTTTTTAGACCTTATTGTTGAGGCTTTCTTCTGGGAAGAGATGATGTATATGTTTTACATGTCTAAGGTGTTAGGTTAAATCCCTTCCATTAAAGAATGGTCAGTTGGCTTTAGAAGACTTCTTCCCAAGACTTGGAAAGAGCAGCTGCCAAAGTCACCCTGAGTGAGGAGGCGATGCAGGAGATTTGGGGGGCAAGGCAGGGTGGGGGTGGCATCCCAGGATGATTTTTGGGGCAAGCCTCCTCTGACCTGGATGCAATCCTCTCTCAGGTAGTAGCACTCACTGGAAGAATCTAGTCATTGTCCAGTGAGCCCCCTCTCAAGCCACCATTGCTTACGACTGACACCTTATTTATACCTTACATTTTTAGCTCTACACATAACGCTTTCTCAGCTGTATACCTAACAACCCATTTAAGGTATGGAAAAAACAAGTGCCCAGAAATAGGTATGCAATATAGGTATGCAGGTCGGAGTGCAGGAATTTGTTGCAGATCCCTGACAAGTAAGTGGTCAATAGCAAACCCATCTTGCTTGGTATGCACTGAATATGAAATCTCTCTAACAGTCCCATTGGTTTTAATGGGACTGAAACATGAGGCGATAGACCCATTGAAATCAATGGACGGTTGACTTTGGTGGCTATCACCCATAGTTAAACTTATTTGGATCAGGGTGTCTGATAGGGAGGCTTCCTAAATAAATTTGCTCTACCTGTTGGTTTGGAGCAGCCATAGGCAAACTCGGCTCTCCAGATGTTTTGGGAGTACAATTCCCATCATCCCTGACCACTGGTCCTGTTAGCTAGGGATGATGGGAGTTGTAGTCCTGGAGGGCCGAGTTTGTCTATGCCTGGTTTGAAGTATCTGCTGAAAGAATACATGACATAGCAAGTGTAAATTCACTGAGTTTGTGTGTGTGTGGAGGGAGTCGCTGCACCACTATGGATGTGTTTTTATTTTATTCTAGTAGACATAATTGTATTTCTTTTGTCAAAGTTGCTGGCAACGGTGATTATCCAAAGTGACTGTGGAAACGTGTCTGCTGACATGGAACTTGATAGATTGGTGGAAGCAATAATCCAGGAGGCAGATTATTTATTGGGTTTGAAGGGTAAAGGACTGAGCCACGCTGATAAAAACAAATGTGGATTGTATTCACTGCTTCACTAACTGCATCATCTTGATTGAAGGCAGAGCTCTGAAGGAATCTAAAGGAGATGAGCATGGGCAAAAATAAAGGAAGTCACTGTTGCAGTTTCGCCACCTGCAAGGATGCTGTGCAAACTTCGGAAAGTGTTCTTCTGTCTGGAATCCATGTAAATAAAAGAAAATGTTTGTATAAATTCTCAGAGTGATTGATGCATGATTCAGCACTGTGTTTTTGTTTGCTTTGGTTTTAAATCAATGCTAGACCAAAAGAACCTCCCAGACTCCGCAGCCCCATTCTCTGCAAAAGTTGGGAGGCACTGTTGACATTTTCCAGGGCTGGTTAGTTCTTCAAAGTTTTCTCCTCCAAAGACGTTTCACTGCAGCACCAAGCAGTTTAGACAGGCCTCCACAATATTAATTTCTCTTTTTCACAAACCAATATCTATTGATGTTTTACTTACGTTTTCAGTTTTGTTGTTTATGGATTTTATTATATTCTATATGCTGTATAACACCTTGATATAGCCTATGAAAGAGCAGTTTATCACACACACACACACACACACAGAGAGAGAGAGAGAGAGAGAGAGAGAGAGAGAGAGAGAGAGAGAGTTCTTTTTTCCTAAAAAAAGTTTAGGGGTACAGTGCTACCTCGGGTTACATACGCTTCAGGTTACACACTCCGCTAACCCAGAAATAGTGCTTCAGGTTAAGAACTTTGCTTCAGGATAAAAACAAAAACCGGGCTCCAGCGGTGAGGCAGCAGCAGGAGGCCCCATTAGCTAAAGTGGTGCTTCAGGTTAAGAACAGTTTCAGGTTAAGAATGGACCTCCGGAACGAATTAAGTACTTAACCCAAGGTACCACTCTACTCTCATTTTGACTCAAGAAAATCACCATTTTATAGTTTAAACCAGGAAAAATAAATACAGTAAATGGACAAAAGTAGAAGAAGAAGAGTTTGGATTTGATATCCCGCCTTTCACTCCCTTTAAGGAGTCTCAAAGCGGCTAACATTCTCCTTTCCCTTCCTCCCCCACAACAAACACTCTGTGAGGTGAGTGGGGCTGAGAGACTTCACAGAAGTGTGACTGGCCCAAGGTCACCCAGCAGCTGCATGTGGAGGAGCGGAGACGCGAACCTGGTTCCCCAGATTAGGAGACTACCGCTCTTAACCACTACACCACACTGGCTCCCAAGTACAAAGAATCACAAAATGCTTAGGGGTATGTGTATCCCGGTGCCCCCCCTCTCCCGAGAAAAGCATTTTGTGTGTTTGCATGTGTGTGTGTAAATGCTCTACAGACCTTACCTACTCTTCAAACATCATCAGATTGAACATCTTTGCTCCGCCAGTATATGTTTTCAAAAGTTTGCCTGTGTTAGTTTACATGCTTTCCAAAATTCAGTAGATTTGGGTAAGCAGCTGACTCAAGATCATAAAATGGATATAATCAATGCTACAAACAAGCCTTTTGGTAAATTATGAATAAACATTGACTCATTAGCACAGCTGGAAGCCACCATCTTCAGTCCTAACATTAGTATTGCAAATGTTTAAATAGTAGGTCATTATCATTCATATAGCATGAAACTTGCACGGAAAGTAGCTTAAATCATTATCTCATTAATCCTCAAAACAGACCAGTGAGTCAGGTCACTAAATAATTCTCCCCCACCTATTCAAAGAAATGAACCGGAAAGGCAGTAACCAGCAGAAATACTCTCACAGTGATGAAAATTCATCTCCTAAATTCTGGGCTTCCACGTCACCCATTGCTTCACATCAGTTCTTATGAATATAAATAAATATTTGTCCTCTCCTCTCCAGGGCAATTTTATTCTTCACAATTTCATTGGAGAAATTAAACCACATATTTGCTTTGTTGAAATTCTGAATACCTGGGCACATGGGATCAAATGTCATTCACAGTGATGAGGGATTGGACCAGGATTGCTGCTATTATGATTTTGGGTGGCCCTCGTGGCATGTGAATTATGTTCCCAAGCAGTGTGGGGAAGGCAGCTCCCCTTAGAGCAGGGCTGGGGAACTTCAGGCCCATGGGCCCAAATGCCACCCTCTGTTCCTCTTTGCCTGGCCCTCAGGATATTTCACAAACCACACCTTCTCCCTCCAAGCTCCTTGCCCCTCACAGCTTTTTGGCTGAAATGTCCCCAGAATGTAACAATTCCTCTTGCTTGGGTGCAGGGTGCAGAGATGTGAGCATGTGTAAAAACCTGACTTTTCTGTGGGTGTAATGAAGCATGCCTGTTGTTTTTGTCCATGGAGTTTTCTTGGTAGGCATACTGGAATGGCTTGCTGGTTCCTGCTCCAGGTGGATCACATTTAGTCAAAACTCTCCACTACGACATGTCTGTCTTGGGTGGTCCTGCACGGCATAGCTCATAGCTTCTCTGAGTCATTCAAGCCCCTTTGCAATGACAAGATAGTGATCCATGAAGGAGGAAATGAGAAGACTTCCTGGAAAAGACCCTGATGTTGGGAAAGATTGAGGGCACAAGGAAAAGGGGACGAGAGAGGACGAGATGGCTGGACAGTGTTCTCAAAGCTACTAACGTGAGTTTGACAAAACTGCGGGAGGCAGTGGAAGACAGGAGTGCCTGGCGTGCTCTGGTCCATGGGGTCATGAAGAGTCGGACACGACTAAACAACTAAACAACAGCAACAACAACAACAACAAATGAAGCATACACTACAATGCTAAAAGTCAAATCCATTGTTCTATCAACTTTTGCCTCTGGCCTCATCCACCACTAGCAAATGTCTCCAGAATCAATGTGGCCCTTGGGAGGAAAAAAATATTTTCTGTCCATGGCCTAGAAGCAGGGCAGCAATTCCACTAGCTCAAAAATGTAAGTAACAGGACATACCAATGATACAAGAATGGCAGTTGAAGATGATTGAATATGCTGAACTGGCAAAGCTGAGAGGGAAACTCCGAAACCAGTGTGATCAAAGTTTTCAAAAAGATTGGGGCAAATTTATATAATACATGAAAGCCAATTGTACACAATTGACAACACTGGCAGAACTTGTATAATAAGACTTGTAGTGTTTAGATATATACCACTTTACATATTAAGTAGACTTGTAAGATTTAGATATATATCTTTTTACTTATTTCAAAAATAGATGAGATATAAAGTAAGGAGGAGGATATATAAATGCTATGATAGAAAAAAGTATTTAAGGTAACCATGAGGTCGGAGGGAAGGAAGTTGATATTTTATTTGAACATTGTGAAAAATGGGATTGCATTCTATCAATATAAAATGGAAACTTAACAAATATTACTTTAAAATAAATAGAAGTAGGGCAGCAGGTCCTCCTATTTTGTCCTGGCTATTTCTTTGTTTTGTGTGATGGTAACAGAAGAAAGAGCATAGTTTGCAGCCGTCTTATGTTGGCAATCCAGACTCCATTGTCTCCCCCACTCCCTCCAGTCTGCTCTGGGTCTTGACTTGGTGTCATTCTGGGGAGATAAGGAGCAGGTAAAAAGGTGAAACCATGGAAGATGTATGAAAGGATCTGGGACCTTCCCATAAAAGCAAGCACACTATCGCACAACATGCTTGTGGAATCCATTGTCCCAACATGTGAATGCAGCTGCTGATTTATACGTCTTTAGAAAGAGATTACGGTTGACCACCATATTAGGCCTGCAAACCTCAGCAGAGCAGCTGGATCTAGGTAGGGTTCCTACCACATCTGCATCTGTTTGTAGAAACACCTTTTGGGCACCTTAGAACCCCACATGTACCTGAAGGGTAGGAAGACCATATGAGACTGCCTGAACGGAAGGCCAGTTCTGGGGTGCTTCATGAAGCAGGTAAGTCTTCTCCTCTGGTCTTCTTGTGTGTGAGTTGCTTCTCCCAGGAAAGATGGCTTTGCTGGCTTAGGGACTAGAAAATTCCAAGACTGCTCCACAGATGAACATAGGAGGGGGAAATGAGTCTTTGTATAAGTGAGGTGGAGGCAAGCATGAGGTAATCTTTTACAGCAAATGTATTGCAGAAGGTGACAGCAGCTGTCTCTTTTTATTCACCAGAATGAGTTCCATGCTACACTTCTTATCAGTATTCAGATGAATGCTGTTTGGTGGACAGGAAAGTTTCTTGCTGTCTTTTCACAGCCAGTGCTTACAAACAGGTGACAACCCTCGATATTAACAGGCTGGGGTTTTCTTAGTGGAGCAAGAGATAAGGATGCCAGCACCATATGTTTCCAGTGCACTTAAGCTATTATTAAGTGGAATCATTCCTCCAGTTGTTGAATTAAGCAACAAATACTTGGTGGGGTTTTTGTTTTGTTTTGTAAACCCTGATGTCATTTCAGTGGGGGGGGGAGAGTGGTTTGTGTAGGAAAGATTTAAAGATCTATTCTTGGACATATCCAATATACTTTTTTAAATAAAAAAACCTATCATTTTTATTAGAATTTATTATGGTTATTATATGCCTTATGTTCATATTCATCACACCATGCTAGGGATGGATGAGAAATTCAGTTCAGTTTGTATTTGAAGGCTCACTTGCCTAAATCACATTTTTGAAACAATATGTGAACCAAAGCACAGCCATCCTTTGAAATTTCTCCTTCTCCAAATTTTACAACTGACCAATCAATGTGTGGAAAATTGCAAATATGATTGGACAGTGGGCATAAAAATGCCTATATTAGCGAAAATAGCAGACAAAATTACATTGGGGGGAATTGCCTTGCAAAAATGTGCATACACAATCGTTTGTATTAGGATAAATTTGCATGAAAATGCTACAGTTTCTGAAGGATATATATATATATATATATATATATATATATATATATATATAATAAACTTAGGTGCAAATGTCAAGAACTGAAGTTAAGAATGGAAAAATGAGAATCTGAAAATGATAGATTTGCCCATCGCAGCACAGTGCATTGTTAAACCATTGTGAACCATTCTTAACTACTTCAAGACATGGTGATGCTAACCAACACAGACACTTTAAAAGAGTTTATACAAATTCATGTACGATGAGGCTCTCACGGACAACAACTAGTAGTCAAGATGGCGGTTATATGCTGCCTCCAGGGTGAGGGGCAACATGCTTCTGAATACCACTTGCCAGGAGCAACAGCAGAATAAGGCTATTTCCCTCGTGTTCTGCTCTACACAAGATCCCCCCAGCCACAATGTTTTGTTTTGAAGTGTCTTTCCAGCTCAGTCTCGGTTATATGTTGTCTTGTGATGCCATCTGTAGAAAAGAGGCAAAATGATTAGCTCTCTCTGTGTGTCTGCTGCTTTATTAGCTAATGTGCCTGCATTTAAAAAAATGCTTATCAGCTGAATCACTCTCCCCCAAAACAAAAATCCTGTTACTGTTAACATGCAACATACTGTGTCTGCCTGCCTGCCTGCCTGTCCTACAGACCTTCACAGCTTTTGCAATTCAGTCGATCAGGCACCCTAATGAACTGCTGCTCTCACAGAACTGAATCCACTGCAGCCAATGCAGCCGCTGCCATTAATCTTAATGGATCTGGATTGCACCCATGGAGAAGGCAGACAACGTTATATGAATCTGCTGTCCTGTAAAGCTTAGTGACTTCTATTTTATTATCATCATTATTATTTCGTACTTCGGTGGCAACTATATGTAGTCCAGCGATATATTGCAGAGCCGTAATGACTAAAATAGTGACGGATAATATCAATTTCAGAGCAGCATTGCTACTGCCGTCTCCCAGAGCTGCACTAGGCGTTCTCAAAAAGGATTTCCCACTTGTTCAGTGATTATACTAATAATGATGAAATTGTTTTGAAAGTATTTCTAAAAGAAGACTGCTCTCCCAGCTGAAACTAGCTGCTGGAGCCAATACACTTCATTCTCAAGTCGCCGAGCCAGCATTGGGCTCTAAGAAACCATGCCTATGATTTTACGGGAAATTCCACAAAAGCAGATATAATTTTCACAATGGAAAATTATATGTGTTGTCAACTTAGCATAAGCTACTCTTGCATTCAGAGTGCTGGCTTATGCTGTTAATCATGATGTTTGAGGTGTTTGATCATTGCTCATTTGACAAATTCATGGAGGATAAGACGATCAATAGCTACTAGCTATGTAAAGCCATGGAGAGGGTGCGCGTGGCATTGTGATCTAAACCACCGAGCCTCTTGGGCTTGCCAATCGGAAGGTTGGTGGTTCGAATCCCCACAACAGGGTCAGCTCCTGTTGCTCTGTCCCAGTTCCTGCCTGCCTAGGAGTTTGAAAGCACACTGGTGCAAGTAGATAATTAGGTAACACTGTGGCGGGAAGCTAAACGGCATTTCTGTGCACTCTGGTTTCCGTCATGGTGTCCCGTTGTGCAAGAAGCGGTTTAGTCCTGCTGGCTGCATGACCCAGAAAGCTGACTGTGGACAAACACTGGCTCCCTCTGCCTGAAAAGCAGGATGAGCACCGCAACCCCACAGTCACCTTTGACAGGACTTAACCATCCAGTAGTCCTTTACAAAGGTAAAGGACTAGCCATGATGGTTATGTTCTACCCTCCACAGATGGCTGTTGCACTCAGGTGCTGCCTGCAGGTTTCCCACAGACTTGGCCACTGTTGGAACACAATGGTGGACTAGATGGGACTTTGGCTAGCAAGACTTGGATTGTGTTCTTATGCTCCCTTTTAAGAGCTGCCCACTAAGCTACTTCCCACAGTGTTGGGCTGCTACTTATCATTCTATCCCATTATACGTTCCTTGAGAAACTACTTATCATGGTGCTGTTATGTCACCTATCCTTGTTTCCCAAGCATTAGTAACCTCAGGGATGGATTACTGCAGTGCACTCCATGTCACGCTTCCCTTGAGGATGGTCTGGAGGCTGCAGCTAGTACAGAACATAGCAACTAGGCTGCTTTGGGGGTGAAGCAAACTACTCGGAAAATATAACACCAAGGTTTGCATTGCCTGCCAATCTGCTACCAAAGGCTTCAGTGCTATCGTGTAGGGTCCTATTCAGCTCAGGACCATGTTGCTTAAGAGCCTACTGTATCATTGATGCTTTCTGTAAAAGAGTTTCTCCTTAATGTCCTAAAAAATACCAGAAGCCCACCTCCACAGGCCCTCAGAGCAGGACTTTCAGTGTGGTTGTGTAGCCTTATTAGACTATACCGATGGTAGGGTGAGCGTTGCTCCCAGAATAGGGAGGAAGGAGTTAAATGACACTGAGGTTGATTCAGAGAAAGAGTTTATTCTGCTCTCCGGATAGCAGAAGGCACTTCCGTGGTCAGTTCACAGCAAGTCCAAAGAAATGAGAAATTTCATGCAGTATATATATCCTCCAGGCACCCTCTCCCCCCTTCCCCAGGAATCCAACCACGTCAGCTCATACACGCAAGTTGACATCCATGACCATAAATAGATATTCATGTTCTGGTACTCTTGACCATAAAAGGTTGTTCCTGTTCCTATACTCTTATCTTGGGGCAGGAGGTCACCAACTCTGAGAACACTCCTGGCACCGTTCCCAGGTCTCTTGTCAGACTTGACAAGGTCTGTGGGTTTTTTTGTGGTCAGGATGTAAGATAAGACCCAGACGTGGAGCAGGAACTGGCAAGGCCATCCATTGCCGTCACAGACTGATAAAGGAGAGGGCTTTGAGTACTTGTTTATACAGCTGGCTTTCTGTTTATACATTGACTCAAGAGCTCAAGTTAATGCATTTTAGAAATGCTCCCTTCGAGGAGGAAAAATGTGGATTTTGGGTCCCGTTTCAGACTGACTGCACAGAAACCCATTTCTTCAGTTGCCCCTGCTCTAGGGATCAGCTTCCCTGTTGAGATATAAGAGGTGCCCACTAATCTATACTTTGGCCCATAGCCCTGAATTGCTTCTTACGCTTGCTCTCCATTCTTTGCTGCTCAGCATACTATGTGCCATGTTACTGTCAGTTTGCATTTCTTAGAACAGAAAGTATTGATCTGATCCTATTCAACTTAATTCAAGAGGGTTCCAGAAGCTTCTGTGTGTGAAAGAAGCAAGCAGAAGGTTCATGATGTTTGGGTTATTCCTTCAGAGAAGCTGAGTACAGTTGGCTTAAACTGGTTCTGTTATCTCTTCAGTCCAAGTCATGTTGACTCTAAAAGTAAGGCCAGAAAGGTTTCACTTTCTCTTTCTATCTTTTCCTTCTGGTGTGGTGTTCTGTATATAGTGTTAAAGTTTAGACTTATAAGTTATTGTAAGTTTAAGTTACGTCTACTGCAACTGGATTTCTTATGGACAGTGCCAATCCTGAATGTATTGGATTTGTGACCATTATGCTCATTTGCCTTCAATAGCAGTAAAGCTCTGCTGGGTGAAATATTAATTGCCTCTGGTCTGTTTTGGGGGAATCCTGCAATGTGTTTAAGTTTTTACTTTGCTAAAACAACTAAACAAAAACAACTATATATTGGAGTTCTGCTCTGGATCAATATTGAATAGAATTCTATGACAGTTACTTGGTTGCCTCAAAAGTTGATCCCATGTGTTAAAGTATTCCATGGACATAGATCACAAAGCCCTTGCTGTTTTTTCTTTCTTTTTTAAGAGTCTCAAAACTGGGGAATATATTGCAAATTGTAGGCAAGGGGAAGTGTTTGTGAGGTGTGTGTGTGTCCTTTTGCTCCTTTCCTTCGGTCAGCTTTAAACTGCAACATTTTGCAACGGGAATTAGAGAGGGATTCTCAGAATTAAAAAAAAGGAAGCGCACTAGTAATAAACCTGCAGTTCTCTGTGGAAAACTGACCCTCAACAGCAAATAAGATCAATATGTTATTACTCTTGCCAGGTCAGCGTACCTGGCCCTTTGGAAAGAGGATACAGCTCTTTGAATTGTTTTGTCCTCCCATATTGAATTGTTCTGTCTTCCCATATATGTCAAAATAGATCAGGGACATCCTTTGGGATAAAGGCTACAGATATTTAATTCCGAGGCACTTTCTGGATGTGTGAGACACAATGTCTTTGTGTAGGTTCAAATATTTTTATTTGTGGCTTTTTCCTTTTCCTTTTTTGTTTGTTTTGTTTTGTTACCTCGTTTTGGTTTCCTGGTTTGTCTCTTTTACTTTTGTTTCTCATTTTGCTGTTAATGTGCTTGAGTAACCGGGGACCATGAAACAAATGCTGCTGGAGCCTGTATCTGTTGGAATTCTGGCCCGGTCAGAGGTATGTGCCTATCTATACAGGCACCGGCTGAATTCCTTTGACCTCCCTCCGGCGACTCCCGGCAGGAAAAAACACACGAGGTCCGTTCCGGCGATTTTCCTCAGGCTGTGAGAAAAACACACCAACTGCTTCTCCTCCTCCCTGCTTATCCCCAGGAAGGGGAATCAGACACAGACAGAAATGTAACTACACGCTTTCATTCCTGTCTGCTCTCTTCAACTTACAGAGAGAAACTCCAAACTCCACCCATGTACATCCTGTACAGGTCATATGACACACACTGAGCTCACATCCTGTGCTCAATAAGGATGGACTGCCCCTTTGTTTCCATGGCAACAGTCACAAACATCCTGTTTGGCTTTCCAGCCACAAGCAGCTGACTGAGCTGCTAGAGCCTTTGCTTGCTGCAGCATTGCTGCTTTAGAATAACAGTATCTTCATCTCCATCTTCTTTCTTAAATCACCAGCAGAGTAAAAATAAAATAAAATAAGGATCCCATGAGCAATTATTTCGCAAACATTCAATCTAATTGGAGCATAAGGGTGCAGTCTGGACATATCTAATACTTGAGAGACTATAACTGGTTGGATATTCTAAGTGTGCCCAGCTGAACACATGTATAATTTTCCCTGTGATGGAGAAACTTGCACTCTTTGTGTGTTCAGACCCAGAAACCTCCCCCCTAAATAAATTCACACAAGACTCAAATTTTTGGTTTCTGTTTTTGGCAGACTTTAGGCCACAACTTTATTGATTACAGAAAGTGACTGGTTGCATAGGCTCTGGTTCGACTAGCTCCCTGCCATGCAGGGAGCGCTGACCCAGGGTTCCAGCATAGGTCAGCCGAGGGTGAACACCGGGATAAGCGGAAAGCCGGGAACGGGCTAACTCTGCCACCCAAATGTCCCCCTGGACTCAGGCACGGGCACAACCCCTTCTCAGCGGTTGACCAAACCATCGAGTCCCTGGATTCCTTTAACGAAATACCCTTCACATAGGGATGGTGAGAGCGTTCTCCCATCCCTATCACCTGAACCAGAGCCTATTCTCAACCTTACAAGTTGTGACGATTTGCTACACGGCAAGTGAAACCCAAATGGCAACAGCCAGTCAGCCAAGTGGGGAAAATTCCTGCTGTGTCCCTGTCCCAACGACAGACGACACACGACGGCATAGCAAGGTCAAGCACAAACCCCTAAAAGTAGGGAAAGGTGGGTGGGTGTTCCAAATGCATGCGCCGAAAGAGGAAGCTCTGGGTCACATGCATGGGCATAAATAGGTCCCTCGAACCGTTTAGACTGAGTCCCATTGGCCAGATTGCATCCAGCTTTGAGGGACCTACCAATCGGGTGTTAAACATACCCACCCACCACACAGGATGTTGGTTGTCCAGGTCTCACCGCAACACGTGCCCTCCTTAAGGGAGGACCCGATCTCTCCCTCCTCTCTTTAAACCCATGCAAGTTTCTCCCAAATGCTCAAAGAAGACTTAAGGGAAATATAAGAAGTCTGTGGTGTATTGTGGAAGTGGATGAAGCTGCCATCCCTGGATGAGGCCTACAGGTGAACCAAACTGTGTGCTGTTGACAGGAAATGTGAAGGTAAGAAAGTATTGGAGGTTTTCAGTTTGCTAGCCATGGAGCTAAGGGAGCAATATAGCCTGATACATGATAGGAGCGGGATGGGAGATAAATTTCAGTTCATTCCCTATTTAAAGGTAAAGACACCTAATTCATACTTCTTTCTATGCAAACTGAAACACAGCCATTCTTCAAAATATGCACTTCTTTTTCACTGTTGCTGGCAGTGGTTCTCTTAAAATAGTTTTTCCCATGGTTACTTCCCAACTTAAAGCAAACAAACCTGGAGATGATTGGGATTTAACTTGTAATCTTCTGTATGCAACTCATATGCACTGCTTCTGAAGTGTGGCCATTGCTTCAAAAAGAACCTAAGAAGAACTTTTGAATCAAGGCAATGGCCCTTCTGGTAAAAAGGTAAAGGATCCCTGGATGGTTACGTCCAGTCAAAGGGGACTATGGGGTTGTGACGCTCATCTTGCTTTCAGGCTGAGGGAGCCAGCGTTTGTCCACAGGCAGCTTTCTGGGTCATATGGCCAGCATGAGTAAACCGCTTCTGGCGCAACGGGACACCGTGACGGAAACCAGAGCACACGGAAACACTGTTTATCTTCCTGCTGCAGTGGTACCTATTGATCTACTTGCACTGGTGTGCTTCTGAGCTGCTAGGTTGGCAGGATCTGGGACAGAGCAACGGGAGCTCACTGCGTCACGGGGATTTGAACCTCCGACCTTCCAATCGGCAAGCCCGAGAGGCTCAGTGGTTTAGACCACAGTGCCCATTTGGTACAGCATTGTGTTCTCATGGTGGCCAACCAGATGCCTGTGGGAATCCAGCAAACAGGACCCAAAAACTGGAGCACTCTCCAAACATATGGTTTCTAACAACGGGTATTCAGAAACATTACTGCCTCTGACTGTGGCAGCACAGCGTAATAGCCACTGATAGCCTTATTTGTCTAGTTTTCTCTTAAAGCTATCTAAGTTAATGGCTATCCCTGTCTCTTGTGGGAGAGAGTTCCAAAGTTTAACTAGGCACTGCATGAAGAAGTCTTTTATCTGCCAGTTAAACACTGGGGTTTGGTAAGAGGCCCTTACACATCCAAGCAATCATTTGGGCATTTGGTTTTGAGGTATGAGTCTGACCACATGATTTGACCAGAAGGATTTTGTGTGATTTCTTAACCATACATTTAATGGTTGATGTCTGAAGCTTCCCTCTTCTGATATAAAACACAAACACTCCACCCGCTAGCATTGGCTAGTTGAGCCTAACTGATTGAGCTAATGTCCCCAAAAGGACCAGGGGACATTTATTCTAATTTTTAGTACTTCATGAGCAATATTTAAATTTGGTTGAACATATG
The DNA here is from genome assembly GCF_964106915.1 of Podarcis gaigeae. Classification (NCBI taxonomy): domain Eukaryota; kingdom Metazoa; phylum Chordata; class Lepidosauria; order Squamata; family Lacertidae; genus Podarcis; species Podarcis gaigeae. The sequence continues at coordinate 83,006,414 of NC_139681.1, read as the reverse complement.
CTTATACTTCTTACATAAGAATTAATGGAACTTCAATGTACTTAACTGCGTCTGCTGTTGTTAACAATTCTCATGCAAGCAGCAGTAGCTCTTGTAATGCTTTGCCATTGACGTCAATATGGTCAAAATCACCCTTCAGCGCCAGATTCTTATATTCTATAGCAAATTCTGATTTCTGCATCTGTTATGGTGATGGAGAAAATGATTTAATGCCACTGTTCTTGTTTGATGCTGAGAAAGCATTGATCCCTCTCCAGTACTCAGAATTTACTTCTGGACAATACCCCACTTGTAGTGATATATCATTTACGAAAGCTGCTCTAATAATGTATTACTGCAAAAGAATGAGCTGTCTGAAAGTAATGGGTCCAGACTATATTAAAGCAGCACCAGCATTCACAGCTCCATACCTATGGGACTGTCAGAATTTTCTATTATAAATCCCTATTTTCCACAGTTTATAACTTAGCTTATGGGGGAAGGGGGAAAAATCTTCACTGAAATTGGACTTTTGCAATCTCAGCAGAACAAATTGGTCTGCATTTAGGGTAAAAAAAAATATATCAGAAGAACAACCACCAACAATTGATTTGGCTTAAGCTAAGGAGACTGCCTGGAAAGTAAAAACATTTTGGAATGATGTTCTTTCTCTCTTTTCCATAACTAGTGAGAAACTAAGAATGATGTTTTGGCATTGTGTCGATTTCCATTGAGAACTGGCTAAAGCATGTAATGGGAGTCACAAAATCCCAGAGGACAATGTCAATTTTAATTTTAATTCCTCAGGGAATTATATTTTGAAATGAAGTTTTAAACACAGGAATTATGAGAGGAGAACATACATAACCATATGGCAAGATCACTAAACCCACTAGGGATGGATCTACACACATGAGGGAAAGCACTAAAAATAAGTCAGAAATTAAATCATTATATCAAAAGGGGGGGGGGAACACTATGGAAAATCATAAAGAAATAGTTTTTGCTCTCTAGTGCCATCTGGTGTTGCATGTTTATAACGTATTCAAAACGCTGTTGTTGTTTTTACTAATGTAGCTGAGTCCTAGTAAAACAAAGAAATAAAAATGGTGCTCTTTGTCTATGAGTACTTTGTTTTTTTTAAAAAAGCACATTTACTCAAACATCTGGATGCCATTACAGCCAGCAAACCATATTTCCTGAAAGTCATAGAATTGTAGAGTTGAAGGAACCCCAAGAGTCACCTAGTCAAACGCCCTACAATGTAGGAATCTCACGCCTCCAACTTCACTTCACTTTACCTGAGCCAGTGTGGTGTAGTGGTTAAGAGCGGTAGTCTCGTAATCTGGGGAACCGGGTTCGCGTCTCCGCTCCTCCACATGCAGCTGCTGGGTGACCCTGGGCCAGTCACACTTCTCTGAAGTCTCTCAGCCCCACTCACCTCACAGAGTGTTTGTTGTGGGGGAGGAAGGGAAAGGAGAATGTTAGCCACTTTGAGACTCCTGAAGGGGAGTGAAAGGCGGGATATCAAATCCAAACTCTTCTTCTTCTTCACTTACGGTGCTCATGACAAGAAACACATCCCTGGTGCTGCCATCACAGAAGGTGTAAAGCCCAATTGTTCCCTTTGCTACCACCAGCCAGCACACCATCTTTCCCCCTTAATTAAGTTCTTAGTCTAAGTCTGATTTTGCATTAGCATAGTGGTGTTTGCAAACAGCAGCAAATGGATCTGCTGGCACCCAACATTATAATGTAGTGTAGGCTCAGCTCCAGGTTGGCAGTATTCCCATGGAATCCCAAATCCTTTGTTTTCTCTCTTTAGATACCTAAGTGCTGATTTCAACAAAGAGAGGAGGAGAGAAAATGAAAGGTACTAAAGGTTTCGGTTCCCAAAAGTCTTATGCAGCAGGCTCCTGAAGGGTTGGTTACAGTTAGCGGTGGCAAGGCAGTGCTTACCAAATACACATTTTGAGCCCGGGATCTGCCACTTCCAAACAACATGAGCTTGGGAATAAATTTGTATAGACTTTGCTTTCCCTCTGTTGCTATTCTTCCTGGAATGCATTTTCAAGCCATGGAATTTTTGCATAGCTAGTCTTTCCTATTTTGCAGCCCTGCAGAACCTCTAGCCGCCTACATGAGGATGAAGGGTTCTCAGAGTAACTTTCTGGGCTTCAGAATAACTGGCAATTCAGCCCTGTATCCCTGAAGGAGTGACACCACCCTGCTTCTTCAGCCCAGACACTGAGATCCAGTTCTGAGGACCTTCTAGCGGTTCTCTCACTGCGAGAAGTGAGGTTACAGAAAACCAGCCAGAGGCCCTTCTCAGTAGTCACACCCGCCCTGTGGAACGCCCTCCCATCAAATGTCAAGGAAATAAACAACTGACTTTTAGAAGACATCTGAAGGCAGCCCCATATAGGGAAGTTTTTAATATTTGATGTTTTACTGTGGTTTTATGAATTGTTGGAAGCTACCCAGAGTGGCCGGGGCAAACCCAGGTGGCATATAACTTTGTTGTTGTTATAGCTCTGTTTTCATAGAATCATAGAATCATAGAGTTGGAAGAGACCACAAGGGCCATCGAGTCTAACCCCCTGCCAAGCAGGAAACACCATCAGAGCACTCCTGACATATGGTTGTCAAGCCTCTGCTTAAAGACCTCCAAAGAAGGAGACTCCACCACACTCCTTGGCAGCAAATTCCACTGTCGAACAGCTCTTACTGTCAGGAAGTTCTTCCTAATGTTTAGGTGGAATCTTCTTTCTTCCAGTTTGGATCCATTGCTCCGTGTCCGCTTCTCTGGAGCAGCAGAAAACAACCTTTCTCCCTCCTCTATGTGACATCCTTTTATATATTTGAACATGGCTATCATATCACCCCTTAACCTCCTCTTCTCCAGGCTAAACATGCCCAGCTCCCTTAGCCGTTCCTCATAGGGCATCGTTTCCAGGCCTTTGACCATTTTGGTTGCCCTCCTCTAGACACGTTCCAGTTTGTCAGTGTCCTTCTTGAACTGTGGTGCCCAGAACTGGACACAGTACTCCAGGTGAGGTCTGACCAGAGCAGAATACAATGGCGCTATTACTTCCCTTGATCTAGATGCTATAACGTATGTCAATGAACAATTATGCTATGGGGTTCCACACTAAAAAGATGAATAGTAGCAGACAAGGTTCTCTGAAGGACAGTCTGCCCATCACTGTCTTCTCCTGTGATGTAATATACCACAGGGAAGAGTCAAATGGAACAATGATGATATTCCAAGAGGCCTGGGCAGTTCATTACTTGAAATGGGCTATGTGGCCTAGAACACACTCAGAAGCCTTTGCATTGCACTGGAGTTCTGCAGCTGACTTTCTTGGCAAACAAATCAACTATCTGTTCCCTGAGAGCAGAAAGTTTTAAAGACTTTATATGATGGGAATAAAGTGTTCCACAGCCTCAGAACAGCAAGTTTGCTGAATGTACGTATACAATGTCAGGAAGCTCAGGACATTATAATAAGTTCTACTCATTTGTGTGCAATAGCATTTCTGTCGACAAATAACAAAAACCCCACTAGCTGTGCTTCCTGGAGACAACTGAATGTATTTTGTTGTTGTCGTTGTCCTGATTGGCTTTGCCACTGGGACAAATGGGCCTTTTATTTATTTATTTTATATATTTAAATCGTTGGTATGCTTCGTTTTAAATTGTTTTCATATTTATTCATTTATTATAATCTTGTAAACCTCTTCAAGAGTCTACGTACTGAGAAGGGTGGTCCGAAAAGAAAAATAATAATAATTGAATGGGGAAAAAATAGATAAATAAAAGAAATCCATAATTCATGCATAATTGAACTTCATGAGTTCAGGTTTCCCAACTGGTTTGGCACATCAGATCGTCTTGTTCCTTCACAGTTGCCAAGAGGAAGCACGAAGAGTATGACTCATCACGTCACAGCCCATCTCTGAAGACTTTGCCTCATCAGCTTTGCCTCATCAACATTGCTGTAGCAATGTTGTGCCACACGATGGCAGTGTTTCAGAAGGTTGCTTGCCTATACAGAACTGCATGGTAACAAAATGCCAGAGGGCAAAGGTCAGTGGACTCCACGGGAATGGACACTCAAGCAAGTGAACTATGAAATAGTGTTGGAAGCGTTCTGCAGTAATGTTATGTAAGGCTAATTTGCTTGGAGAATAATTTGCTGCGTTTGGCCTGTGCAGTTTGCATCCTGGAAAGAAAGATGGAGAGCATTCTGCTGATGTTGCTTGTGCACTTGGGCCGATTTTTTTCCTTCTGTTTTAAAACCGAGCAAAGCAAATCTGGAAATGCAAGCAGATTCTACAGTTTGATTCATAGCACTCTCCAGTGTCTCATTATGGAATCTATATTAGAGGCAGGAGCAGAGGCACAACTCCCCTGGCCTCTCGTATCTGCTTCCCTGCCATCTTATCCCACATATGTGGCATGTGAGGAGCGTGCCAAACACACTTCTGCTGGCATTGCCAAGTGCCTCTGGGAGAAGGGACCTACCACTGCAGGCAGAACTGGGAAGCCTGTTGCCCTCTAGTTGTTGTCGTTGGACTCTTACCTCCCATCAACCCTAGCCAGCCTGGCCATGTAGTCCAGCAATGTCTGGAGAGCTGCAGGTTCTCCAACGTTGCATTAAGACATTGCTTGGCAATGGAGGTAAGGGTCCGGGGCAGGCCAGAGATGCTGAGTGCAAACCTGGGAGTTGCTAAAACACCGGTAACCATCATCATCATCATCATTTTATTATTTATACCCCGCCCATCTGGCTGGGTTTCCCCAGCCACTCCGGGCAGCTTCCAACAAAACAATAACCTATTAAACATTAAAGGCTTCCCTAAAGAGGGCTGCCTTCAGATGTCTTTTAAATGTTTGGTAGTTATTTTTCTCTCTGACATCTGGTGGGAGGGCATTCCACAGGGCGGGTGCCACTACCGAGAAGGCCCTCTGCCTGGTTCCCTGTAACTTGGCTTCTCGCAGCGAGGGAACCGCCAGAAGGCCCTCAGCGCTGGACTTCAGTGTCCAGGCAGAAAGATGGAGGTGGAGACGCTCCTTCAGATATACTGGACCGAGGCCGTTTAGGGCTTTAAAGGTCAGCACCAACACTTTGAATTGTGCTTGGAAACGTACTGAGAACCAGTGTAGGTCTTTCAAGAGCGGTGTTATATGGTCTCAGTGGCCACTCTCAGTCACAAGTCTAGCTGCCGCATTCTGGATTAGTTGTAGTTTCTGGGTCACGTTCAAAGGTAGCCCCACATAGAGCGCATTGCAGTAGTCCAAGCGAGAGATAACTAGAGCATGCACCACTCTGGTGAGACAGTCTGCGGGCAGGTAGGGTCTCAGCCTGCGTACCAGATGGAGCTGATAAACAGCTGCCCTGGACACAGAATTGTCCTGCGCCTCCATGGACAGCTGTGAGTCCAGAATGACTCCCAGGCTGCGCACCTGGTCCTTCAGGGGCACAGTTACCCCTGAAGGACCAGGGAGTCCTCCACACCTGCCCGCCTCCTGTCCCCCCAAAACAGTACATCTGTCTTGTCAGGATTCATCCTCAATCTGTTAGCCGCCATCCATCCTCCAACTGCCTCCAGACACTCACACAGGACTTTCACCACCTTCACTGGTTCTGATTTGAAAGAGAGGTAGGTCATCATTGGGTTTCTGCCATGCAGGGCAGTGCTAGCCACTCTCCAGGGGCAGAGCTTGCCCCATGCAGCCCCATCCTTTTCCCAGCCTCTGCTGACAAACAACACATCCTGGTGATAACAAGGCTGTTTTTAGTCACCACTCAGCATCTGCACTGGGCAGTGAATGCAGACAAGATAAACTCACCCTCAGCTGAATAACAACAGGTTGCTCTTATTCTCCTGCAGTTCCTATGTTCTCTGAAGCCATTGTAAATGGTATCTACAAGTAAACAGTTAATACATTAAACAAGTCCTTTGGCTGTAGCTCTCCCACAATTGTGGTTCAAGCACATCCACACATTTTCCAGACCAGCCAATACAATCAAAAACACATTTTGATTGCATTGATTGGTCCGGTGAATGTGTTTGACTACACCAGGGAGAACTATAACTTTGCTGGACTACAGCTCCAATCAACCCCAGCCAGCATGCATAGTGGTCAGTAATGATGGGGTTTTTTTTTGTGTTCCAGCAATATCTGGAGAGTCACAGCAATATCTGGTGTTCCAGCAATATCTGGAGAGGCTGACTGCAAAGTATTTTTGTTTCCTCTGCCTACTTATGCTGGAGCATCTTGATATGATAAGAATGCAAAAAAATTGCATCCAGAATTATATTATTATAATTCCCACTTAAATTATTTATGCATAAACAAATTTATCTGTCTATTTACCTGTATTTAACCTCAGCTGATCATGCCGCCTTGATCCTTCAGAAAGGCAGTGAAGCATTTCTTCAGAGAGGCTCATTACCATTCTCCACCTGTCTTACAGTAAACAGGTCTCTCTAATCAGCATTCGCTCAATATATCGTCAGGACGCAATCTGCTGTGGAAGATGTGATGGAACCAGTAGAGATCAATAGCAAAAAAGTTTTTACAAACTCAGTCTGGCAAGGTTACCATGAATAATATTAAGGTGTGATAAGATCAAACTAGATAAAGCATGACAAGTGAAAGAGGAAGGCGTTTAATGGGAGGAAAAATACTTGTGCCCCAATCCGCCTCTAGCCATGTGCAATTTACGTGGAAATAATTTTGCCCGACTGTGGATGGCAATGGACAATGGAATGCATATTGGTATGTGCATCTCATTCTGCAGTGTAGAAAGTTGACATTATTGCAGATATTAATATTGTACAGTTTGAAGTGACTCGGGACTCAGCTATACAGCTGCAAATAAAATGTTTTAAGTGTGTTTTAAGTGCAATATACAAGGTGACACTAGATGGCAATGGTGAGCTTTATGGAAAATTCAATGCATTTCTTAAAATGCTTTAAAAGAAAGCATTTTCAGAGCGGTTTTTATATGTCTAGATTCCACCTCAATGCGTGAAAACTGACTCCTTTTGGAAAGGAAGCATTGTCAAGGACCTTAAGTTTAATTCTCTTTTTCTTCCTTGCAGAACTTTCTTTTAAGACATAACAAAAAACAGTAAATGATACATCCAACATAAGCTCAGCATCTTAGAAAATATGAAATAATCCAAACATACTTAGAAGCAGAGCTCTGTCCCTCCCCACAGTCTGCATTCTGCCTTAGGCTGTTTTCCTGGAGAACTTCATTTACATCTTTACTCCACTATAGCCTGGGAACAAAGAGCCAAAGGCATCTCCCTTCGAAATAGCAATTTGTAATTCAATACCTTAATCACCTGATCTAAGTTTACTCACTCACGTGTTAGCTGCTAGAGAAAACAACAGTTAGCTAATTATCAACCCATTAAGGAGCTCAGAAAATTACCATGGAAAACCCCAATGTTAGCAATACACATTTGGCCATTTTCCACTTTAAACCTTCATTAATACACAGGCATTTTCCATATCTGTGTGAATTAAACCAATTACCGTTAAAAGACACACAGATTCAAACACAGTTCTGATTAATGCCGACATTGCTCTCTGTAATGTCGACACCACTCTCCCTGATTGCACGAGGAATTGTGGGTGTTTGCACATTTACACACAACGGGTGTATAACAAGAAGAAGAAGAAGAAGAAGAAGAAGAATTTATTATTTATACCCCGCCCATCTGGCTGAGTTTCCCCAGCCACTCTGAGCGGCTTCCAATCGAGTGTTAAAAACAATACAGCATTAAATATTAAAAACTTCCCTAAACCAGGCTGCCTTAAGATGTCTTTTAAAGATAAGATAGCTGCTTATTTCCTTCACATCTGAAGGGAGGGTGTTCCACAGGGCAGACGCCACTACCAAGAAGGCCTTCTGTCTGGTTCCCTGTAATCTCACTTCTTGCAATGAGGAAACCGCCAGAAGGCCCTCGGCGCTGGATCTCAGTATCCAGGCTGAACGATGGAGGTGGAGACGCTCCTTCAAGTATACAGGACCGAGGCTGTTTAGGGCTTTAAAGGTCAGCAGCAACACTTTGAATTGTGTTCGGAAACGTACTAGGAGCCAATGCAGATCTCAGGACTGGTGTTATATGGTCTCGGCGGCCGCCCCCAGTCACCAGTCTAGCTGCCACATTCTGGATTAATTGCAGTTTCCAGGTCACCTTCAAAGGTAGCCCCGTGTAGAGCGCATTGCAGTAGTCCGAGCGGGAGATAATATGTGTACCTGCATATGCAACAGTTGTGCTGCATGAACACTTTTGCAGAAATTCTTGCAAATGTGCGAGAGATAGCTTCTACCTATGCTTGGTGTAATTGGAACCCTGTGTACACTGCTTGCTGCCTCACCTCAAAATGAACATTGCAAAGTCAGAAAAGGGCAGCCTAAGTGATCAGGGCAATGGGGTAAGAAATGAAGAAAGTATGCAGCATTGGGACTTTTTAGTTAGAGAATGGGCGAGTAAGAAGTGTCATGATAGGAGTTTATAGAACTATCCATGGCATGGAGAAAGTAAATAAAGAAAAGTTTTCTTCCTCTCTCGCAACACGAGAATTCATAGGCTTCCAATAAAGCTAAAGATTGGAAGACTCAGGGCAAATAAAAGTGTTGTAAACAAAATCTGCCCTTACTCCCTTATGGGGGACACAAGAGCCCTTACAGAGTCCTTTGTAGGTTCTCCATCGGTTGGAGAAAATAACAGAGGCCAGCCAGAGAATATTGAGAAGCAAAGCAGTTAGTAAGCCTGATCTTTATTGAACGGTTGCAACAGGGTGCTGCCGCCACGCGCAGGAGAGAGGAGGAGGACCCAGAACAAAGGTATGCCCGCCCTTATATAGACTTTTGGAATTGCCCACCCTCAAACTCCAGACCACCCCCGGAAGAATCATACATACATCACAGCAGGGATGTAGTAGCCCAGGACTACTTCCCCCAGTACATCATACATCACAGGGGGCGGTCCAAAACAGAATCCTGAGTGTGTTGTTTATCTCCTGTCTGGCAAGTTACCCGATTGCATTATCTGGGTTTTGACCACTCTTTTGTTATTATAACTACTTAATTTCTGAATCCAGGTCACAGGTCACGTGCTCACCCTATTCACACCTTAAATGTGCCCTGAAGGCAGGATTTGTGAGCACAGAGACAATGGGGAGGTTTCCTCTCTCCTTGCAGAGAAACATTTGGTCAGTTTGGGAGAGTCAAAATGGTTTCAGGACTGTCTTCCTGTACTGTTTCAGACATGTGGGTTACGTATTTATATATGTGTTTGCCTTGTACACTTAATTTATATATTTGAGACCTTAAATTCTTATAACAAAAGAAAGTACTTTATACAGTGCAGTATACTGTATTGGCCTAAATATAAGTTTCACTTTTTTTCCAAATTCTGACTGTGAAAAGTGGTGTGGCTTAAATTCACAAACTTACAAGAATTGGCTTTTAAGATATCACTGCTGAAACAAGACATACAGTAAAACAGAATGGGTGTGAGTGCCTGCGGAATTTTAAGGGAGCAGCTTATATTTGGGTATTGTCTTTTTTATCCCCCACACTCGAATTTTGAAGGTGTGGCTTATATTCAGGTGCGGCTTATATTCGGGCCAATATGGTAATTTGTTCCAGAGCTATTAAGGAATGAAGTTCAAGTCATTCACAGCAAAGAGATGATATTATTTGGAAAGCTCTGGTGGACAACAGGTGATACCGATTTGACCACTCAGTCTTAACCACTGAGCCTCTCGGGCTTGCTGATCAGAAGGTCGGCGGTTTGAATCCCCGCGATGGGGTGGGCTCCCATTGCTCTGTCCCAGTTCTTGCCAACCTAGCAGTTTGAAAGCATGCCAGTGCAAGTAGATAAATAGGTACCACTGCGGCAGGAAGGTAACCGTCCAGGGGTCCTTTATCATACCTTTTTACCTATCTTTTGAAGCAGCTAATTTTTCTCGTGTTTCCTCCTTCCTCCTAGCCCAGATGATATAAAAATCACAACATTGACAATGTCAGTTTCTGGGAATTGCAGGTGGGCAGAGTCCTGTTATCTTCATGCCCAGCTTGCAGGCTTCCCACAAGCAACTGGTTGGCCATTGTGAGAACAAGATGCTGGACTAAATGGACCATTGGCTTGCAAGATCCAGAAGGCTCTTCTTCTGTTGATTATTCATGTCAAGACAGGGCAGGTGTTGGGAAGAACTGGGCAGACACTACTTCACTGAACCTGACATTTCCCTTAGATTGAACAAGTCTTTCTTTATCCATCTCAGGGATGGGGGAACTTTTTCAGCCCAAGGGCCACACTTCCTTCCAGGGGTCACATTCCAGTGTTGGGCATTTCCAGAGACCAAAGTGGGCAGAGCAAGAAATGTTTGTACACTACTTTCTATATACATGCTCTTCTCTTTCCTCCATCTAGGCAAGCAAGCAGCAATTCTAGACTTCAAGGATACAGTCCAGCTAACAAAAAAAGCACGCAAGGAGACTGCAAAGCAATACAGGTGTGCCTCAGGTGTGCGTTGTTAAGTATAGCAATTTAATTCGCTGAAATTGTAAATGCTTGTGTGCATTACTATGTGCTTAAATCTGATTGGTTGGTAACTGAATTCTAGAGAGTTCTCTAGTAGTTCTCGTATGACTTGGATAATGTTGGTCACATGGGAGGTATCCAGTGAGGAAGAGACTCCATTTTATGTAAAGCAAGATGACTGTGTTTTGAAATCCACTGTGAACACTGCTAATTTGAATTGAGTGTTGGAATGTTTCTTCTGTGCTTTGAAAGAAAGTGAGCCAAGCTGCAGGGGGTGAGAGTGGGACTCTCTCATAGGAGCTGCAAGGCATGGCCTAATTGAGATACAGAAGGCTGAAAGTGCTGAGCTCTGGAAAGAAAGGAAAAAACAGTTGTTTGGAAATTAGAAGACACTGTAATCCCATGCTTGGATAATAATAATAATAATAATAATAATAATAATAATAATAATAATAATAATATCCCGCCCTCCCCAGCTGAAGCCGGGCTCAGAGCGGCTAACAACAGTAAAATAATACAACATTCTAAAATCATTTCATTATAATATCAGGATAAGCATGTGAATTTTATGTTCTAATTGATCTATAAGTTTCTGCAAGTAAAGTTTTTGGACATTGGATATTGGCTTAATTTCCAAAGAAGGATGTCAGTCATATATATGATTTGAACTTCTTAGCTGCGATTTTGCTACTCTTACTTCAACATGTGTGTGACTAGGGAAGTGTTCCAAGAACCAGGTAGGGAGGCCTGAAGGGATCTATCAATATAGATTTATCAATCAATCTAAATATACACAGGCACATATAGTCGTGCAAATTGACAGTTACATGTCGTTAGCATTTGTGATGTGCCTCCTCAGTCAGCTGATCTAACCCCCCCCCCCCCAAATGTTTGCATGCCAGTGCTGCAGTCATATGAAATCAGGTTTGCATTAGGGTTGTTTAGTTATTTAGCACATGGAGGAGATAGCAGTCTGTCTCATTACTAGGGATGCATGGCCAGTGCATTCAGCCGAAGAGCTGTCAGTATTTTCTTTATGGGGCTGATTTATACTGTCAGAATCTCAAGTGTTTAAAAATGTGTGTTTCTCTGCTGCTTCCCAAGGCAGGTGATAGCATCCAGGCTTATTGCAGATTTGTCATCCTGGAGGTTTATGGAGTGAAAACGTATCTCTTTACTGGCAAGCAGCATTTGCTAAATATCTTTTTTTAAAAAAAAATGTGCATCAAGTAAAATTGCATCTGTAAAACATCCCTGGCAAATAGGGGGGCTCAAATGAAATGGTCACTGTCCGATGCTTTTCAAAGTGGTTAATCTGCATTCTTTTTTCTTCACATTGTAATGTACTCCACCAAGATTTAAGATATTATTTTTTCATAACAGCTTGTTCATTTCTGATTTGTCAGCTGCAAAAGTGTGCAGCAGTGGCTCATAAAACCTTCCTGAGTAACCAGGACACTGGTAGAATTACACCTTGCTCCGCAAGAGCTAAACTCAGGTGGGGACAGCGGACATGGGGTTTACGACTAAAACCTGCTTACAATACATGCAGGAAGTCTATTTCCAATTAGGGCTGATTCCAGATGATGATTTTTAATACAGAAATGGTGTAGGTGAAATGGCAGGGAGAAATTTGGTTCTGTTTGCATTTCCCAAAAGGATACATGTACTGAAACTTGGCCATTCTTTGAAATGCGCACTTTTCTAAATTTTGCAGTGCAGTTCTCCAGATAAGTAATGTATACAAAAAATGCATATACTGGGATAAAGTGTGCATAATAAATGCACCTATTAGTGAAGATAAGACACACAGGGGAAATTTGGTTTGCAAAAAAAAATGTGTATGTCAGGCAATATTGCAAAAGAAAAGTGGGTATTGTTGTTGTTGTTTAGTCGTTTAGTCGTGTCCGACTCTTTGTGACCCCATGGACCAGAGCAGGCCAGGCACTCCTGTCTTCCACTGCCTCCCGCAGTTTGGTCAAACTCATTCTGGTAGCTTCGAGAACACTGTCCAAACATCTCGTCCTCTGTTGTCCCCTTCTCCTTGTGCCCTCCATCTTTCCCAACATCAGGGTCTTTTCCAGGGAGTCTTCTCTTCTCATGAGGTGGCCAAAGTATTGGAGCCTCAGCTTCAGGATCTGTCCTTCCAGTGAGCACTCAGGGCTGATTTCCTTAAGAATGGAGAGGTTTGATGTTCTTGCAGTCTCAAGAGTCTCCTCCAGCACCATAATTCAAAAGCATCAATTCTTCGGTGATCAGCCTTCTTTATGGTCCAGCTCTCACTTCCATACATCACTACTGAGAAAACCATAGCTTTAACTATGCAGACCTTCATGGATCACTGCCTCCCCTTCATGGATCATTGCCTTGTCATGACGAAGGGGCTTGAATAAGTCAGAGAAGCTATGAGCTATGCCGTGCAGGGCCACCCAAGATGGACAGATCATAGTGGAGAGTTTTGACCAAACGTGATCCACCTGGAGCAGGAACCGGCAAGCCACTCCAGTATCCCTGCCAAGAAAACTCCATGGACAAAGTGGGTATACTAGGATAAATTCACATTAAAATGCTGCTGAGTTTTCATTCTCAGTGGTTACTAGCCATGCTGGCTAAGTTCTGCCTACACTGTCAGAGCCATTATGCCTCTGAATTCCAGTTGCAGGTAACTGCAGGAGGGGAGACTGCCTTTGCCCTCAGGTCTTGTTTGTGAGCTTCCCTTAGGCATCTGGTTTGCCGCTGTGAGAACAAGATGCTGTTCTCTGATTAGACGGGCCTTTGCTCAGATCCAGCAGAACTCGTCTAATGTTCTTAGTAAAGGGACCCCTGTCCATTAGGTCCAGTCGTGACTGACTCTGGGGTTGTGGCACTCATCTCGCTTTATTGGCTGAGGGAGTCGGCGTACAGCTTCCAGGTCATGTGGCCAGCATGACTAAGCCGCTTCTGGTAAACCAGAGCGGCACACGGAAACACCATTTACCTTCCCGCCCGAGCGGTCCCTATTTATCTACTTGCACTTTGACGTGCTTTCGAACTGCTAGGTTGGCAGGAACAGGGACCAAGCAACGGAAGCTCACCCCGTCGTGGGGATTCGAACTGCCGACCTTCTGATCGGCAAATCCTAGGCTCTGGTGGTTTAACCCACAGCACCACCCGCGTCTAATGTTCTTATGTTTCTTGAATTAAATATATACAGATCCGGCACCTGTGGAAACTCACTAGTTACTGAAACATTGTGGGTTTCCCTAGCATCCTAAGGTGCTTTGCCTGACTAGGAACTTCCAAATTCACTGCAAAAGTTCACTCCAGCCCAGTTTGCTGGTGACACAATGGATCATGCAACAACTGTAACTGAATAGTAGGGACCCACACTGCCATTTTGAGTTTGAGACCCAGGGCAGCGTATTCTTGCCCAGTAGCAGTTTTTCCTCCTGTAATGTTTCCTCAGTTGACATGGGGAAATGGAAAGCTGCACATCCGTTGACAAAGAGATCTCAGGTGCTCTGACATCTGGATTCTTTAGTCCTTTAAAAGAAAATGGCTTCCGATCAAGTATATGTTATACTTCATTTGTTCAGTACTAAATAGCCATTCATTTCCCTTGGCCAACAGTATGTCTCTCATCTCCTTTCACTTAGAATATTACTTCACAAGCCCCTTTGACCCTAGACAGTTGTAAAGCAATGATACATAACCTTTTGGCACATGGTTTAGCACAACTAAATCTATTTGCATGTGAATTTTCCTGTCTCAAATGGTAGGATAGGTTAAAATTAAACTCAATGGTTTCTAGTAATTTTATCCAAGAAGAGCAATAATTTTTGTTACACAGAGATGTCTTAATCCCCTTTGACCTTCATGTCACTTCTCACAGTCATGTGGTGATCTGTTGGCTGGCTCCATGTCTTCCCATGTGGTTTTCATGTCATCGGAGAAGATCTCTTTGGCCCATCCTTCCAGCACATGCTTTATTTATATACTCAACTCATTTTATCATAAAACTCTGCCCAGACTACCATGTCATTAAAAGGAAATCAAACATGGAGACTAACACACAATGAAATAAATTTATGCAGTTGAGCAGAGCTGTTATCAGCTGCAGAACATGGGGATGAAAATTCAGGGCCCGGCCCAAAGACTAACTCATGGATTCAAGGGAGTTTCAATCTGGAAAAAGTTTGGGATCTCTTTTGATGTCAGCTCTGAACTTGCTGAAAAGAAAAGTAGGAGGGAAAAGATGAGATGACTTTTTAAAAATATTCTGAATATAGTTTGTCAGCGTATGTAAACAGTTTAATAAAATATTAACATCCTGATGTCAAAAATATCCTTCCCACCTGCAGCTGGGGAAAATAATGACACTGATACCAGATACAGTAAGAAGGCAGTGGTGGGGAGGGGCGTCAAATGAACTGGGATGAGCCCAGTTGAACCAGAAATCATAGCTGGAGATAAATTGCACCCTAAGCTACTCCTTCCAAGGGGCCCTTGCCACAAGATTGTTCCCTGGGTGGATCTAATGATTTATTATGTGTTTCATACTGATTTATAAATGAAATTTTATGTTCATTCATAATTTCTTAATGTTGGTGATACAGATTTTTTTTTAAAAAAACAGATAAATAAAATAGCAAGTTGTCCCTGATGTATTTGTTTGACAATCTTGCTGGATCATTGACTGGATTGCCATCAAGATTCTTAAGTAAAGAAATATATCCCTGTCCTCAAGGGCTCAGGAATGAAAGCTTCAAATCTGTTCTCCTCACCCCCATCTTTTATATTTCCTCTGCCTTGCCAGTGTATTAAGTCCACTGGACTGTTTCAGCTCATCGCAATGTGTGCAGAAGTTTCCACTTTCGCTCTTTCATTATAGGCTTTGACAGTTGCTTTATACCCTCTTTTGAGTGTTCCTGCTTTACTTCCCTTTACAGCTTGGTTCGAAGCGAGTGTAAATATACCGTCTGATCAGACAGAGAGAGCTTCACTGACATCCTACAGCTTCAAGGTTATAAAATAAAGTAGTAGCACAGATTTGAAGCCTGCGACATGTTTTTTTTTCAAGCGGGGGGAGGAGAGCAGGGGAAAAGAATTGTCCCCTACAACGAAGAGTTATTTGAATGTGCAATAACTGTTCCCCAGAACATTTGTTCTAAATACTTTTACAATGGTGTGCTTACTGAAGCTTCCAGCTCAATACTTCAATTACAGAAACAATATAAGAGAACGACGCCTTGAGTATATTCTGATCTATGCTATTATGCTCCAAAGGGTGCTATTATTGTTAGCTTGCTTGGAGAGATCAGTAATCATGGAAACAGATGAATATCCTTAGCCACTCTTTCCTCATTACAGCAAAGCAGTTGTTGACTGAGCCTGGTAAGGAGGATAGATTTGTTCAGGAACCTTTGGACTCTTGCTGACCCAGGTTCAGATGGGAAAGGAAAAACAATACCAGTGATAGAAGTGGCTCTTGTTTATTGTAAATAGGTGCTGCCGCACTGCAATCTGAAGAAGAGAAATCGAAATAATGGGATGCTGTTGTTTCCCCTTTGGAAATACGATAGAAGAGGTGCAGACATCTCTTTTATTGCTACCAAGAAATGAAAAATGAAATTGTATTTAGCTCTGGAGTGAAATGATGAGAGACTCCTTATAGTCATATGTGGGTGTCCTGCTGATGCTTATGACCTAAATGTGAGTAGGGAGAGAAGGGATGAGTGTATTATTATTATTATTATTATTATTATTATTAATTCACTTAATGCCAAAATAGGGTTATAAACAGTTTGCAAAATATAAAAACCACTTACACAAATATTAAAATGAATGCCATCTTTAAAAATATAATAAGATGATCTCATTAAAATGTCATTGATGTTTGAAGTTAAATTGCTTTACAGAAGCTGAACTTAACACAGTATCCTTCTTAGAGGAGCTCACTTTTACATAGGGTAATATCATACTGAATTAAGGAAAACAAGAAAGCTATGTTTATTACAGGAAATATATGCTCGATGGCAAAGATCCTAGATCTACCTAAGTAAGGTGGCGATGCCTTCAGCCATGCTTGCTCTTGCATCTGGGGAAGAGAGGTACAAAAGGTGTCTCCGTCCCCCAAGGCAAGGATGAAGGTCAACACAGGTTAGTTCAGAAAAAGAGACTTTGAGAAACTTGGAGGCTCCTCTCTCCATCTACTCTTTCTCATGCAGACACACGTCAGTGTCTAGTGCAAGCTGACTACACACCAATACTTCCCCAAAATGTAAACATCCATAATAAAACATGCAATAAAAGAAATCTCATTAAAACAATACACCAATTAAAACAGGTTGAGAGAGCAGTGAAATGTCAGAACTGTGACAACATATGAGAGCGCTGGAGGTGAAATAGTTAAACAGGTTACCCAATCAGGACCCTGGGGGGTGGAGTCAGAGGGACTATAAAACCAGCTCTGGGAGGGGCAAAGGGAGGAGTTCAATGGCAGTTGGGTGGTTGGCTGGAGTGGGAGTGAATTGGGTTAGAGTTTGTGAGTAGGTTGAGATAGTGTAACAAAATAAGCTGAGTCAGGAATAGTTAAGGGCTAGGAAGACAAGTAAATACCTGAGAGGTAGTTTAGTGAGTGAGAGCAGGTAGCGGAAGTTATAGGTCTGGATAGACACCCCATGATTGTAATTGACCGATACCATTTATTTAATGCAACTTAACAAGCATGTGGTTTCATAAACAAAAGTTTATGTTCCAGTTTAACCCTGACTGGACTCAGTATTGTACCAGGTAGGGTGGTGGCACAGAGATCAATAGACGGTGAAACGTCCGGGGATCCTGTGTGATCACCACAGTGGCTTCTCATATTTTGGCCAAATTCTGCCCCCTATGTCCAATCAGCCTCCAAATCGGGGTGGGTGAAGTCTTGATGACCAGAGGATGCTCGTCACTTAAGACCTATTGATGAGGAGGGGAGGGATGATGATAAGAGGAGATCAGTGCTCTTGTTCCCCCTGCTTGCATGTTTACACATGAGTAGAACGCCTCTGCCCTCCTCTTTGTCATTTTGCCTCTCTCAAACCCTGCACCCCCCCTCCAAAAAAAAAAAAAAGTTCCCCTGACCCTGTGGAATGGTGTGGGGTTGCACTGTGGAGGAATAGCTGCTTTGTGAAAGCATATAAAAGGAAGTGGCTTTTGCACTCATGCAAGACACCATCATATTTGAGATGATAATGATAATACAAAACAGTGTATTACACTAACTAAATATGGATAGGATGAGGCAGAGGAGGGAAGTCTAATCCCCAGTTCCACATTTTAGTTGGGAGCAAGCCACAATTCTGAGCTGCTTTTTTGATTTTTTTTTTTAAGAAACAATTTTCTTTTGGGAACAATATTCAAATGTTCACTGACACATGAACAGCAACCGATAGACAGCAAAGGCTATCAGTTTGCCTCCATCCATCAAATTGATCTGGAAAGCATGAAGAATTTTCACTCTGGAGTGGTGTACATTTCTCAGCATATAACAACATTGGTCAGGGTCTAGTCAAACAGCTGAACAAGACTGTCACCCTCACACTTGTCTGAAAGGCAGGAGGGAGGAAAACAACATTTGCTCCGGCTAGTGGAATACTTCACCGTGGTGCCGTTATTGCGGTGCCAGTCATTTCCACTGCCACCCCCCCTTTTTTTTCCAAAAGTGCAATGCAATCACCATTTAACTCATCTCAAAGGACCGTTTTAGGCTGACAGTCCTGCGCTTCCATACTGAAAGCGTGAGAGTAAAAAAATAACATTCCATTCCGTGTAATGGCATTCCAGGGACATGCCAGATGGACAGCACAAGAGACAGAGGGCCAGAACAGGTCACTGAATGGGCAAAAGGTCCAATGGAAGAATGTATGGAGCAGAGGCACACAGGGACGCTCAACTCATCAACTCCAGCCAGCATGAATATTGGTCAGGTATTTAGACTAATAATAATTTTTTTTTCTTTATACCCCACCCTTCCCAGTTCAGAAAACAGGGCTCAGGGTGGCTAACAACAAATTTAAAACACTTAATTGATGCAACAAAAAACAGCATAAAATACAGTATAAAACATGAATAACATTAAATTCAGAATTCAAAAATCAATTTAAGGGAGGAAATCCATCCAATAAACATTAGATGATCACCAGGACTAGCTGGCTAAATTAGTCCTATTTGGGCCAGCGAGGAGATCAGGGGAGAATAAGTTGTGGGATCCCAGAGCAGGTAATCTTCATAAAAAGGGGAGGGGGTGGAAGGAAGGGAATAAAAGATCAGGCTATGTTCAAATTGAAGGCCAGGCAGAATAGCTCTGTCTTACAGGCCCTGCGGAAGGAAGTTAAATCCTGCCGGGCCCTGGTCTCATGGGACAGAGCATTCCACCAGGTCGGAACCATCACTAAGAAGGCCCTGGCCCTGTTGGAGGATAATCTCACTTCCTTAGGACCTGGGACCTCTAAACTATTATTATTCATGGACCTTAAGGTCCTCTGCGGGGACCTTAAATACGAGGGCCCTAAGCCACAAAGGGACTAGGTTGGTGCCCATCACTGAGGGAGCAAATTCCATAGTTTAACTATGTGCTGCATAAACCAACAAGTCCCAAACACTCCAACCTTTCTTCATAGGGGAGTTGGTATGAAGATTTGGTTCTGGGTGTATATGCCTAACTAAATTGCAATGCTTAGCCAAGCCCTTTCAAACTAGCTAGATGCAGCTTTCTGTGCAGCTAAGGGTCACCAGTTGTTTCCTGACTACAGCTAAATCGGGACCATTAGACTGAACTGATTAGCATGATAGACAGGCTTTTCATTTCATGTGTTAATAATAACCATATCCCTGCAGTGTCTGTGTGATGTCAGGCTTACGAACGTTGTGCTAATGCAACATTGGGTGCACCCCACTCCCAAACTAAACTCCTATTTGCTAGCACAGCAACTGTTTGAAACAGGCCATTAATGTCACAGAGGCCTGAGGTTAGCCCAGAGATGCTTATCCTCTATAGATATTATGGCATACATTTGATGGTTTCTGCACTGAACAGTAAAGCTCTTAAAAGACTTATATGTTAGGCACGGTACATAAGGGTACTATTAAAACCCAGAAGATTTTTGAATAATAAATGTAAAAGAATGGTAGCTTTATTAATTATGTGGTTTTAAAAATTTAATCCCATACTGAGCAAAATCAAAAGGTTGATGACCCGCCTACACAGCTCCCACCTTCCCAAGCCAATTATTTGCGCTATATTCCCTGCAAGTCCTCATTTTTGCTGTTTTAAAAACTCCACCTCTGTAAATATTTAACACGATTTTATGTCAATGCAATACATAGCAATGAGTACTGCTCTTTGATAGCTGATCACCATGATAGAAACCCAAAACAAACCATAAACTGGCTAAAGTAATTTTTATTGATATTATTGAAACTTGCAGCTACACATTCAGCAGTTTAAAATTTTAATTTCCACATTAAAACCAAAGTGCTGTCTCTCTCTCTCTCTTTATAAGTGAAATATATATATATAAACCACTCTTTTATACCATGAACCTCACCCAGCTTAAACATTGCTACCAAATATTTGTGTGTTTCTTATTAAATTGACACCTCACCCTTCTTCCCAAAGGATCCCAGTATATTGGGAAGTAATTGCCATGTTGGACTAGCAATTACGGTAGTCATCTTTGCTAATCATAATAAACTGCTTTAGACCATTAGTCCATGTAATTCAGTACCATTTACACTGACTGGTAGCAGCTCTCTAGGGCATTCCTTCCCAAACCTGGGTCTCCAGCTGTTTTTGAACTGGAACTCCTATCAGCCCTAGCTAGCAAGACCAATGTTCAGGGATGATGGGAGTCCAAAAACAGCTGGAGATCCAGGTTAGGGAAACAACGCTCTAGGGTTTCAAGCAGGTATACATTCCCAGACCTACCTGGAGATGCTGGGGACCTGAGACCTTCTGCATGCAAGACAGATGTTCTCCCACTGAGCCACAGTCCTTTACAAACAGGACCACAGCAAATTGGATCATAGGAAAGGAGGAATATTGAAGGTGACTTTGGCACGGTTATTTCTGCTTAATCAGGAAAGAAATTCTGTCGCATCAGTTGCCACAGCATATTATTGACATTTTGATTTTAAACATGTCATCTGTGAAAAGTATATATAAAGCTTTGCTGTTGCTTTGTTGCTTGTTTTCCATCAGCCTTAAGATAGAATGGTGTCCTTTTATGAACACCTTGAAAGGTGTGAAAATATGAAAACATAATTATGTCAGAACACTTTGCTTCAGTCTCCTGCGTTAATTTGTTCCTGCCATTCAATAATAATTACAGTCTGGCTTACCACACAAAAGAAGAAGAGAAAAGCAGAATTCAAAATATGTTCATATTGCTGCTTACTCCACATCCAATGTGTTCCTACTAATATTCACACAACGCTAGCCACAATCCACGTTGATCCTATAGTGTCTTAATAAATACTGCTGCTTCTTTTTTCTTTTGCATTTTCAAATTTATTATGAAGAAAACAGAAAACACATCAAAGATAACGTCCAAAGAAACAGAGACCAGAACAATTTCTCGCATTTAATTGCAATGCTTTAATTATATCGAGTTTTACAAGACAACCATTGTTTGCAACATGAGGGAGACAAAGTGTTTAGTAGATCTGAATGAGAAGTATATGAAATATACTTGGACTCGATGGCCCTTGTGGTCTCTTCCAACTCTATGATTCTATGAAATGAAGACCCATCGGGTGGCATAGAAATACCAACAAATACCACTATTTGATGCATTCCCACCACCTTCAGTCCAACTTGGAAAGTGGATGCACATTAAGCAGTAATGTAAACATATACCTTAACAGCCATCATGCATGTGCAGAGCGCAGCTTCATGAGTAGGAATTCCAGGGAGCAGGGGTGCCAAATTGAATAAAACATGGAGGGCAGGTAAGTCCCACCCTACACAGTCAATTACAAGATGTGGTGTACACACCATTTGAATTGCAATGTCCATCAACTTGTGGGAGGGGCAGCCCCCTCAACTATTTTATGGGGGGGGGGCAAAGGGACCTTGGCTCCTGGGACTTGGCTCCTATGCCAGGGAGCTTGCAGAGGTGGGGAAACAAACAGGGTCGTGTGTTGGGTGAAGGCATCCCCACCTCTTTTCTGATGGGAGCAAGCCCACACAAATGCAGTAAAAATGCTGCTTCATTTTGGGTGGGTGCGTAACCCTTGCAAATTGAAACGTGGCCAACTGAGCTTAAGACTGGAACCACCTGAAACTGAGAAACTAAAACTGATGGATTCATCCATTGCTTTCCTTAAAGAACTATACTATAAATAGGAAATTCCCCAGGCCATTAACGCCTGGATCTAACCCTAGGACTGTAATAGAACACCATCCATGTTTATGAATTATTTTGCTTTGCTCACTTCATCTGATACTGCCAGCTGTCAATTCACAGACCAGACTGGCTGGCAAAACCAGCTAATAAGCAAGGAGGACATGGGAATGTCAAGGCTGTTATCTTATTCTGGTTACATGTCCTATACATGCTTCCCTAGGAGCAGGTTTCAGTGAACTCAATAGGCTTTATTTGTAAGGAGATGTGCCAATGATTGAACTATGTGTGGCACTGCATAGTCTCACATTAAGACCGACTGAGAAAAATTTTTGTGCCTATTTTTGTGTCTCAATCAATCAATCAATCAATCAATCAAATGCTGACCATATCTGGAAATTGCTCAGAGGTGATAGTCTATTCCTTGAGCCATTCTTAGAAGAGGCCATCTGTACTTCCATATGTCCAAACTTGCTTTGTGATCTAGATACCTTGTTGGGGATGCAGTACCAATGGGATGGGATGAGATACCTCATGTAACTGACATTCTCTTGGATTTCTGATACACTTGAGATCACTGGTTGTTGATGGGGGTATTCACCAAGACAAGCAACATGCACTTTGTCAATTGCATTTACATATAGGGTGAATTTCCAGCTCTCCATTGAAGTGGGTTTGTCCCCTACACAAACACAAGTGAAAGGAGGTCACACTGGACTTAAGCCTTGCCTGTCGGAATCAGGGGTCAAAAAGCCAGCTGGCTTGGGCCCAGCTGGAGCATCTCCCTGCCTCAGATTTGCCACTGCGGAGATCCTTCGACCTCTGTTCCTCCAACATTTATCAGCGACTCAAGCTTGCAGGCTTGAGCACGCATTCCTCAGCAGTGTAAACTGTGCGACAGAAGAGGCTTGAGGCTGTAGATACAATACTAAGGCTACGCATTTATTATACATAAATCAGGACAAAGAAAAGATGGCATCTCTCCTTGACGTCTTCTTGGAGACTAAAAACAAAAGCAATACAGAGTGGAAGTTCCGTTCACGCCAGCAATCTGTGCTGGAATGTAAACAGACATGTGACATGCAACAATCCCATGTCTGCAGCAAAGGGTGGAATGGAATTCCCAACAAGAGGTCGGTGTTGCCAGTGACACAGGTGAGCGTTTCTTAAAGGGTGACTCTCCTCCCTTGGTTTTTCCTTCTCATGGATGATCAGGAATGACTGATGTTGATGGAAGTTGGAGCCAAAGCATATCTGGAGGGCCGCAGCTTCCTCATTCATGTTACAGGCCAACCCAGCAACTGAGCGGAGCGGAGCATAGTATGCCATATTTATGTACAGTAAACCTCAGAGTACTGGAAGTCATCAGATATAAGTCTGAAAGGTCTTTCAAATCTCCATTCATGAACATCTTCACAGTCCCCTGCCCCCCAAAGGTATCTCCACTGATTAAGGGGTCAAAGGGGCCTTTTCCAGTTTCTATTATTTTGCTAATTAGTGAACCAAAGGTCCCCAAGGCTTGGAAGAAGATTCTGCTGTATTGTATGCACACGTTAATTGAACATCAGTAATTAGCCAGGGAATCAGAGACACCTTGGCATTCAACCTCCTGATTTAAATAGGTGCCCTATCCTGCCTCCAGACCAAAGTAGAAATTAGTGTTCCTTGTTACTTAAACCTAAAACTCAGCAACAACTGAATGGAAACTTAGTCTGGATAGCAATTAAAAATGAATGGAAATTACTGCTTTCTTTTTTAAAAGATACAGAGTCAATTAGTATTATAATCCTGTGAGGTTCATAAGGAGCCAAGATTCCAGTTCGTTGGCAGTGAGCCATAATGCATGGCTTTTATTCCATTTTTATTTATTTTTTGGCTTGTGGACTTAAGACTCTATAGAACTGCCCGAGCTGATTCAGCAAAGGGTCATATGCTGTAAGCTAAGAATTATGCATGTTAAAAAAATTGGGATTTTTTTATATGCAGTTCTAGAAATTAGAGGTTGGATCCAATGGTGGTTTTGCATTCATGGAAATTCTTCCACTGGCGTAAGGAGAAGCACCCCCATTTTCACCAATCTCCCCTCTATGCTCTATTCCAGAGTATTCCAGAGACTCTTCCAACTTCAAGAGAAGTGGGTGGCATGGGACTGTATTGCAGAGGAGAGATCAACATAAATCAGGTGCCTTCTCCTGGGGAAGTGGAAGTACTTCTGTTAGCTCAAGTCAGGACTGAATATAATCAGGAGTAGCAGATGTGGTATCCTTCAGACTTTATTGGACTCCAATTTGCAACATTTCTCACCACTGACCATGCTGACTGTTGTAATCCTGTCCCAAGTCCCATTGCCAAGCAACAGAGTGCAGAGTTGGGTGGAATGTGAGGCCAAACAGACAAGAATCTCTGAGAAATGCTTGCCACAAAGCTGAATCCACATGCAAGGTCCAGTCCATTCTGAACAAACAGCAATCCACATAGTCAGACAATCCAGGACTCACAGAATCTAAGTGGTTAGAAAACCAAGGGTCCAGACGGAGATCAGGAAGCCGCAAGGGAGAATCGGGAACTACAGGATTGTTTCCAGCATCTGACTGCTGCCAAAAGCCCAATTTAAGATGGCTGAAGCCAGCTGTCCTTGAAGGCTGACCAGCTGCAGGTGGAGTCACTTTGCCTTCTCTCCCTTCAGGCTGCTGTTCAGCAGAGGAAGCTGACTCCTGGCCCAGGACACTGGCTGGTGCTGATGGGAGTAGTAGTCCAACAACATTTGGAGAGTGTGTGTGTGTGTGTGTGTGTGTGTGTGTTATATGATTTAGAAATCACTGGCCGTCTGTGGTAGATCACTGATAGATCACTGGCTCCCTCCAAAGAAGCTCAACAACTTTGGTCCCTGAAAAAGCTCAACATCTTTGCCCTGCACCCCCAAAAAGGGGGTAGATCACTGCCAGTTTTTAACTCTGTGAGTAGTAGATCGCAGACTCTTGGGAGTTGGCCACCCCTAATCTAAACCACTGTCTCAAAGCAATTTGCACATAAGATGATGTAAGCAATATTGTTGTTGTTGTTGTTGTTGTTGTTGTTGTTGTTGTTGTTGTTGTCCTGACCACAAATACAACAAATACATTTAAAATGAGACTAGGCTTCCTAGAAAAAAAAGTGTCTTCAATCATTTCTCATTTCTTGAAAGTGCAGGTAGGGGGCACCTGTTGTATCTCAATAGGAAAGCTGTTCCACAGAAAAAGGGCAGCCACACTGAAAGCTCTGCTCTGAGTTACTACAGCTTCTTAGATCTTTGGAACTTGTAGGAGAAACTCTGTAGACTGCAGTGATCTACTAGGTGTATAAGGTATAAGTAACCTAGTCCCAAGATGTATATGGACATATCTTTGTACTCCTTGATCTTGGCCTGGTAGTAAATTAGCAGCCAGTGAAAATCCTGCAAGTAGGGTGTTATATGCTGGCAGTAGTTTGCCCCTACATGCAACCTAGCCATCGTATCTAGTTCTATCTAAATACACACACACACACACACTGTAATATGTTTATAGTATAAAGCTTCAAAATAGAGTTTGACTTACACCACCCTTTTTGCCAGTGTAAAATGTAGGTGTCTCCTCCATTCAAAATACTGAATTATTCAAAGTACTCTGGCAGACTTATCCCACTTTAGAAAGGATTATGTTCCTGTAAATTTTATTCACTTTGGCCTCAAAGGGAAATCATAGCAATTTTTAGGTTCTCCATTACAGTGAATGGGAACTGACTGAAGCAGAATGTGCAAAGAACAGTTTACCAGCAGTTGTGTTTTGTTGTTTTGTTTTAATACACTAGGTGAGCTTTGGGGTCCATGCACTCTTGTAATAAATGCTCCATGTTCAGCCTGAAGGCATATACATTGATGAGCTCTTAGGTGACTTGCAACGCCTGGAAGGTAATGGGGTTTTCATGCATGGCAAAGCAAAAATTCATCAGAATATACATAATAGTAAGTTGAATGCCTTGAGTCCCTTTGTACTATTGGCAATCATAAGTCTGATGGTTACTTTATAATGTCTGCTTTCTTACAAAACCAGTAAATGTAGGTGAAATATTGGAGCGTCTTAATCAAAATCTAATAGGGAAAAAGAAAGAAAAGACCTGATCCTTATGCATTACTTGGCTTGGTACAATATCAATATTGATACAAATCGATCCGAGTTATTCTAAGCTTACATACTAATTTTGTAAAATGAATCTGCAGCAATTATTTATTCATTATAATGGAATGCCCCGGTATGGAGGGGGGGGGGAATCTGTAGACGCTTCCTATAGAAGAGTAAATTACTTTCTTGGAACCACTACAAAGATCTGAATTAATTGCCACTGAGATGCACATTAGTGGATTAACATGAACTTTTCATTCCACCTTCTGAGTTAATTGACTTTCAAACTCAAGCAATGACCTTACTTTAATGAGCATGTTAGAAGCCTGTAAACTGTTAAAATGCAAGACATACTTACATAACTTTCGATTTTAGGATAGTGCTTAGATCAGTAGTGTTCAACAAGAAATCACTTGTAAGGGTTGCATTTCCTTGGGAATTCATGCTTTATCTGAAAATGGGAAGGGTTACATTCAAAAGGGACATTCATCCCAATAGGACTGGCATGAGGGAATAGGCCAAGTAGGCAAAATAGCCTGATTCTATCATTCTAAAATAGGTGGAGGGGCCTGAGAGGGGTTTTTTTACATAGAGCCCACACCCCCATTATGGCCTTCTTTCAAAATCAGAAGGGAGGCAAGCGTGTTCATCTGAACATTGTTGCAGTCTTGTGGAAATCTTGTGTGATTAGGGTTCAATTTGATTGACTTAATCAACTCTCTAGGGGATCCTTTGCCTGAAAATTTCATCTGCTTCTGCCAAAAGGGAGGAGAAACCCTACAGTTATTTTTAGATTCCCTTTAAGAAAGTGTGCAGACTTTCATGTTATACAGTGTCTCAGAAACCCAAATCACAGAAGCAGAGAGGATTGAGCGACTCAAAAACAGTTGTGTGTTTTGGGTTTTTTGGGGGGGAAGACCACAGATACAGGCATACTTCAATGATGCAGGCATACTTCTGCAGGCATACTTCAATGATGGTCTTCCTTTTGGACCTGCAACTTAATCCCCTTGGCGGGGGCAACATATTCTTTTATAAAAACCCCAGTGTGAATCTAATTTGTAATATTCTTATACTCTTCAGTGTTTCATAATCCTTCTAGAGCACCCAAACCAAGTGGTGGTTTTTTTTATTTCTTCCTTTTAAAAAAGAATTCTTTGGTAAGCTTCAATTGTAATAAATATATTATTTATTAGCCTCTTGTTTGGGCATTTGGCCTAGCAGCAGTTTTTTGTACTAATTAGATCATCTACCCAGCCAGTGGTCAAAAATATCATAATGTTCCTAAAGCACAGAACAATAAGGAGACAATGTGCTATGTTTTCATAGCATAATATAACCTAAGCTAGGACTGGGTTTTTGATGTTTCCTAATCAAACTTAATTCAAAAAAGAAACTTGGGGAAATTGTGGACTACAGCTGAGACAGACTACAAAGAAGAATCAGTCACTATATAGCTAACTGAAGCACAGATCAAATTTTAATGCATCTTTCACCCCTAAATGTCATTCCCTAATTGACACTATTGGAAAGGTGCTGTTTTCCTTATCAGGTTCTTTCTCAAATGCTTTCAAATGCTAACCACTTGGTGCTTGATAAGCTATCAAACAAGTCTACTTCCCAGACAGATTAAAAGGCAAGACAAGAGCAGCTGGCAGATCAATTTTGTTACAGCACAGTGCAGAGAAGCTTGTGACAGTTCAACACTTTTCTTTTTTGGTCTTAGTTTCAAGATCATAATAATATCTATTTGGCATTGGTATGGATATTATGGAGAAGGTGACAATACTCAGTCTCCAGGAATATTTTCAGCAGTGTAAAAGCAACTTTCTTCTTCTTCTTCATTTGCAAGTTCTTTAAAAGTGTTCGCTTATTCATTTGCATTGCTTTCTTTGGCTTTCTTTCTGAAATTTGCCCTTCAGTGAATCTGATTAGCTGAACATTACTATGGAGCTAGTATCTGTGTGACTTCCCTGAAAAGTTTTGCTCTCAGTCTGTATTGACTTGATTTTGCTCTGGCAGAGAGCTGGGGGTACAAAGAGAGTTGCTGTGCAGCCATGGAATGTTGTTGTTTAGTCGTGTCCGACTCTTCGTGACCCCATGGACCAGAGCAGGCCAGGCACTCCTGTCTTCCACTGCCTCCCGCAGTTTGGTCAGACTCATGCTGGTAGCTTTGAGAACACTGTCCAACCATCTCGTCCTCTGTTGTCCCCTTCTCCTTGTGCCCTCAATCTTTCCCAACATCTGGGTCTTTTCCAGGGAGTCTTCTCTTCTCATGAGGTGGCCAAAGTATTGGAGCCTCAGCTTCACGATCTGTCCTTCCAGTGAGCACTCAGGGCTAATTTCCTTCAGAATGGGTAGGTTTGATCTTCTTGCAGTCCATGGGGCTCTCAAGAGTCTCCTCCAGCACCAGAATTCAAAAGCATCAATTCTTCAGCGATCGGCCTTCTTTATGGTCCAGCTCTCACTTCCATGCATCACTAATGGGAAAACCATGGCTTTAACTATGTAGACCTTTGTTGGCAAGGTGATGTCTCTGCTTTTTAAGATGCTGTCTAGGTTTGCCATCGCCTTTCTCCCAAGGAGCAAGCGTCTTTTAATTTTGTGACTGCTGTCACCATCTGCAGTGATCATGGAGCCCAAGAAAGTAAAATCTCTCACTACCTCTATTTCTTCCCCTTCTATTTGCCAGGAGTTGATGGGCCCAGTGGCCATGATCTTTTTTTTTTATGTTGAGCTTCAGACCATGGAATAAACCACTATAAACCCTGCGTGCCATTGTAATGGATTGCTTTGGTCATTTCTACACCAGGTAAAGAAATTTTTAGCTCCCCATTTCTCTCCACCTGTTCCATATTTCCCCCGATCAAAGGTGGCAACCCTACTATAGACCCAACAACCAGAAATAACTCTTTAAAACGGACAGCAACACTATTTTACAGAACTGTTCTACACACTACAACAGGGGTGATGGAGCTGGCAGGTAAACAACTGGAAGGGCCAGATCATTCTGAAATTTCAGAAAATTCTCAGGAAAAATCCAAGCTTCTCCTATGAAGTCTCTAAAAAGATTCAGAAAGAAGAAGTTGTTTGCAATCAACTTGTGAAGAGTTAGCCCAGTTCTTCTAGTCATTTGTCTCATATTGGTTACAGAATATTTATATCATGTGCTAATCCAATAACAGCTAAGGAGACATTGCAATAAAATCCAATTTAGTCCTGCCCATTGTTGTCAGCCAATTCAGAATGTGTAAAACTGTAGATCTGCATGGACTGATGATGCTCATTAATTAAACTGCTTGTAACTGGAACCACAATTTAACAAAATGAGAAGCAGTCATAATGGTAGACCCTCCAAGTGTCCCTATTTTCCAGGGACCTCCCTGATTTAGAGAAGCTGTCTCGGTTTCTTATTTGATCCTGGAATGTCCCACTTTTCCTTAGGATGTCCCTATTTTCACTGGATAAATGTTGGACAGTATGGAGTTATCTGACCCCTGAGCTGTCTGAAGACAATCCTGTATAGGTAAGTGTGTTTTTTTAATGTTTTATTATGTTTTTATATATGTTGGTAGCTGCACAGAGTGACTGGCTGGGGCAACCCAGTAAGATGTGTGGGGTATAAATAGTAAAATTATCATTATGGAATGGGACGTCCATATTTTCATTGGAAATATGTTGGAGGGTATGTAATGGAGTGTCATTTTGAGAACTTTTCTGGCAGAAAAAGAGCAGTGAAATGACCAAGTTAATACAATAGTTTTCAAAGAGATGTGGCAACCAGCAGGCAGAATAATACGTCCTTAAGCGTTCAGAGTAGTAAGGAGAACTGCGGTAGCTCTGGGTGTTTCTTAAGGGTCTATTTAGAAGGAAATGACAAAGGCTCCATCAGTACCTGGTGAGACAGGCCCTTTAAATGGGGGAAGCACACATTTAACCAATCAAAAATAAAGAAAGCGTGCAGTTAGCCCATAATCTTTTATTGTGATGCTGGAGGGTAATTTTCACATTTGGTACGCCCTCTCAGATTGCCCAGCATGTTATCCAGGATCTTTCGGGTAGCATGTTCCTGACTACTTTCAGTACTATTATTATATGCTGATTTGCCACAATGAGCAAAGCAGCTTAAAACAAACATATACTTACTATTAAATAAAAAGAAAAAAAATTCAAAACAAATAGGAAAAAGGCAACAATGAATAAATTCAGTATTGCAAAGAAACAATCTAAAACATAATACATAAGTGTGGAGCACAATGGAAGTTAACATACAATGAATAAATACAGTTCAAAGGGGTGGAATCTTCTCATCAGGCGAGATTGTTCACGGCAGGCTATGGATGGGCAATTCTGTCATATTTTCCCATTTTAACTTTAGTTCTCTACAGTTCCACAGCATTTTGCATTTTTTTTGAAAATCATTATGAAAATTCACCAACATTTTAGGGCTAATTTCTCCTAAATATACATGCTAGCATTCATTTTTGCCCAATATACACAATGCATTTCTATATAATCTTTTCACTAGCATGCATTTTATACACAATTTGCCCTAGCTGAAGCATTTGTTGTACACATTTCTTGGTTGGAGAACCAAATTACAGAATTCAGAAATGTGGGCTTCATAGGGTGCAAATTTCAGCAAAATTTTCACCCTCATCCCCTCTGCTTGGAAAGTCCCCTTACCAAAGTTCTGAGCACATAAATTCTGGATGCCACCCAATCTGTGGATTTTGTTAATTCCATTCAACTGTAATATGCAGATAGGTTGTAACTCCTGAATGAAGGGCAAGTATTGTGAACTAGCAACTCAGTTTATTTTGCCACTTGTAATATGGCGTACTGCTTTTCACTGTAAGTTATCTGGTTCTACTTTTATTTCATTTTCCTCCCTGTTGATCAGTTAATTTTCCATCCAGCCTCAGAAGATGGAAATAGAACTTCTAATATCTTTCTTTATTTCCATGTATTGAACAGTGAAGCAGAATTGTGCTGGAGTATTCAGTTTTAAGCCCATGGCACTTCCCTTTTCTTGTTTAAAAGGAAATCAATACAGCGCAGCTTTGTGCTAAGAGCTTCCCCTTTAGCAGAGGTATGTGTGCATATATATATATATAATATTTGACTGATTATACTTTACATTTTTAGGCTGCTGCTGGGGGAGGGGAGAAACTCCTTTAGTGGTTTTAATTATCATTTTTTTGTGTGGAAAAAATATTAACCTTGGGAATTTCCTTCATAGATTATATAACTTTTGGCTAACTTAGTTTTACTGTTGTATGATAACTGAATGATCTAGCTAAATCAAGGAAATTGATTTATCTCCACCATATTCTCCCATCCCTACACCAACTAAAAAACAGCAGCACCTCATATTTCACGGAAATCAATAGCCTGGTGTGTTTTTTTAATACTGGTTCCCACAATTGCCATGTAATTTATTCTGAAGTAGGATGGTGTTCCTTACCAGCACACATACACTCAAAACTTTTCCATACAAGTGTCATAGAATCATAGACTCATGGAAGGGACCCTGATGATAATCAAGTCCAACCCCCAACAATGCAAGAATCCAAACTGAAGCATCAATGGTAGATGGCCGCCCAACCTCTG
Organism: Podarcis gaigeae; assembly: GCF_964106915.1. NCBI lineage: Eukaryota > Metazoa > Chordata > Lepidosauria > Squamata > Lacertidae > Podarcis > Podarcis gaigeae. Next base: position 82,974,737 of record NC_139681.1, on the reverse strand, counting down.
CTTGAAAACCTCCAGTGAAGGAAGCAGCTAGGTTGCCTGCAGCTTGTAAAGCCATGTGAAGGGCAATACAGTGGTACCTCGGGTTACAGATGCTTCAGGTTGCAGATGCTTCAGGTTACAGACTCCGCTAACCCAGAAATAGTACCTCAGGTTAAGAACTTTGCTTCAGGATGAGAACAGAAATTGCATGGCGGCGGTGTGGCAGCAGTGGGAGGCCCCATTAGCTAAAGTGGTACGTCAGGTTAAGAACAGTTTCAGTTTAGGAGCGGACCTCCAGAATGAATTAAATTCTTAACCCGAGGTACCACTATAAAGCAAAGCACAATAAAACAAGTTATGCCTGTATATTTCAAAATGAATTTGTGAATGACTACTTTGTGCTCATGGCTGCATTTGAAATAATCACAGGACCCTCTTTGCGCACTTATGAAGGTGGCCTGAGGTGTATTACTCTCCAATGGCATTGCTTTCTTCTATTAATTTATGGTTTGGAGTGGGGATAAAGTTCCCCCTCTTCTGGCCACAGGAGTGGAGCTGGTTGGTCTGGAGCTGGAGCTGAGTTTCCCCTCTACTGCCCTTTAAATCAGGTGGGGAGTGGGACTGGCTTAACAGACTATAGTAAAAAACAACAATTTATTGTGATATTAGCTTTCTTGTGGTGGTCTGGAACTGAACCCGCAATATCTCCAAGGTACGCCTGTAGTGGTTAGAGAGTCCCAGGTTGAAATCTCCACTGCCATGAAGCTGACTAGGCTGTGGGCCAATCATTACCTCTCAGCCTTGCCAACTTACAGGGTTCTTATGAAATAGCATTGGAGAAAAGAGGGCAAAGTCATAAATACTTAATCCTTAATAATCCTTAAATTGTTTCTTGAACCATATTGGCAGTCTTCTTACGACACTGTAGTTTGGGAATTACTAGCATAAACAATAGCAGATCTGTTGTGCTGGATGTTTGGAGGTTCCAGACCCATAATTTCTAGGGTGGAATGCCCTTCAGGTTCATTCTTCTTGTTGAAACCAGTGCTTTCAGTAGGAATTGACCTGATAAATATTTCCAAACAAAACTCTAGAGCATGGGTAGGCAAACTAAGGGCCGCGGGCCAGATCAGGCCCAATTGCCTTCTGGATCCGACCCATGGACGGTCTGGGAACCACCACGTAGATCACTGGTGCACTTGTTATTTCCCTCTCCCTCCTTCTCCCTTACACAGCGCTGCCACCGCCGCCTCCTCCGTCCCTCTTCCTGGCTTCTCCCTGCCCTGCCTAGAGGAGGAAGGGGCTGGGCTTTGTTAGTGCCAGCAGCAGCGCTTGAGTGGCCGCCATTTAAAGCAGCCCTCTCTGGAGCCCTTTTGCACACCGCACACCATCCCTCCATCGCCACCGCCAGCCACCAGTGCTCTTGCATCATTCCCCCCCCCCCTTCAAAATATAGTCCGGCTCCCCACAAGGTCTGAGGGACAGTGGACCAGCCCCCTGCTGAAAAAGTTTGCTGACTCCTGCTCTACAGTGAGCGTGCTTCCAATCTGCTGCTATTTTCAGGTGCAGTTAAATCACACACCACCAAATTCAGGTTGTACAACTAAAACTGATAGAACACTCTTGCACAACAAACCTGCTTTCCCCCAAAGAACATGCTTTCTGTGATCTAGAAAGTGTTGGGAAAATGCACTGGAAAATGCACTTTGAAGTGTGAAATAACAATTGTTTGCTGTAGCATTCTATAATCTCCCCACAAACAATTCAGAATGAATGTTCAATAAATAACCAAAGTGGTTTCTGCAAAGGAATCAAGCTGAATGCTGAATAAGCAGGTTTTCTGTAAGCAACTGGTATAAGTGTTCAGCTTTGTAGTTTCTGATCACTACCATTGTATCCTTTACCAGTTGCTGTTGCTGTTCTTCAAGCCAATGCTTTTTTTAAAAAAAAAGTATTATCAAATGATCTTATTGCTGGAATAATCCCACAAACAATCTCAACCAATCAGATATCTTGAAGTGAACAAGATAATGTCATTTTGCTACACTGCCAATCAAATTTGGTCACATGTCAATGGAACTGAGAGCCAATGAATCTAATTCATAGTGAGGACAATGCCTCCTGAATACGCATCCCACCCCCCACCCCCCATTCCTTTTTGGCAATGCCAAAGTTTTGGACTTTTGGCCCATTTCTAACAAAGTTCTCAGATAGTCAGTAGCTGTGTGGCTGAAATACAAAGGATTTCTCAATTTGTGTGAACATATAGTATTATCTCTCTATAGCCACAGCAACTCTCCAACAGTTTGACATCAGCCCTGAAGGCGCACTCTTCCACAGATGAATGCCAACAACAAAATCTCAGGATAACTTCTATGAGGCAATAACCCTAGCAGATTGAATGTATGTCTGAGACTACTCAGACACATGTCCTCCTGGGTTCAATTAGAATTTATCCCAAACAGACACAATTACTAGAGAATGAGTCCCACTGAACTCAGAGTTACTTTTGCATAAATGTGCTAAAAAAATACAACACCAGTCTCACAAAGCCGTATTTTCTTGAAGATTGGTGGAAGCCATCTTCGGAAAGACTTGTGCCTATGGGTTCATTCATAAATCCTAAAGTTTGTTTAGCAAAAGTTAACTTAGGTCATTTCTCTTATTTGAAACCCTACAATAATAACATCGCCCACTAGATTCCCTTGACTTCTGTGCTCTCTCACACATTCAAAAATAGCACACAAACTCCATTTTATTTTCTAATAGAATTGAAGTCCTTGCAGTTTCTAGAATTGGTTCTTGCAGATAGCTATGCATCATTTCAGCAATTAATTGCTTATTAAATTCTTGCTTGGGAGTGGGATGCGAGGATAGTATGTGGCAGACCCAAGAAGTCTGACATTTGTGTTATTAATGGACTGCATATTGCTCAAGAGTGGAGAGCAGTGATTTTGAACTGGAATCACATTTGCTAATTCAGGCATATCCTGAAATGAGGTAAGAGACCAATCTTAAAGCACAGCTTTCGGACAGATTTTTTGCAATTAGGACAGGACACAGATATCTTTTAGGAAGCTGCCATCATCTAAAATTGTTGCAGTTCACCTTCACATAAACTATCTGGGGAATTTCAGTGGAATCAATAAATTCCTTTATTTGTCCCACAGCCAAAGTGAAGACTCAACAAGAGTTGGGTGGAGATTATATGAAGGCAGTCCTGTTTAGGGAAGCTTTTAATGTTTAATAGATTATTGTATTTTAATATTCTGTTGGAAGCTGCCCAGAGTGGCTGGGGAAACCCAGCCAGTTGGGTGGGGTATAAATAGTAAATTATTATTATATTATTCTTATAAAACATAACAAAAAATGAACTTATGCCAATAGACAAAACAAGTACGGGCAGGTGTAACCTACACAGGCAATGAGGAATTATCTCCTGATGGCAGAAAAAGGCAAAACCAAGCCCAGATCAGATTCTATCACCCAAACTGCCATGATGGGAGGCAAAATTTTGATCTCCCTTAAATGGAAATTATTATTATTATTATTATTATTATTATTATTATTTATACCCCAACCTCCCCAGCCAAGACGGGCTCAGGGCAGCTAACAACGAATAATAAAAACAAGTTGATTAAAATACAATTTAAAAAACAAGATTAAAATACAACATTATGAGGAGAAAGGAAAAAGAAAGAGTGGGAGGGCATCAAACTGATTCTAAGCCAAAGGCCAGGTGGAACAACTCTGTCTTACAGGCCCTGCGGAAAGAAATCAGATCCCACAGGGCCCTGGTCTCATGAGACAGAGCGTTCCACCAGGCCAGTGTTGAAAAGGCCCTGGCTCTGGTTGAGGCTAATCTAACTTCCTTAGGGCCTGGGACCTCTAGGGTGTTGCTATTTATGGACCTTAAGGTCCTCCGTGGGGCATACTGGGAGAGGCGGTCCCATAGGTAAGAGGGTACTAGGCCGTGAAGGGCTTTAAAGGTCAAAACCAGCACCTTAAATCTGACCCTGTACTCCACCGGAAGCCAGTGCAGCTGGAAAAGTACTGGGTGAATATGCTCCCATGGCAGAGACCCCGTGAGGAGCCTCGCTGCAGCATTCTGCACCCACTGGAGTTTCTGGGACAGCTTCAAGGGCAACCCCACGTAGAGCGAATTACAGTAGTCAAGCCTGGTGGTGACTGTCGCATGGATCACTGTGGCCAGGCCAGGGCAGGAAAGGTTATGCTTGACATGCCCAGTGCCAGCCACCCCCATGCTTCACCATTCAGCAGGTGACACCAGTTAGGCTATAAGACCACCACAGCAAGTAGCTCCTGAAGGCAGATGACGCTAGGAAGTGGCTCTCCACCCAAACACGCCTTTGTGTGCCTACCAATGCTCAATTCAGCTTTCTTGCCTACCCTGAATGCCAATAAAATTAAACAGCCAAATCAAAACCCTCTATATGGCAAGTAGGGGGGTGGGGATCCTTGCTGGATCTCCCAGCCAACCCCCACCCTCTTTTTATGCATTGCTGTGACAGCGACCTTGGTATGGACATATGTCGGCCGCAATATTGATGGGGCTGGGTAACAATGTAACTGATATAACATCTATGGCAGCGTTCGAATGACCCTTGTGTAAAATAAATATTAAGAAATAAGGAAAAATGGTATGACATGTTGTAAGAATGCATTAGAAAATATATTAAGAGGAAGGTAATTATTATAAGTACATTCAAAATTACAAACGTTAATTACATTGGGAAATGATGGGAAGTCTATTTTATTTTATTTTATTTACTTTATCTTAGTTTAGTTAGAAAATATGTGGAAAGAGTAATTTAATATTTAACGGTAAATTTATGTAAGGTTATTTTTTCTTTGTATGTGTGGATTTAAGATACTGTATGACAGTGTTTCCCAACCTTGTGCCTCCAGATGTTTTTGGCCTACAACTCCCATCATCCCTAGCTAGCAAGACCAGTGGTCAGGGATGATGGGAGTTGTAGGCCAAAAACATCTGGAGGCACAAGGTTGGGAAACACTGCTGTATGATATCTATGAACTTCAATGAAGGATTTTTTTAAAAAAAGAATACATTAAAAAAAAAAAAGATGGGGCTGTGTAGGAATTTTCCCGCTTGACAAATTGGCACCAGCCATTTGGTTTTTGTCTACCTTGTAGCAATCGCCACAACTTTGTAATGTTCGGCATTGGGTAAGCCTTTGTTTATGGGAAGGCAGATTTTAGCCTCCACCTGCTCCTCCTCAATAAGGGTATCCTGTTAAAGGAATCCAGGGCTGTGGATTGATGTCCGTAGCTTTGGTGTGGGCTAGGGCCATGCCATAACTCCATAGGGGACCCTGGGGTGCCCCAATTTGGCGTATGTCATAAGGTTCCCCCTACTGCTGGTTTACCCTTAGTGAGACTCCCTGCAGATGGGCAGGAGTTGGGATATAGTCTGGTTTCACCCAATGCCTAAACCAGTGGTGTCCAAACTTTTTTCAGAGAGGACCAGATTTGATGAAGTGAAGGACCGTGAGGGCTGACCAAAGGGCCGACCTAAGTTGTTGAGCTTTTTTAAGGGATGAAGATGCTGGGGTTTGGGTTTTTTTAGGATTTTACCCTAGGAAATAGGAAATAAACTGCCACAGGGGCCGGCTTAAACCGACCGGCAGGCCTGATTAGGCTCCCAAAATGTCCTTTGGACATGCCTGGCCTAAGCCAAACCACTCACATCTCTGCCCAATAAAGTTGTGGCCTATTTTATCCCATTAGCCTAAAAATTTTGTATCCGTGTGTTTATTATATAACGGACCTGTGGGCCTTGGGGCCTTGGCGTGCAATCAAATTAAGAATAGTGTAAAGTAGGAAGAAAGGTGCACTAAAGATCTATTGAGGTGCACCCAAAATTCAAGTGCCAAGCATACTGCTGTAAGAGTTTGAGAAGGGATGTTGCAAAAAACCCAAGAAGGGTAGAAGCTTGGGTGGGGCCAGCTTATATGGCTGTCCAGCACCAACAAGCTATTGTATCTAGTCACTAGACTATCACAAAACAATAGAATGAAAGTAACACCAAGTAACATCAGTAGAAGACAATTTTGACCCAAATAAATTGTAACATAAGCAAACATAAAATTGAGATGTAACCCCTCCCTACCCAAGAATCTCCTGGTGATCTCTGCTGACTCTCCAGAGAGGAGGAGGCGTGTCCTGCTATCTACTTATTCTGCCCCAGCACCACATCACTGTGTGTGTGTGAGAGAGTCAGTCAGTCAGTGTATCGGAGAGAGAGAGAGTGTTAGAGATCGTGTCTAGAGATAAGGTTGCTGCTAAGAGCAGCTGCAGACTCTCAATGTAGCATTGATTTATGCTTAGAATATTCAGCTCTGTATATAGTTTTGTATCACAGTTGTAGTTACAGAATAAAAGGAAGATATTCTACAGAGCTGCTCTCCGAGTGGTTTATACTCTGCAAGACTCTGCAAAACTCTGCTGCGCAACGACTGTATTATTGAGACAGTGAATCCGGTGCTCTCAGCTCTAAGCTGTGAGTCCACAGCACTGTGACCTGTTCCTGTGAGAAAGGTGGTCTCTGGCAGTGCTACCCAGCTCGCCTAGCCCAGTCGGGGTTGAGGTGCATGAGTCCAGTTGGTGCACTGGCTCAAGGGCGATGCTGACATCGGTTATGGGCCCAGTCGTTGTTCCAGTCGTCTGACCTGACATTGTTCCAGTCATACCAGTCGTCCCAGTCGTCCGAGTCGCCAGAGGTTTCTGTTGCTGATCGCTGGATGGTGGAACGGAGGCTGCATGCTGGACTGATTTGTGGTGCCCAGAAGCAGAGCTGTTTTGGAGCAGAGTGTTCAAGCTGCCGCTGTTGCTGTTGCTGCTGCTTGATTTATGGAGGTATGTTGCTGACTGCCAAAGAAAGAAGATAGCATCCCTGTTTGCCTGTTAATTGCGCTCTAAGTGGGAGAGAGAGTGGCTGAAGGAGTCAAGGCTTTATCTGTGTTGCACGAGGGAAGTGTCTTGCTCTAAGTAATAGCAGACATGGCCTGTGCACATTCTGGCCAGATGGCTCTGTCCTTTCCTCTCCTCACACCTGAAACCTATGCAGTTTGGCAAGTAAAGATGAAAGCGCTTTTACAGAGGGAAAAGCTATTTCACACGATAGAAGATGACCCTCCAGATAAGGATGATGATGAATGGGCTGAGTGGCATGCTGCAGATATGAGAGCCCGAGGGACAATTGTTTTGAGTGTTTAGACCACTTGCTGGTGAACTTAGAGGGTCAAGAGACTGCCCGAGCTGTTTGGCATAAGTTGAGAGATATGCATCTGAGACAAAATGCTGGTTCCAGTGTGATTTTCTTCAAGAAGCTGTGCAGGCTGCAGTTGGAGAAAGGTGGTGATTTGCCTAGCCATCTATCTCAGTTAAAGCGTTTCAGACAGGACCTTGTTCAGTGAGACCTGGCTATTTCAGAGGCTGTGTTTGCAATGCTGATGATAAATAGCCTAGACGATTCTTACGATGGAGTAGCTGCCCAGATTTCTACAATGCCTTCTGACCGTCTAACAGAAGATTATGTGTCTAGCGTGCTCTTGAATGAGTGGGATCGCAGACAGGCTGTTAGAGAAAGCCGGGACTGTGCTGTTAAAAATGTGCCTGAAAATGTGCCTGAGTCTTCAGCAGGGGAAAGTGAAAGTGAAACTGCTGCTGTTAAAGCTTTGAAATTGAAGCGGTGCTTTTCGTGTGGAGCACAAGGCCATTTGAGTTTCCAGTGCAAGAAATCTTCAAAAACGAAGGGAAACTTCAGAGGCAGAGGGGGAGGAGGACGAAATCCCCAAGCACTTCAAAGGCCTTGATCTCTCACTGTTCCAATCAACGTGGGTGGAGTTTCTTTGTGATCGACTCTGGCTGTTCAAACCACGTGGCCAAAGATAAGGATCTCTTTGTTCAGCTTGAGAAGCAAGAGAAAGCAATTCATCAAGCAGATGGGACAGTTCTCACGAGTTTGGCTAAGGGAACTGTGTTCTTAAAGAGCCTGAATGCAACAATTAAGAATGTCCTGTATGCACCTGATATTCAGGACAATTTGTTGAGTGTTTCCCAGCTTGATCGTCAGGGGTTTAAGGTGGTGTTTGCTAAATCTCGCTGTGAAATTCTTAGAGATTGCAAGCTCATTCTGTATGCAAAATGTGTTAATGGTTTGTACCAATTGCCTTTTGTTTCAGGTACAGGCACTGCAGAAGCAACTGTGAAAGAGTGTTGCAATTTGTCTATTGATAAGAATGAGAAGTTGCATGACCAATGTATTCATTATTACCACCATGTTTATGGTCATCTGAATAATGAGAATGTACATTGTATTTTCACTGACAGGGGTGGTGAGTTTTGTTCAGAAGAGTTTGAGGCTTTTCTTTCTGAACAGGGCATTGAGCATAGGACGGCCACGCCCAGATCACCCTGGCAGAATGGTTTATGTGAGAGAATAAGCCAGACCCTGCAGCAAGGAATCAGAACACTGTTACATTATTCGGGGCTGCCCAATCCCTTTTGGACCGAAGCTCTTTCGTTTTTCTGTCACGTGTATAACAGAAGGTATCAGTCTAGTGTAAATTGCACCCCGTATGAGATGCTTCATGGAAGGAAGCCATGTGTGAAGCACTTTAAAATTTTTGGGTCGGTGGTTTGGGTGCACACCTTGCAGGGTGACAAACTGAGCAAGCGTGGAGAACATGGTGTTTTCCTAGGATATGAGAAAGGGTCTTATCGTGTCCTGATCACAGACACAAAAACCATAAGGCTGACCAGGAGTATTGACGACAATCCACAATGGGACAGAGTTGGTGTTTTTCAGTATCATCCCATTTGTGATGATGGTGCAAAAGGGGCCAAGACAGTTAAGAGGGAGGCAAGTGTTGTTGGTGGTGGTAATAATCCTGATGCCAATGTAGATCTGGATGGTGGCACAGATTATCAGTGCCCAAAAGCCTCAGGTGAGTCTGACGCTGATTCAGACTTAGCAGCTTCATATACTTTAGCTCCCCATTCTCCCAAAGAGGAGGAAGCACCAGAACAAGAGGATCAGAGAGTTTTGCGCAGATCCGAGAGAACAACCAAGGGTGTACCACCGAAAAGGTTTTCTGAAGAGTTTGCAAAGACTGCGGTCACATGCAACTCTGGTGGGGTTTTTAAACCTAGCATGAAGTGTGCTGAGAGTAGTAGCACAAAACACTGCATTTATTTCCTTACCTGATATTTGAAGAAAAGCATGTATTTGAGTTCTGAAAATGGTTTGTTCAAATCTGCCTAATTAGTGATGTCAATTTGTATCTGAGAGGAAGAAATGTGTATAAATTTTTTTTCCAGAAGCTGCTTATTCATTTGTGTGCTCACAATGTGTATTTTGTGTAAACTACAGGTTGAGATTTATGTTTTAACTCTTTCCTAATAGACACAGAGTGGTTGCAGTGATTGTTTAATGGTATTGTTAAAGTGTCTTAGATAAGGGGGAAGAGAGATACCTGCAAATATGTTACCAAGGTTGTAAGCAGAGAACAACTTTTAGAATGTGTGTGTAAATTGCAGTCATGTAAAAGATTCTTGAAATGGTCGGATGAAATGGGGGAGGAAGAGGAGATTTCACCCCTCCCATACCCAAGAATCTCCTGATGATCTCCTGATGATCTCTGCTGACTCTCCAGAGAGGAGGAGGCGTGTCCTGCTATCTACTTATTCTGCCCCAGCACCACATCACTGTGTGTGTGTGAGAGAGTCAGTCAGTCAGTGTATCGGAGAGAGAGAGAGTGTTAGAGATCGTGTCTAGAGATAAGGTTGCTGCTAAGAGCAGCTGCAGACTCTCAATGTAGCATTGATTTATGCTTAGAATATTCAGCTCTGTATATAGTTTTGTATCATAGTTGTAGTTACAGAATAAAAGGAAGATATTCTACAGAGCTGCTCTCCGAGTGGTTTATACTCTGCAAGACTCTGCAAAACTCTGCTGCGCAACGACTGTATTATTGAGACAGTGAATCTGGTGCTCTCAGCTCTAAGCTGTGAGTCCACAGCACTGTGACCTGTTCCTGTGAGAAAGGTGGTCTCTGGCAGTGCTACCCAGCTCGCCTAGCCCAGTCGGGGTTGAGGTGCATGAGCCCAGTTGGTGCACTGGCTCAAGGGCGATGCTGACAAAAATGGTATATTTCCATGACAGACCACAGTATGCCACTTTAAAAAGGAAATATTCTTCCTCTTTCAACACATGTTAAAACAAAATTTTCTAATAAAACGAAGTAGGATGAACTAAGATTAATTTATGCAGAATGGAATTAAATAATGTAAAAAACAAAATGAATAAAAGCATAAAACAAATGCAAATATTTTTGACATAAATCACAAGATCTAAGATAAAGATACAAAAAACAACAACACTCAGCATATAAACTGCAGACTCATTTTCAGTCCTCTCCCTAAAATCCATACCAGATATTGCTCTCTTGATGCATTTATAAAGGACAATATATAATAGTGTGTACAAGATCTTCATCCTGGTTTGAAGCACAAGGACCCACACATTCAGAGTCTGGCATATTTCTGAACCTTCCTACTAAAATAACTGAAGGAATCAGATTCAACCAGGCTTCAGTAAAGGCCATCCTATCTCTCAGCTCCCACAAATCCTTAAAATAACAAAGTAGTATAAAATGAATGCGAGAGGAAGTCTTATATAATGGTGCTATTTTGGAAACTGATACAGTTGCTCTGTCCATGTAAAAAAGGATGAGAGTTCCATCAGCCCCAACTAGTATGGCTAGAATGGCAAAGGATGATGGGAGTTGTAGTCTGACAGAATCCAAAGGGCTGCAAGTTCACCATCCTTTTTGCTTGGCTTTGTTACAGGGGTGCAGACAAAGCTAGTGATATCAATCAGATGTTAGAGTACGGTATGCGGATCCCTGTGCCAACAAAATTATAGTGTAATGTGGCTTCTGTGCCTCATGCTTGGAACGTAAATATGCAATCATTTGTAAATCCCCACACATAGGAACAAAGGTGAATCAGACAATTGGCCAATCTAGCTCAGGTTGTCCAGGGTTCCATGGTCCTTCAACCCTACCTGTAGACAACGGGTATTAATCTGGGACCTTCTGCATGCACATGTGCTCTACCCCTGAGATATGATCCTTTCCCCCAATGCCATTCCCCTTACAAATTATTTCTGCATGAATTCTCAAAGTGCATGCAACAGTGCAAGTGGAACAGTCTCCCTCGGGAGGTTGTGGATTCTCCTTCCTTGGAGGGTTTTTAAAGTGGAGGCTGGTTGGTGTGGCGATCACACAGGGTCCCCGGACGTTTGATGGTCTATTGATCCCTGTGCCACCACTGTGATTGCTTTCCCGATGCCACCAACCCGTTTCTCTCGGGTACACACAGAGTCCAGACAGTTGTTAACATTAAATCAAATAAGCAAGTTTCTTTTATAAGCCTTAACAAGTTTATGGTTTCAGATAATTTTTCTTGTCAGTTTCTTAATCTTAGTTTCTATACCGGCCTATACCTTTTAGAATAACTGCTAACTGATTATCCCAACTGTCTATCTGACTCCTTGTCAGCATCGTCCTTGAGCCAGTACTACCAACTGGACTCATGCACTTCAACCACAACTGGGTTAGGCGAGCTGGGTAGCACTTCCAGAGACCACCTTCTGGACAGGAACAGGTCAAAGTGCTGTGGACTCACAGCTTAGAGTTGTGAGCACCGGAATCACTCCCACAAGAAGACAGTCGTCGCACAGCAGAGTATAGCAGAGTCTAGCAGAGTATATAAATGACTCGGAGAGCAGCTCTGTAGAATATCTTCTTTATTCTGTCTACAACTACTATACAACTATATACAGAGCTTAATGGGTTCTCTAAGCATAAAGAATGCTACACTACACTGAGTGTCTGCAGCTGCTCTTAGCAGCAACCTTATCTCTACACACGATCTGTAACAGTCTCTCTCTCTCTGACACACTGACTGACTGACTCTTTGCTGGAGTAGAATAAGTAGAGAGCAGAACACTGCTCCTCCTCTCTGGAGAGTCAGCAGGATCATCAGGAGATTCTTGGATATGGGAGGGGTGAAATCTCCTCACTCCTCCTATCAGTTTCTCTCACTCTCTCACATCAAAACTTGACCAACCCACAGACTTATCCTCCCTCTTCCTTCTCCAACTCCCAACTGACCTCCAAACAACTCCAACTCTAACTATAACTCTTCCCCTTGGGTTCCCACTGGCCAATCACTTCACACCCATTTAACCCTCTCCTTATGACCCACCTAGGAGGGCAAACGCCACAGCTGGCCATCTGTCATGGATGCATTAGCTGAGATTTCTGCATTGCAGGGGGTTGGACTCTATGAAAGTTCTAGTCTGTACAGTATATGCACAACCAGAATACTTAGGCCATATTCAACTAAATCATTGCAGTAGTGGAAGCCAACACAATGATTCCTGCTAGTGCAACAGGATTCACCCCCTCTTCTCCCATTGTGTGCTTCCTGCACCATCCCCAATATGCTCTGGGAGGTCATGAGAACCACCAGTTGTGGGGAAAGAAAAATGAATCTTTCCATCAGGCAAGCAGAAATGCTTTCACCGATGGAACAATCTCCAAAGCACTACATTGGATACAACCTAGTAATATTTCCTGCTCTCCCCCCCCCTTCAATAATATTTATTAGTTTTCCATTTCAATACAAAGAACATCAACATTTCTTATCCTCACATATATTCTGACTCTCTCGAGTCCGCTCCTTCCTCCCTTCCGCCTAGATAGCTTTCTAATTACATTTCCTATCTTCTTCGCATTTCTATTTTCTCTTATTTACTTTATCTTACTTAAATCCACATACTATGCAATTGTAAATAAGTTACAAATTCTATTTGCAAAAACTTTTAAATCAATCCTGTTAGCATTGCCAGATTTTTAGAATGATCTTTTAAATATATTATAAATTTACTCCAGTCTCTTTCGAACAGTTGGTCTCACTGGTCTCGGATCTTCCTGGACAATCTTGCCAGTTCTGCGTATTCCATCATCTTACTCTGCCATTCACTTAAGGTTGGTGTTTCTTGTTGCTTCCATTTCTGGGCTAAGAGTATTCTTGCTGCCGTTGTGACGTAAAGGAATAAATTGTGGTCCTTTTGGGGGATTTCATCCTCAATAATACCTAATAAGAAGGCCTCTGATTTTTTCAGAAATGTATTTTTAAGCATTTTTTTTAGTTCATTATATATCATGTCCCAATAAGCTTTAACTTTGGTGCAAGTCCACCACATATGGTAGAAAAACTCTTCATGTTCCTTACATTTCCAACATAGTCTGTCACTTGTCCTGTACATTTTGGCCAGTTTAGATGGTGTCAAATACCATCTATACATCATTTTCATTATATTTGTAATATTTCCTGCTCATTTTGCAAAGCTTCTATTGAAAAGTGTACATTTAACTCGGGCTATATTTTCGTCCAAAAAGTTTCACTTGACAGAATTTATTTCATTTATTGATACCATGACAATTGTCTACCAGATGTCAGAAAGACTCAAAGATCATCAGCTGACGAGATAAATCAGTAACTAGGCTATACATCAGCAATACAGCTTTTCATTAATGTGTCTCGAACCTTCATTAATCTGTTTCAAGTCTATTTTTCTTTGGAATAGATCACTACTATCACATAGCACTCTGAATTAGGATGGAGTGAAAAAAGTTAGGGATGGAGGACAACCAATTATATCATCTAATCTCTTTCCTACAGTTCAATTTTTTCCTATTTGTTGCCCAATCTTTGTTCAAAGTAAATATACACTATTGGCTGCCCCTCTGTCTGTGATGATACAACATTAAATGACTCAGTTCTGCATCTCTTAACTATAGGTTAATATACCAGTAAATTTATTTTTTTAAAAAATTGGCAGGGTTTTCATTTGCCTGGCTAGAAAGAAGTTGTTGAAGAATCTTTCTTGATCTGCCATAACTCTGTTATTTTTTTTTAAAAGCTTTTGCAGATGACCTAGTTTTGACCCTGCAGGAGCCAGAATCTAGTACGAAAAGAGTATTACAACTGATTCAAGACTTTGGTCGGGTGGCGGGATTTAAATTAAACAAACAGAAAACTAAGGTGTTGGGAAAAAAATTGACAGATTCAGAGTCAGAACGGTTTCAGAGAGAGACAGAACTAACTGTGGTTAAAAAAGTAAAGTACCAAGGGTAAACATAACAGCAAAAAATCTGAGTCTTTTTAAGGATAACTATGAAAAATGCTGGTCCGAAATTAAGAGAGACTTAGACAGTTGGACAAAATTGAAACTTTCCTTGTTAGGCCGAATTGCTGCTATTAAGATGAATGTATTGCCAAAAATGTTGTTTTTGTTTCAAACACTACAGATTGTGGACAAAACGGAGTGCTTCCGGAAGTGGCAGAGAGACATCTCTAAGTTTGTCTGGCAGGGCAAAAAGCCCAGAATTAAGTTTAAGATATTAACTGATGCGAAAGAAAGAGGGGGCTTTGCCCTGCCAGACCTAAAGCTGTACTATGAGGCCGCAGTTTCTGCTGGCTAAAAGATTGGCTACTTCTCGAGGACACTGACGTTCTAGATCTGGAAGGTTTTAACAATGCTTTTGGTTGGCATGCATACTTATGGTATGACAAGGTTAAGATCAATAAGGCCTTTAAGAACCATATTGTCAGAAAAGCAGTGTTTAATGTCTGGACAAAATATAAAGACTTATTGGAAAATAAAACTCCAAGGTGGCTTTCACCGCTGGAAGCTAAGGCCCGAAAAAGACCCAATATGGAGGCCAAATGGCCAAAATATTGGGAAATATTAGAAAAAGATGGAGACAATTGGAAATTGCAGAGTTTGGAGAAAATGAAGGATAAAGTGCGAGACTGGTTACACTACGCTCAGATTAATGAAGTTTTTTAAAAATGACAAAAAGTTAGGGTTCCAGGTGGAGAAATCGAAATTGGAAACAGAACTGTTAGAACCTAAGACTTAGGTACTTTCAAGAATGTATAACTTGCTGTTAAAATGGAATACACAAGATGAAATGGTTAAATTGGCTATGATAAAGTGGGCACAGGACATTGGGCATAATATCATGTTTGAGGACTGGGAAAGGTTGTGGACCAACGGGCTGAACTTCACAGCATGTAATGCTTTGAAGGAAAATGTAATGAAAATGATATATAGATGGTACATGACCCCAGTTAAACTTGCCAAAATATACCATTTGTCTGATAACAAATGTTGGAAATGTAAAGAAAATGATGGAACATTCTTTCACCTCTGGTGGACCTGCCCTAGAGTGAAGGCCTTCTGGGAAATGATATATAATGAGCTGAAAAAGGTATTTAAGTATACCTTCACCAAGAAATCAGAGGCCTTCCTTTTGGGTATTGTCGGCCAGAAGGTGTTAAAGAAGGACCGAACATTTTTTATGTATGCAACCACGGCAGCAAGGATACTCATCGCTAAGCACTGGAAAACTCAAGATCTACCCACACTGGAAGAGTGGCAGATGCAACTGATAGACTATATGGAACTAGCCGAGATGACCGGCAGAATCCGAGACCTGGGAGAAGAGAAGGTTGAAGAAGATTGGAAGAAATTCAAGATTTACTTAAAAAAGCACTGTAATTCGGTTGAATGTTAAGATGGAGGCTACATCATAAATAATTGACCACCACTAAATTAGATGCAATTAGGATGATAAGTGAGATTGAGGAAAAATCATAAACCTTTGGGAGAATTATTAGATTATATTCTAAATGAATGGGACATAAGAATGTAAACAAGATGATAAATTGCGGGCAAGAATTGACAATGATGCAAGTGGGAGCGGGAGACGTGAGGGAGTCCAAAGAAGTTAAGAAATTATGTTATGATATATGTTACATTGTTCATTATATTTGCATTTATGTTTAAAAATCTTAATAAAAATATATTTAAAAAAACAAAACTCTGTTATTATTATTTTTTTAGGGGGGGATGCGGGTGGCACTGTGGTCTGAACCACTGAGCCACTTGGGCTTTGCTGATCAGAAAGTTGGCTGTTTGAATCCCCATGACGGAATGAGCTCCTGTTGCTCTGTCCCAGCTTCTGCCAACCTAGCAGTTCAAAAGCATGCCAGTGAAAGTAGATAAATACTGTAGGTACCACTGCAGCGGGACTGTAAACGTTGTTTCTGTTCGCTCTGGCTTCTGTCACGGTGTTCCACTGCACCGGAAGTGGTTTTGTCCTGCTGGTCACATGACCTGGAAAGCTGTCTGTGGACAAATGCTGGCTCCCTCAGCATGAAAAGTGAGATGAGCGCCGCAACCCCATGGTCACCTTTGACTGGACTTCACTGTCCAGGGGCCCTTTAACTTTTTTACCTTACCTAATGTTTTAGATGTTTTAGTATATCGTTGTGATCTCGATTATTAAGCCACCTTGAGAAATATATGTGCATAGAAAGCTGGGGTAATGTATGTGTGTGTGATATACATACATATATGGCTCACCCTATGCCATAGTTGTCAACGTTTCCCCTTTTTTAAGGGAAATTCCCTTATTCCGAATAGGATTCCTCGCAAGAAAAGGGAAAAGTTGACAGCTATGCCCTATGCCTGTTACTGTAAAGGTAAAGGGACCCCTGACCATTAGGTATAGTCATGGACAACTCTGGAGTTGCGGCGCTCATCTCGCTTTACTGCCGAGGGAGCCGGCGTACAGCTTCTGGGTCATGTGGCCAGCATGACTAAGCCACTTCTGGCGAACCAGAGCAGCGCACAGAAAAACTGTTTACCTTCCCGCCGGAGTAGTACCTATTTATCTACTTGCACTTTGATGTGCTTTCAAACTGCTAGGTTGACAGGAACAGGGACTAAGCAGCAGGAGCTCACCCCGTCGCGGGGATTTGAACCCCCGACCTTCCGATCGGCAAGCCCTAGGCTCTGTGGTTTGTTTTTAATTCTTAATTTTGAATTGTAGCATTCTGTTAGGTGGCCTAATAAAGGCCTAGCAGTGGAGCAGGTTGTGTCCCAAGACTGCAATGCTCCGCTGTGCCCTCCTGTTATTGCTATATGTCCCTGACTTCAGTGACGCTTATTTCTGAATAAATAGGTTTGCATAGGTACCAAACCTCTTTTTGGATCATTTCCTTTGTCAGCTGAGACTGGGGATAGCGCCAACTCTGAATTTCACTTTATGGTCAACGTAAGATGTCATTTCTGATTTCCCCGAATTCAGGCAATGTTACCCAACTGAGATGCCATCAAATCCTAATTAACTTCAGTATGACGGCATTAAATTAGCAAACTCTGGCAACCTTGAAAGACAGAAGTGAGGTGATAATACATGGCTCAAATCAAAGGTGGTGCCAATTAATGAATGCAAGCTCTGGAAGACATGGCCTTGCTTGGCAGCCAGTCCACTCATTCTCTGGGTTTCCTATTAATTGAGAGATCCTTACTGTAACTTCTCTTCAGCAATAATTAGGGAGGAGACTGTTAGAACGCTGTGGAGAGGAGAGAAAGTACAACTAGGAATACAGTGGCATCATTTCCAGGCATCCTCTTTGAATATATAATTTGCTCATTTTCACTGGAAATCTTCAATTGTTCTTTATGGAAATAGGTTTCAGGAAATTCAATTAAGAAATGCTGTACCATTCCCAAGGTCGTTATTATTATTATTATTATTATTATTATTATTATTATTATTATTCTCTGCCTATCTGACTGGGTTGCCCCAGCTACTCTGGGTGGTTTCCATTATATATAAAAACATATATATAAAACAGCCTCTGTCAATTTTGCATCATTCATTTCTACATATTATTTTTTAAAAACAAACAAACAAACAAACAAACAAACAAACAAACCTAACAACAATGCAAGAACTTACAAATTCATATTAAAATATTAAAATATGCATTAAAATATGTATTATAATGTCACATTCTACATGCATTTTTACCTTCAAATGCATTTTAAATGGATTTCCAAAAGCTTTTTCGGATGGGAAGTGGATTACAAAATTCAGAGACATGTGAAATCTGAAGAATAATCACATGACAATCTGTGTATTAATTTGGGAGGTGCACATTAGGTCAGTTTCCTTTTAAAAAAGTGAAATGCAATGAAATTCACCTCCATCCCTAGGATAAACCTATGCGTACTGATAGGTGCAATCAGTCTAATCTTATGTGCAATTGATAGACTTGATTGGAAGCCCCATCTGTGTGACACATTTCAAGCACTATGAGGCAACAGTTATGGCTTCTGCCAAAGAATGCTGGAAAGTGCATTGAGTTAAGGGTGTTGAGAATAGTTAGGAGACCCCCTTCAATTCCCCACCACCACCATATACCTACAATTCCCAGAGTTCCCAGGAAACCACTCTTGAAAATTCAGCTCTGTGAGGAGAGCAGACATCTTTTAACAACTCTCAACACCCTTAACAGTTCTCAAGAATTGGGGAGGGAGCTAGGGGCCACTTGGGGCGCATCGGAAGATGGCTGACAATAACATCTCTCCGACCAACAGGGGGTAATTAGGAGGCTGTGATGGGAGTAAATAGCCTCTCTACACCCCCAGGATTGGGGGGGGGGGCTGCCCGTGCCTGCTGTGCCCTATACCACCCCCGAATTTGAGGGGATGGGGGCGCTAGGCAGAATGCCCCCCTGTGGATCTTGGCACTCCTGGACGCCGTCTCTGATCCGCGCCACTAGCTGCAAGAACTTCAAAAGGAACAATTAGGAAGAAGCGAATGCACATATTTCAAGGAAGGAGGGAGAGTAAAGACTGCTAACTGAAGAGTTCTCTGATAAACAAGAAGAGTCGGAGGAACAAGAATCAATCATGAGAAGACAGCTAAGACTCGGTATGGCAAAGGGACTGATGGGGAAGGGGGAAAAAACCTTTCCTTCTTTCCTCTATGTGATAAAACAAGAAACCCCCCCCCACACACAAGTCAGAAATGCCGCTTTAATGACTTAAGCTGTGGATTTACGTCTGTGTAGAGATAATTTTTCTAACCAAAGAGCGTGGAAAGTTTAAGAGCTCTGGAATGACGCAGTTAAAAATACCGTCGCCATATTGGTAAGCTCTGTCGGAGGACTTGAGTCTGGGAGGAGGAAAAGAGCTGTTTTTATACTGTGGGTGAGACTCCTCAGTGGGACTCAAAAACAACAGATCCTGAGATTAATGATGGAAAGAGCGATGTTATTTATGAAAGTGATGATATATGGAAACCATCACGATATGAGGATTGGTCGAATGGAAAAATCCACACAGGATATAATTGGTGTTTATCTGCTTAAGGAGATTATCAGAAGAGATCATAAAGAAAAAGAAAAAAATGTACGAATAAGATGGGATGGGGAAACAGCAAGATAAGACTGGATAGAATTATGAACTTCATTTGGACTGATTTGGATATGAACGCAGTAGCAAGAAGATGATCGGAATCCCCCTTCAAAACTTGAAATATGGGTCCCCTCAACAAAAAATTAAAATTCGGCTTTGTAATTTGGAATTTATGTGATGTGATTTGATTTGATTTGATTGGTCGGTTAATAAAAATTATTTTAAAAAAAAGAATTGGGGAGAGAGCTATGGCAGTTTAATGTGGCAATAGTGATTACATGAGTACATGAGATTACATGAGTACATGTAAAGTACATGCAAAGTACAGACAAGCAACTAATGCCACCCAAAAAATTCCAGGAAATCCCTAGAAAATTACTGCCCTGGCCCCATTTTCACAGAGGAAGAATATTTTCACCCATGAAACTAGGTTAGGAGATTTTAGCCCAGCCTTAACATTTGAAGTCAGCTTCCCTAGCTGCAGGTGCATAACTGTCTCAAGGTTCATAGATTTTTGTCTTTAGCATTCTGTTTACAACGGAATAAATTTCCCCCCCCCAAACCATGTATGCATTCCTGGAGTTGTATCAGAACTGACATGCTTTTTGAGCAGCCGGCAAATCTGAAAGCACAGTTTCCTAAAAAAACATGTTATTTTGCTTCGGAATGGGAAGTAATAGACTGCAACCATCCCCATGACAAGAAAACAACAAACCACCAGATCTTTCACCTGGTTTTACAAAGTGATGCTTCACACAAAATTTACATTGAAATGAGGAAATTGAGAAGACCCGTCATACAGAAATGGAAAAGAGGCTCCAGGGTGCTTGGTATAAATGCTGGGCTCTGTGTTAGGTTTTCATAAAGTGCTGCATCCATGTTGTGGGTTTGGGGAGTTGGTTCAGCTCAGCAGTATGGCGCTTCCTTTTCATGCAAAAGTGGAACCCTTTGTGGAATTTTACTCTGCTTTTATATATTTTCAAAAACAGAGCTCCTTATTCAGATCTCTGGAAAGACTCACAACAAAGGCTGAGTGCAAAGGCAAATATGTAAAACAGCAATATCCTGTCTTGTTCATATACTAAGTCACATAATTTCTGAGTAGGGATCCATCTATTCCATGGGTAGGCAAACGAAGGCCCGGGGCCCAGATCTGGCCCAATCGCCTTCTAAATCCGGCCCGTGGATGGTCCAGGAACCAGCATGTTTTGACATTAGAATGTGTGCTTTGATTTAAAATGCATCTCTGGGTTATTTGTGGGGCCTGCCTGGTGTTTTTACATGAGTAGAATGTGTGCTTTTATTTAAAATGCATCTCCAGGTTTTTTGTGGGGGATAGGAATTTGTTTATTTCCTCCCCCCCAAAAAAAAATAGTCTGACCCCCCACAAGTTCTGAGGGACAGTGGACCGGCCCCTGCTGAAAAAGTTTGCTAACCCTGATTTTCTATTGCAACGCCCTGCAGTGCAGTAATCATAGCTACAGAATCGCTGACAGAGGGCTGTCTAACCTTTGTTTGAAAACTTCCAATGATCCTGAGATTAAGAGTCTCTTGGGATGAATCTACACACAAGGGGGGGGATGCTATAAAGTCATAAATTGTTATAAGAAAAGGGGGGAAAGCTCTATGTAAAACTGCAAAGGTTTTTTTTTTTGCTCTCCATCGCCATCTGGTGTTGCATCTTTATAACACATCCAAAACACTGTTTGGGGTTTTTTTTCTAATGTAGCTGAGTCCTTACTCTAGCGACTGAACTATCCCAGTGTTTGGGTGGCAGTTACCTTAGGAGGTCTGGTCTCCTAACACATTAACCATTACACCACACTGTCTCTCTCACCAGTGTGAAATTCTTATACAGTGGTGCCTCGCAAGACGAAATTAATTCGTTCCGCGAGTTGTTTCGTCTTGCGATATTTTTCATCTTGCGAAGCACGGATGCACCCTGGTACTGTATTATGAACATTATTACAGTACTCCTTTTATAATGGGATAGCGGTCAAAGCACAAAGCGGGTCACTCCCCAGCAGGAGGAGTTTCCCCAGCCTGGAGGATCTGTTGCCGGGAAGAGGCAAAGACACCCCCTCCCACCTCCCCACGAAAACAGCCCCCCTTCCTCTGTCGCCAAGCCTTGCCGCGTCTTCGCTCCGCCAAACCGCGTCCCACATCAAAGCCCCAGCCTGCTCCTCTCCCTCTCTCTCCACGAGGTGCCAAAGGAAGTTCGAGCCCAGGAACCGAGGGCGGACGCACGAAGCGCCCGGCACGGACTCTCCCTTGCTCCCCCCGTTACCTTGCGCCACGCCGCCAGGCTCCCCACAGTCTCGGCAGCTGCTCCCGGCTTCTTCCCACCCCTGCAAAGGCGCCTTCGTGGCGGCCCAAGCACAGTGGATGCCTCCTCCTCCTCCTCCTTGGTCCCCCTCCTCCTGCCTTCACGCAGTTAGGGCCAAATGGAGCAGCCACGTGGGGAGGGGGAGAGAGAGAGAGAGGCAGAGGCGGCGGCGCAGAGACCCAGCCAGAATCCGCTGGATCCCAGCCCACCTGCCTCCTCTGTGCCCTCTCCAGAAGAGGATCCCTCTGCGTCGTTCTGCTAGATCCCACTACTGTTGCGCCCAAGTCCGTTATTTGTTCTTTGGCTCCTTCTGCAGTCTTTCTTTCGTGCGCTTTTACGCACACGCTCTGTCTCCAGTCTCTCTCTCTCTCTCTCGTATTGGGTTACTCTGCTCGGAACTCAGGACTAATTGTCATGCTCGTGATCGCGCTTGGAAGAGATTTGCTCTCGCTCTTTTCTTGCCTTGCATTCATTCGTGGAGCGAGACGCTCTCCTTCCCCAAGGCTGAAACTGGAAAAGGTAGGTCGCTCCCTCGCTCGTTCCCTGCCAGCCCAGTTCCCGCTTCAAACTTGGTACAGTATTACAGTAATAACGGTTTTAAGAAAAAAGGAAACAAACTCGCAAGATGTTTCGTCTTGCGAAGCAAGCCCATAGGGAAAATCGTCTTGAAAAGCAACTCAAAAATCGAAAAACCCTTTCGTCTTGCGCGTTTTTCGTCTTACGAGGCATTCGTCTTGCGAGGTACCACTGTATATGCATTGGCCTACAATTCTAACTCGGTTTGCCTGTAAGTAAGCACCAAGGAATTGCATAAGAAGTACCTTCTGAGTAGTCATGGTTAAGGCTGCAGCCTAAGATGCTATTTTTGTAAAGTAAAAAGAAAAAGAAAAAAGGGCGGTGTTGGGGACTTAAGCAACGTTAATATTTGACAAATCCACCCAAAATCAGTGAAACTCACAAGCAAGGCTGGAAATCTCATCTGACAACCCAAACTTCCTCACACTGCTTAAAAGCTGCTTTTCTGCATTGAAGTCAGGTTAAAAAACGCTGTATATTTTTGTAGCTAAATTATAGTAACAAGTGCTCCAGTTTTTGATAAAACCCACTACGCACAAGATTTAGGATTACTAAAATGTAACCTAAATCCTTTCTCTTGCTGCTGTGTGCAATTGAAGATAAGTGTTAGGGTGAATAGGCTAATAATGTCCTGGAATCTCCTATGGATAATTGAACACATCTCTAATTTTATTGCAACTTTTTTTTCCTGGTTCAGTTGACATGAAACAGTAAGAAAGGCATTTGCTGCCACTGTGTTTAATTGTTTTATGATATGATGCCACAACTTCGCCTTTCTGCAAGAGAAAATTAATCAATATTAGGCCATACTCACCCTGTGTGGGTGATCTTGTTTTTAATAGATTGTCACTGAAGAAATTTCCCCCATAATGTTCAGAATCAGTGGAATTAGCAATGGAAATGACCTAATTGGGTCACTGAACTCATTTTGTTGTCAGCGGCAGATTATTCCCTGGTGTATATTCCCTCATGCCCTTTCCTAATTATAATGGGATTTCTACAATTCTAGAAAAATAATTAAATGAGTGCAAATATTAACAGCCAGCTTTCTTAATGTTATTAATCTTCATGATCACAAGCAGGACAAAATGCCTCATCATTCCCACCACTGAAATAAGTGGAAATCACACAATGGATGTGATTAAAGTTAGGATTATAGGGTGGCAAGATGGGGTTGAGGGTAGAAAATTCAGAACCATCATTTTGGAGCTTCCATTTAAAGGGATTTTTTTTTAAAAAAAAAATGTGTTTACAAATCCTTTTATCTGTGTCCTTGAGCAAAAAATAAACCACACTTCAGAAGTGACGGTGTACTTCTTTAATTGATTTTTGTTTTGCTCAAATGGTTTCCGTGTTTTCTCGCACTGTATGATTTTATAAAAATAATAATAAGGTTTTCTGATATAACAGCAAACATACATTGTGATTGTGCATGCTTTGCAGGCCACTTGCATCTGGAAAATGGCCAAGAAATTTTGCTAATTTTATCAACCTAAGATAACTATGGAAGGGCTATTAATAACTCAGGCCCCAAATATCTGAAAGACTGCTTCCTTTCCTACAGACCATCTCAGATGTTAAGAGCAGTAGAGGGGACCTTCTTGGTATTTCCACCACCCTCAGAAGTTTGGGAAGAGGTTGCCTAGGAGAGGCCATTCTCAGTGGCAGCTCTAAGCTCTGAAACACCCGCTTTGCAGAGCTATATCTGGCTCCTTCCTTACATAATTTTTTGCTGCATGTATCTATTTTAAGATCCTCTCTATTGCTTTAATATTTTGTACCTAAAACGAAAACGAGATGAAATAAATATCGTCACCTCATTTAAGACTTAAGGTAAGTAGAACTCTACCCCAAAACTGAACTCTAGCCCAGGAACTCTACCTGTGGAATGGCGATCTGGCACTTTTCCCTCTTTACCTTGAGCCCGGCCTCTTGGAACCTGGTCAGCACGGCACGGAGGCGCTCGAACAGCTGCTGGTGTGTCTGCAGACACCAAGACGTCATCAAAATATGGTACCACGCCCGGAAGCCCTTGCAGGAGACGCTCCATAAGGCTTTGGAAGATGCCAGGAGCCACACTCACCCCGAACTGCAACCGGCGGCAACGGAATGCCCCCCGGTGGGTGACGATCGTCTGGGCTTCAGCAGTGGCATCATCGACGGGCAGTTGTTGATAGGCTTGGGCAAGGTCCAGCTTAGCGAAGACCTTACCCTCACCCAGGGAATGCAGCAGGTGTTGGACAACAGGAACCAGATAAGCGTGCTGCTGAAGTGCCTTGTTGATCGTGCACTTGTAGTCAGCGCAGATTCTCACCGACCCATCTGGCTTGACAGGCGTGACGATGGGGGTTTCCCACTTGGCGTGGTCAACCGGCTCCAAAACTCCTTCGGCGATCAGTTTGTCCAGTTGTTCGTCCACCTTAGCCTTGAGAGCAAAGGGAACCCGGTGTGGCTTTAGCTTGATGGGGGCGACTTGTGGATCAAGGCTAAAGGAGATGGGCGTACCTGTATATTGCCCCAAGGTGCCGTCAAAAACCTCGGCAAAGTCTTTGACCAGACCCTCAGTCTCTGTGTTAGAGATGCAGTTGATGCCGGTGACTTCCAGGCCGAGGGCATCAAACCAGTCTAGCCCTAGGAGGCTTGGCCGCTGACCTTTGACCACCACCAACCGGAGCAGGCCCGAAAAATCCTTGAAGGCGATCCGGAACCGGCCAACGCCTACCACGGGAATGTCATTTCCCTGGTAGTCTCTCAGGTGTACCCGGTGAGAGTCGAGTTGCCTTTTGGACACTCTGGGGACCAGTCTTTTGATGGTGCTCCACGACACGATGGACAGGGCAGACCCGGTGTCGATCTCCATGTCACATGGAGCTCCTTCAATGAGCACCGTAACGTTCAGCTTGCGTCGCGTAGGCGAGTCGGTTTGGCCAATCGTGGTTCCAGACGGGCAGCGGCAGTTGGTGAGAGCGAAACAACTTTCCTTGGCAGACTGGAGTGAAGACTTGGACTTGCGAGTCGATGGGGGGGGGGTGTCAGACGGAGCCGATCGGCAGACCTTAGCGATGTGGCCCCTTCTGGAACACTTCCTACAGATGGCGTCTCTGAATTGACACTTGGCACGGGAATGGTTGCCTCCGCAGCCGGCACATTCCGGTTGGCCCTTGGACTTCTGTTGGAACTTCCTGCGCTCCCGCTTTGTCTGGTGCACGTCATCGTCTTCACTGGAGGATGCCTCATCACTGCTGGCCTCTTCATGATGCACCGGAACTGGCTCCCTAGCAAGACGCGGGCTGCTGGACTTGCGGATCTCCTGGGCGGAGCGTTCAGCAGCTTCTAAGGCCACAGCCTCCTCAATGGCTTTCTGTAGCGTGAGGTCTGGCTTGGCGAGGAGACGCCGTTGCAGATGGATGTTCCGGACCCCGCAGACGATTCGATCCATCAGGGCATCGTCTAAGTCTCGAAACTCACAGTGCATTGCAGCCTGTCGCAGGGCGGTGGTGTAGTTGTTGATTGACTACAGGTTTTCCACCCAAGGATATTGCTTGCTATTCAAGCCATCATCGGGACTTTAACAGCACAAGTGACATTGCAAGGAACACAATACATAAAGGTTGTTAACCGGCATGCGGTAGTCATTAAATCTCTGCTGGAAAGAAAAATAGGGACCTAAATTGAAGATCAAACATGTTCTGGAGTCACAGAAGGAAAAATGATGGCAAAGTCTAAGGACACTTTTTGTGGCCGCTGTGCTTCATCACACAAAGGATTTTCAATAAGTTTCTAACAACAGGTTTAAGCTAATATATTGCACTTATTGTGAATGGGTGACAATAACAGCAACCTTCTTCCCATTCTCTTGTGTTGTCATACATTAAAGGAAGTTTGGAGCAGCATATGTAGACTATGGACTAGGCAATCTATAAAGCTATAAAGCATTGTTTCACTCCTCTGTTCTCCTAAAACAGTAAGGTTGGCAAACTTGAAGGCTCTACATTTTCTCTGGGTATAATTACGACTTGATAAGTGCTGGAGAGTCCAGGGACTTGGGGAGCAACATGAAATGTAGTGTCCCTGGGTGCTGTTGCAAATGCTCAGAGGATTCTGGGATTGTGCTGTCTATAATTCCCCATGTTTTCTGGATGCTTTAATAAGCATTTGAAGCCTTAGGACCTAGTGCTTAGGGATGGGCAAATCTCACTCCCCCCCAAAAAAGTTCAGATCTAGACATGTCCTTATCAGTTTGCATTTTTTTAAAGTCCTCATGAAAATTCACCAGCATATACCGTATTTTTCTACGTATAACACACCCACGTGTATAAGACACCCCCTATTTTGGGGAACTCAAAATTAATAAAATGGGGGAAGATTGCCCCTGTGTATAAGACTACCCCCCTTTAAACATTTTTTTAGTAAAAAAAACAACCTAGTCATAGGATTTTGGAGCCGGGAGGCTTCCAAGATGGCGCCGAGGCAAGTCACGCTCCCCTGCGCTCCCCGGCACTCACTTTTATTCTTTTAAAACTTTATCTTAATTGCCCTCCGGATGCCAATTTCTAATGGAAAACATTTTAAAGACTCAGCTTGCCTTCAGCTTGTCCCAGCCTGCTCCCTCCCTCCTTATCAGCTGCCTGGTCAAGGTTGCCAGAGAGGAGAGAACGCTGCTGCCTGAACTGAGAGCAGAGAGAGCAGAGAGAGAAGCGAACTGCTCACCCGACCAACGGAGGGTAAGGAGAGACACGACTGTGAGCCCTGCTTTGAGACTGGCTCATAGACACCCAGCTCTGCTGCCCCGGCGCTCACTTTTATTCTTTTAAAACCTTATCTTAATTGCCCTCCAAATGTCTTTTTTTTTTTTAACAAACGGAAAACATTTTAAAGACTCTGAGTACTTTTACAATTCCTGCTGCCTCTGAGAGCTTCAGCTTGCCTTCAGCTTGTCCCAGCCTGCTCCCTCCCTCCTTATCAGCTGCCTGGTCAAGGTTGCCAGAGAGGAGAGAACGCTGCTGCCTGAACTGAGACCAGAGAGAGAAGTGAACTGCTCACCCGACCAACGGTGCCTGGAGGAGGGTAAGGAGAGACACGACTGTGAGCCCTGCTTTGAGACTGGCCCATAGATATCCAGCTCTGCTGAACACAGAGAAAGATAAAGCTTGGAGATTTGGGGGTCAACTGAACTGACTGACCCCCGCCCAGCTGGGGGGCTGTGTGAACTAGGTGGAGACAGCATTCCTGCTTCGCAGCTGAAGAGGAAGTGCAGTAGCTGGAAAGACTCCTTATTTTAACAAACTGTTCTGAGGAGACCAGCATTTATACTCTCAGAGACTCCTGATGAAGGCATCCTGAGTTTTGTTTGTTTGTTTGTTTTTGTTTTGTTTTTGTTGTTGTTTTTTATAGGAAGTTTTTAATCTAGAGTAATATACTGAGGCTGTTGAAGAGCACATCAGGAAGCTGCTGTAGAGAGCAGGTGGGAATATAGATTGATACCCCCACTTGCCCCCCAATTTAAGGCAGTCGCACCTGGGGTAAACTGCCCTCTCTCTACATCAAGACAACTTTTACCATGGTTTTTACTAGAAGAACATATAAGGAGTTGGGTATACTGCCTGACTCGGCAATCAGCCCCCCGGGCCCTGGTAAAAGACAAAGCAAAATCACAAATTACTTCCCTAAGATGGAGGAGGATAAGAGTCCACAAAAAGAGTTAATTCTTGATGAAGTAATACCCCCCTCTCTAACTGTTCTTGATTGGACGTCTTATTTTAAAGAGACATATCAAGATACTGGAAATATTAACTCTTCATGCAACCTAGCGCAAGAACTAGCTTTAGCCGAGGAACTTCAGGAGGGAAATACCTCTATTACTAAGGAACAGCGGCCCACGGAAGAAATTACATCTACCCATCAAAAAATACTTATTCCAAAATACTCTCAAACAGAACTGAGTGACGGCTGCCCTTTGGATTATTCCCTAGCAATAAGTACTGATCTAGCTAACATAAAAAATTATCTAATAATAACAAATGGGCTATTGCTGACGTTAGTAGAAAACTTCACACTTCAATTAAAAGAGATAAAACTAAATGATATGCCCCAAGAGCATAAAACAGTTGAGCTAGTGGGGACGAACAAACCAGTAATAAATAAGAGTCTGCAAAGACATAACTCAAGGGTAAAAGTGAAGAAAAGTAAAAATATCAAAGCAACAAGGAAAGCCAAGTATACCTGCAGTAATCGAAATATACATTGGCAGAAATTGTTTAAACTTCTTCCCTCGGCTCCAAATAAATCGACCACACGGGGCAGTAAAAAGAAGGGTAAAAAGAGAGAAACAAAGATAGTTACACAGCAACCGGCTAAGGAGGACTCGCCAAGGCTGACTCCAGTAGCAAGTGAGAAGGCAGAAGTAACAATTCAGTCCCTGGATAACCAACTCTTTAACAAACCTGATGCTGCGGAAGTAGAGGCCTCTACCTATGAAGGCAATAAAACACCTAGCAAATTGAACAGCGGGGAAGAGGAAGCGTTTAGTAGAGATGATACCCCCCTTCAGACCTGGCAAGCCTACAGTCAGGAAAGAGAGTGAAATTTGATTCTAAATCCCCAAAAATTGGTATTCACGAACTTCCCGAAACCTAAGGGCTTCCTTACAGGGAAACAGCGAATAATGAACTTTGTATCTAGTCTAAATGATATACTACCAGGAATGGTTAATTCTAATGATATCACCTCGGTGGAATATCTACATTATGATGGTCACTCAGTGAGAGCACTGACCACTTTTGGGGATCAGAACCTGGCCAAGTTTATTTTTAGGTCAAGACCTGCCTTTTTAAAAGCACGGATGACAATACTTAGGCTCTTTGAAAATAAGGCTCCTTTGAGCCCCCTTTTGAAAACTAAGCAGGCAAACCTTAGAAAGGGGAAACAACTCCCAAAATCCTGGCCTGACAAACAGAACCCGCAATGCCTTGTGAGCAATGGTGAGGATTTCTTTACTATGGAAGAAAATATCCTAATTGACCAGTTCTGGACGTTCCCACCATTAATACAAACTGACATCTTGGGAAGACTAGACAAGCTAAGAGATAAGCTGGCCGAGAGAGCCTCAGGCAACGAGGTTATTAAGGGGGACCAAAAAAAGACCACAGCACGTAACCTTCAGATTAAAGCGGAGATTAACTTTCCACCAAGAGAGAATGTGCCACCCTCCAAAGAGAGCACTCCATCACCCCCCCGAAGGAGAAATATCCCTAAGGTGACCCCACCAGACGTATGGGACAAAATGAGATACCTAGATGAAACAGAATTGGGCCAAAATCAGGCCGCAACAGAATATCCACAGAAGGAATATATGCATAATAAAGATTTGGTGTTCACAAACGTGAGCACTTTGCATCCACCTAGTGAAATCATAGAGCGGCTGGATAGCCCGCCATACAAAGACGATAGGCGACCGATACATAAAGCGACAAACCCTAAAAGTACGTTAGCTAATAATTGACAAAGACCTGACTGTGATAAAGCCAATCTTAAATTTTTATCATGGAACATTGCTGGTTGGCTCAACAAGGCGACTGACCAATCATTTGTCAATTTCATTCAAGATCATGATATAGTCTTCCTGCAAGAGACATGGCTAACAGGGGATTTAGATGTAAATGGTTTTGCCTCATTCTCGCTCGCAGGCTCACCAAGCAACAAAGGGGGACGAGTTAAGGGTGGGCTAGGCATTCTAATATCCACAAGGCTGAGAGCATCTTTCGTCGAGCTGGAGCCTCTGAGCAGTGTGGCCATGGCATTATTAATGAAATGCAGATATTGCACACTTCTATTGATTAATATATACGCCCCTCCCCAAAGAGGCAAGCAGCTTATCAAAAATATCTGGCATAGGCTAGAATCATATGTCGATGAGCTAATGAACCAAACTCCTGCAGCGGCAGTGCTGCTGGCTGGGGATTTAAATGCCAGAATTGTATTTCAAGATCTTCTTCAACTCGTCATAGATTTGCCCCCAGAATCTCTTAACCATATCACAGGTCCACCAAACATGAAAAAAAGTTCCCACCTTATCCCTACATCTCCAACATAGATTATCGGCATTCCTGTACATCTTACCTAACTTTGCCGGAGTCAAATACCAGCGATATATCATTTTTTCTAAATTTTCTCGGAGGGTTGCACAGGCCGTGAATTTCACACCCTTTTTCCACAGTATCTGCCATTTATTATAATCCACCTTGTGCCCAAGATCCCTATCCCATTTTACCATCGCACCTTTCACTACATCCCCTTTAGTGTCCCATTCCAGTAATTGTTTGTACATTTTAGAGAGGAGTTTATTGTTGCTTTCCAGAATTTCCACTTGGTATTTCGATTTTTTTTCACTCATCCCTAATTTTTTGTGATCTCCCCACAGTGCATTGATTTGGTGAAAGTGTAACCACTCCTTAATTTTATCCTTTAACTCCTCATAAGGCTTAATTTTCCATCCCTCTTCCGTTTTAACTAATAAATCCTCATATGTCCACCTTTCACCTGTCATATTTAGTTTTTTAATTTTAACAATGTCAGTCGGGGAGAGCCACCAGGGTGTACCCTTTTCAATCACGTTCTTATATCTATTCCAGACTTCAAGTAACGGACCTCTGATAATATGGTTGGAAAAGCCCCTGTGCACCTTCCCTTTCTCCTGCCACAAGTAGGCATGCCAACCAAATCTTATATCGAAGCCCTCTAAATCCAGCATATCTGCATTCTTCAAAATAGCCCATTCCTTTATCCAACAAAGGCAGACTGCCTCATAATAAAGCTTTATATTCGGGACTGCAAATCCGCCTCTATCTCTCGAGTCCGTAAGATATTTAAACTTCACTCTGGCTCTTTTTCCCTGCCATATAAACTTAGCCAAGATTTTTTGCCAACTCTTAAAGCGGGTGGTACCCTTGATTACTGGGATATTCTGAAATAGGAACAATAACTTCGGGAGAACACACATCTTTATCGCAGCCATCCTTCCTGTCCATGATAGCTTCAGCCTGTGCCAAGTATCTAAATCCTTCTTAATTTCCTGCCATATCTTATTATAATTATCTTCCACTAGGTTTATATTTTTCGGTGATAACCAGATTCCCAAGTATTTTACCCTATTCACGACCTGGATTCCTGTCTTTTGCTCCAACCTAATTTTTGCCTGTGCATCCAAATTTTTTGTTAAAATTTTAGTTTTTTTCCTATTAAGTTTAAATCCAGACAGCTTGCCAAAATCCTCTAACAAGTCTATTGCACAACTAGCACTGTCCAGGGGATTCTCTATCGACAAGACCAGATCATCGGCGTACGCCTTTAACTTAAATTCCTTTTGCCCAATTCTTATCCCTCTTACATTTATAATATAATTTTCCTAAATCCCCCGAGGTGTTCTTGTTGGGTATGATTGAGGAGGAAATAAAAAACGCAGACCAAACCTTCTTTCAATATGCCATTACAGCGGCAAGGATTTTAATTGCACAGAAGTGGAAATCTCCTGAAATACCTTCGGTCAGAGACTGGCAAGTGAAACTGTTTCAATATATAGAATTAGCAAATTTAACACAAAGAATTAGGCATCATAATATGGCTAAAGTTAAAAGTGACTGGAACAAATTTTTAAATTATATTAAAATTAATCTGGGAATTAACAATATAACAGTAGATATTAGTTAACACTTACGGCATTCTGAGTAATTACTATAACAACTGCAGAAATTGTATAGGATTATGTAATCCTAAGCTGAAGTGGATGGAGGTCTAACTCATATGTACTTCTATACTCTATGTTATGTTTCTTATTTATACTGATACTCTGTATCTGTATCTGTACCTTATTTTTAGGGACTTCTGTTCTTTTTAAAGTTTTTTCTTTTAAAAAATGTGTTCAATAAAGATTTGTTAAAAAAATAATAATGCCAGAATTGGCCAATCAGATGAAGCGTTATATGCTCATTTCCATGACGTACCTCCCATTTCTGAAGAAGCCCATCTTATTCCCCCAAGGCTCTCAAAAGACAAGGGCTGCAACTACGCAGGCCTATGCCTTCTACGTTTTTCCAACAATTTGGATCTGACCGTATTAAATGGTCGTGTCGACAGAGAACCCAGTGGGGAATTCACATTTATATCCAACATGGGAGCCTCCACTATCGATTACGTCCTAGTGTCATCTAACCTTTTGAGCAGAGCACGGGAATACAAAGTGGTGGAGAGGGTTGACAGCGACCACCTACCGCTCTGTTTAATACTGGACGTAAGAAAAGATTTATTCTGCTCTGATAAACTTGAAGCCCCATGTTTCGAAAACATGGAGCTAAGATACTCGCGTATTAAATGGTCCAGCAAATTGAGTGATGGAATATCGGAAAGACTTCACTCAGATACTTTTCTTGCTAGAAAGGAGAACCTCGTTAATTCCCCAACTCCTGAGGCTAGATTAGACATTTTCCGGGAACTGATTTCGTCCCTACAACCTTATCTGACTAACAAAAAAATGCCACGGCAATCTCTACACTCTAATAAATCCAAACCCTGGTTTGACCAAGAATGCATGGCTATGAAACGCCTCCTGCTGGATAAGTACAGGAAATATAGAGCAGCGAACCTACCTTCGCTTCAATTAGACTGGTTTGAGTTAAAACGCAGTTATAAAGCTTTGATTAACAAGAAAAAGCTCCAGGCATGTGATGGGATAATGAGCTGCTTGTGCGTAAAAGCTTGATCCCTCTGGGGTTTGGCTGGTCACCCAAACCTAGGCACTAACGGAGCCCCCAAAGCATGACTCCGTCAGTCGCTGGTAGAATCCGACAGTGGGCGTCTACGGAACTTACTCCAACATAAAAGTTGTTTGACGGACATGCACCTCCTGGACTCTCTGCATGACAGCTTCCGGCGAGGGGTGGGGGTTGCTAAAGGGGGTCTTGTTACCTCCTCACTGTTCTCACTAGAAGTATCCCAGAGCCTCTCCCCCGATTCCCTTTCCGCTGGAACTCCTGCTCTCCCCCTACTGGTTCCTTCTTCTGCTGTAGAGTCTCTCCTATTCTCCTGGAGCCTCTCCACCACCTGTCCCTCCGATGGCAGTTCCCTGACAAGGCACAAAGGGAGGAATGGCAGTGCCTAGTGGAGGCCTCCCGAAGGAAAGATTCTGCCACGTTTTGGAAAACAATCGCAAAAAGCTGGAGAGACTCCCCGATTGAAATCGAATACTCTATACCTGCTGGAGCATGGGAGGCCTTTTTCCTCTCATTATATTCATCAAATCAACTGGTCCCAGTTCTGCTTCCCGCTTCAAGTGAATTTGGCAAGGAATGGCCCCCTGTAACCACAGAAGAAATTACTGGCCTTATTCAATCTCTTAAATCAGGGAAAGCCCCGGGTGCTGACAATATCCCACCAGAAATTCTTAAGGCAAATGTTGAATGGTAGGCCCCTGTGCTAGCCGCCTTATTCACCAGTATAAATCAAACAGCTATTATCCCTGAGGACTGGGGCTTAGCCATCATCATTCCAATATTCAAGAAAGGAAACAGATCTGAGCCAGCTAACTATAGACCAATCAGTCTATTAAGTATTATCAGCAAACTATACGCTGCTCATTTATGTGACAAATTAGTGGAGTGGATGGAAAGAGAGCATATTCTATCAGAAGCTCAAGCTGGTTTTAGAGCAAAGCGTTCAACTATAGACCAGGCCCTTATCCTTCAACACCTGGCAGACAAATACTCTAGAAAAGGGGGGTCTTTATATGCAGCTTTTGTGGATTTCAAATCGGCCTTTGATCTAATACCAAGGGATAGACTCTGGGAAAAGCTTGGCGCTACAAACACAGATAAACGCTTATTACGCCTTACCCGTGGTCTATACGAAAACACCAGGGTGAGGGTAAGATGCGATCGGTCAGGCCATCTAACTAAAGAAATTAAAACACACTATGGGGTTAAACAAGGATGTGTCCTCGCGCCAATGCTATTTAATTTTTATATTAACTCTCTAGCAGCAAATATGGCGAAAGAAAATGCCCACCCTCCCAAACTGGCAGGTATGCCCCTCCCGGTGCTTCTGTATGCGGACGACGCAGTCCTACTCTCCTTTTCCTGCGTTGGCTTGAGGAAGCTTTTGAGATCACTTGCTGATTATTGTCAAGTGGAACAACTATCAATAAATTACAGCAAATCTAAAATTATGGTGTTTTTTTAAAAAAGAAGGAAACACAAATGGAGAATGGTCAACCTATTGACCAGGTAGCAACTTTCAAATACCTGGGAATAACTTTTCAGGAAAGGGTCTCGTGGCACCAACAGATGAAAAACGCCATCGCCAACGCTGGAAGGGCCAACAAAGCCCTTACAAGATTCTTTCACGGGAAAGGGGGAAAATACGTTCCAGCGGCCTCCCAGGTTTTTGCTGCAAAAATACTCCCACAACTCACTTATGGATCCCAGGTTTGCAGTTTTAAAAATTTTGCGCCTATGGAGGCATTTCAAGCAAAATTCTACCGGTGTTTATTGGGGATCCCTCCCTGTGTATCTAATATAGCTGTCCGCTTAGAAGTTGGACAACTACCTGTTAACGCGCGTTTGTGGATTCTAAAGATACACTACTGGTTAAAACTTATTTTTTTCCCGGCCGGTTTGGCTCCCTTAACACTCTTAGACACCTTTCATTCTACCTGGAAAGCTTCCCTGTTTGAAAAGATAAGAAGCTTGGGATTCTCCCCGCAGATCTTGATAGCGGCAGGATATGAGAGAGCCAGAAGTCAAGTGCTCCAGCGCATTAGGGACATAGAGCTGCAATGTCATATGGGCAAAATGGATAAACACGCCACAATTAGAGACTTTGGGAGAGGGTTCTCACCCGCAAACTATCTGGCTGATTTACAAATACCTAAGTACAGACATTCCTTTACCCTGGCCAGATTCAACGTTCTGCCCTCTGCCCTGCTGCTAGGCAGATATGAGGGCATACCATATGAGTCACGTGTTTGCCCATGTGACTCATCGGAAGTGGAAACAAGTTTGCATGTATTGCTGCACTGTAGTTATTACGAGGATCTACGCCTGACCTTTATTGCCCCAGTTCTACGAAAGCTTAAAAATGAATCAGAACTTCAATGTATGAGAGCCTTGGTAGAAGATAAGGTTCCTGTAATCACGATCAATGTTGCTAAATTCTGTGCAGCCGCTATCAGGCGCAGAAAACAAGAGCTTTCCAATGTCAACATGCAGGCGAAGGCAAATACTTAATTTTATTCATGTTGTCCAATTTTAAATTGTTGTTATGGCCTAATTTGTATTGAAATTGTCCTTTGTTTTTTCCGGTGTTATGTTTCGCTGACTAGCTGTACGAGTCAATCTGGTCTGTGACCGTTTAATAAAATTTGATTTGAACCTAGTCATATACACGGAAAAGTACGGTAAATGTGAATTTCTTCTAATATATATATTTTATGCAATTTCCCCTAATATACACATTTTTGTACATTTGCAGACTGTAATGTATTTTCATGCAAACTTGAGCTGGAGAACGATACTGCAAAATTTGGAGAAATGCAAATGGCAAGCTTTTGGTCCATGTATTGCTTTGGAAAGCACACATTAGGTAGGCCTACCTTTAAATGAAAGCTGAATTGAATTTCTCCCTCAACCCTGGTAGTGCAATGTTAATTATGATGTTGGCTATCTGCCCCCATCAGCAATCTAGTCACTACATTAGATACACTACCTGGAACTTCATGACCAGGACAGCCCCACATACAGCTCATTGCAGTAATCCATGGGTAGGCAAACTAAGGCCTGGGGGCTGGATCTGGCCCAATCGCCTTCTAAATCCAGCCCACAGATGGTCCGGGAATCAGCATGTTTTTACATTAGTAGAATGTGTCCTTTTATTTAAAATGCTTCTCTGGGTTATTTGTGGGGCAGAGGAATTTGTTCATTTCCCTCCCCCAAAAAATATAGTCCGCCCCCCCTCCCCAAGGTCTGAGGGACAGTGGACTGGCCCCCTGCTGAAAAAGTTTGCTGACATCAGCCGGGTAATCCATTCTCAGGTTTACCAATGCAGGGACTAGAGTGGCCAGATTATCTTGATTCAAATATGGCATATGAGACAAATACTGTCAAACAGCAGTCAAGGGTGCATGTGGTGCGTTCTGGATTAAACAGTGAGGTGCTGGCAGGCACATATTGAAAAATGACAAAATGGCTGCCAGTGGCACGAAAAATATGTACTAGTTGCTACTGTCACACATAAAAAAGCCACACACACACACAAATCCAATTTAGTTAACTGTTATAGTCACTAGTGCAATTGCATAATATTGCATACCCTCCAACATTTATTCGATGACAATAGGGACATCCCATTCCATAATGATAATTTTACTATTTATACCCTACACATCTTATTGGGTTGCCCCAGCATTCTGGGCAGTAAAAGCATAACAAAACATTAAACATTTTTTAAAAAAACCTTTCCTATACAGGATTGCCTGCAGACGGCTCGGGGTTGGATAACTCCATAGCCTCCAACATTTCTCCAATGAAAATAGGGAAATCCTGAGGCAAATCAGGACATTCTGGGATCAAATCAGAAACTGGGATGGCTCCTTTAAATCAGGGATGTCCCTAGAGACACTTGGAGGGTATGCTATTGTATTAGTAATTTTGTACTATTGTCACAATGCAAACATATGTGAACATTTGAGAAATTGAACAGTTCTTCTAGACCTAAACATTGAATGCCAGTGATTGCCAAAATAAATTCCTTTTACAGTGAAACTGAACAGATAACACATATATATCAGTTGATCGATTTTTTTTTTAAAAAAAAACACAACAACATCGTTCAAGGCAGTTGTGGTTATAGTACTGCAGGTCATAGTGTAGGTGCCTGCTTCTAAGTGAGGTTTTTATGTGTTTAAACACACCAACTACATAAGTTATTTTTGGTTTCAGAGACTATCCCAGTGTGGTCAAACAGTTGCTAGTATTTTACATGCAAATCAACCAGCCTCCCAACTCTAGCTCAGAAAACCTCCAGTTTGTTTGCTTGCTTAATAAAGGTTGTTTTAACCTTTTCACTTTGTGAGCCACTGCCAAACTCCTAAAAATCAAAGGCACTGTGGGAGTTCTAGTTTCAATGAAATATTAGCAGGCAGGTTCAGCGGTAATGCCATAATAACATGGATATTTCTCATTCAAAGGCTGCTGAATAAAAGCTGAATTAGATCAAGTACATTTTGGGAAAGTTAGCTAATTTGGAGCTTTTCATGAGATTGGCTAGGGTAGTCTGGGTTAAGAAATATATAAACTTTGTCAAATAAACCCAGCCAGTTTTGAAAGCTGTGCTCTGCAATATCGAAGAAAGGCACATTGATAGTGTCTGTGATGTATCCAAATGTCAAAAAATGCATAATTTATGAATCTTTTATTATGCCTTCCTCCCCATCTCAGATATACTGAAATGACCACATCCTTTGTAGTAGTATTCTCTCTCTAGAGTCGACTGAGCATTTAAGGTGTAAACAGGTGGTTTTCAATATGTATTGGCATCTAGTCACAGACAGAGATGAGGACTTTTGTTTTGCACCGCAAAAGCCCAACCTAAAACTAGATGCAATAGTCAGCCAAAGGTTGACTTAATGTATTTTAGAAAACCAATTGACCTGAAGTCTATGTTCTGTTCAATGAATACAGGTAATGATGATGGCAGGAGTTGCAACGCAACTGAGATGAAAGGCCCAAGGCTAAGCCTCCGCTTCTTTTAAATCTTACAAATTTAATAAATTTGCCCAGAAACCAATTATTGATGTATAAAATGCCCTTCATCCCAAATGGGATTTCATGGCAGCATACGAGCAAATTTCAATCACAAGAATGTTGAAACACAAACCAGCAATACAATAAAATTAGGAGAAATGGGAGTAAGCAGGATATGTCTCAAGCACCCAGTCCCTTACTTTAAATGCACACATGACCTGGACAAATGAATTCCATTTTTGCCTATTCATCCTTTACCTGAGTCGCTAAATGTAAAAAGAATGAAATTGCCCCATCATTTTATCAGCTAAGGATGCTGTTTTCTTTGAGTTACAGTAGCTCCCGGCAGCGCAATACTGGGGGGTGCCATCGCGGCTGCCCCCCCGCCTGCGCTGGGCTCCACGCCCCCGCAGGTGACATGTCACGGCCCCAGGACACACACCACACCCCTGTGGGTGGTGACCACACCCCCGGGACGCGTGCCAGCCATGTCCCGCCTGCTCTCCTCCCCCAACCCCAGTGCCGGAGCATGAAGCTCTGCCACTGGGGATGGGTTAACCTCCCCTAGTGCTTTGTGGACAATGGTCTGGAGAATGTGCCCCTGGATAAGTGGGCAATGAAAGTTGTTGTTGTCGGCATCCATCTGTCTTGGGAAACAATGGAAGAGTGCACCTTTAGGGATGTAGTCAAAACATTGGAGCACCTGCTGTGGCTGTGGAGACCAATACAGGAGAGACATGCTTCATTGCAGCTGGGGCAGATGTAGGCATCCAGTTGTGTTGATGCAGGTGTGCCATTGTGCTTCGTCTTCCTGTGCTGCTCCCAGGATAATAATAGGCTGGCAATGAACACAACTGGGAGTTTCCTTAACAGACAAGCAGACCCTCGGAGCTGTTTGCACAAACCTAAGAAAAAATAAACAGAATGATAAACAGTTAAAGTAGGTGTTACTTATTGAAAACGAGAAAGGAGTTAGAATAAAAACAAACAAAGGAGTCATGTGAAAATTCCTACAACTAAATCAAGGGAGGGGGGAAGTGAGCTCTGTTGGAAGCTTGCAAAGATCCGTCCCAGAAAACACTGTGTTTGGAGTGCCCTGGGAACATAATTTGCGTGTTGAGTCCCACAATGCCACCCACCAAAAATCCACACTTCACACATCAATTTTTGTTTAAGGTTTTTGGCATAATTTTTTGGCCACAACTTTATTCAAATACAAAAAATGTGAGTGGTTGCTTAGGCATTGGTTATGACTATCTGTCCTTGCCCTCAAGGACAGAGCTGGCCCTTCCGGACACCAAAGGAAGCCAGCGCGGGAAACAAGTATTGGGTGAGAAATGAAGCTGGGAATCAGTCCCTCACCTCTCACTCTCATGTTCCTGTGGGGCTTGCACGGCCGCAGGTCCGACTCCGGGGACAAGGACAAATTGTATGGCAAGCCCCTGGATTCCTTTAACGGAATTCCCTTTCGCATCATTTGGAAGGATAGGCACTTACCCCTCCAAGCACCAATTTAACCAATGCCTAACCGCCATGGAGCCCTCAGCTCACCGCCAAACTACTCACAGCCCCAACCAAGACCTCAGCTTGGTCACCACCGCACCAATCCAAGCCTCATTCCCTGAAGCAGGAAGGTGCACGCCATCAGCTCTGAAAAAGGATGGCCTCTGAAAAAGAATCTCGGGGTGGGAAATCACATCTCCACCCAGCTCCAAAACCATTTTGACCACCGCAGCATTGATGCATTTTCTGGCCCTTTCAGTGGCGGCCGGGCAACGACTGCCCCTCCAAACGCAGCGTTGCAAGAGCTTTGACCAAAAGATCCTCGCTGTTGGCACCATTG
Source organism: Podarcis gaigeae (assembly GCF_964106915.1). Taxonomy (NCBI): domain Eukaryota; kingdom Metazoa; phylum Chordata; class Lepidosauria; order Squamata; family Lacertidae; genus Podarcis; species Podarcis gaigeae. Next base: position 82,934,829 of record NC_139681.1, on the reverse strand, counting down.
CCCGCAGCGTCTCCAGGTCACCCAAAATTGCAGCACGTAGTGACACGCAGTCCATGGTCACCATGTCGTTCTCGTCCAGCTGCACCACAATAGCAGCTGGCGGCCCCTCCATGAGCAACTGCCTCCGGATACTTGGCAGGAACTCTGACCAGCGCATTCCTCGTCTGGACAGCCAGGACAACCGAACGTGTGGAGGAAGGCCGAGATCTGGACCCCATCCAGATTGCCGTGCTGCGACACCAGCCCAATGGACGATACTGTGCCCCACCATCCAAATGCGGACCACCGCTAAACCTAATAAAAGTATAAAATAAAAGCAGTGTAAGATACCAATTGTCAGCGAACATAACCTTTGAATGCATTCGATTTCCAGCGACCCAAATCCTTTATTCTGGCAGCTGACAAGCCCCAGCGGGCAGCTGTCGTGGCAGCCCCTATCCTAAAAGAATGGGGGGCGAAACCTTGTGCTGTGCCGCCACAAGCCAGAATTGCCTTACGCATCACCTTTGCAAACTGGTGTCTTGACAGGGGCAAACCATTCTCATGCCTTAGCAGAGGCCCCATTGGTTCACGACTAGCAGCACCTGACCTCAGCAGGGCAGCACTGACGACTGGGCCCCACCATATCGTCAGTACCAGCAAACATTGTGGGGGAGCAAAGAATCCCAAGGCAATCGCATCCCGCCAGGTGTCGTTCCCCTTAGTTGAAAGATGCACCCCACCTGCCCTAAAGAGGGCAACAGCCTTGAAGAAAATAGCAGGGTGCAATATTACAGAACCACCTAAAGCAAGGACCTATTTTATTTTATTTGTTATTTTATTTTATTATATTTACTTTATTTTATTCTATTGTCCACCGCCTTATTAACATGCTTTCTGGCCTGCTCAGTGGTAGTTTGTCTAGGCATTGGTTCCCGACTAGCTTCACCTGACCTTAGCAGGGCAGCACTGACGACTGGGCCCCACCATATCGTCAGTACAAATAAACAGCGTGGGGGAGCAATGAAACAGGATCAGACTCAAGCTCACCCCCAAATGCTCCCAGGGACTCTTGTGTGGCCCTACCCCTCGAAAAGGTCGACAAAAGCATAGCGAATCCCTGGATTCCCTTAATGGAATATCTTTGCGCATTGGAGGGGACATGTGCTCCAACCCCCCCTCCAGACCACCTTGAACCAATGCCTTAAGTTATTTTGAGTCCAGGGAGAGCTGCCATCAACTCAATCCAAGCCCTCTTGCATGCAGGAATGCAAACTTATGCTGGAGGAAGACAGCAAACATTCTCGCCCAGCTGTACCACCAGCACTGCGGGAGGACCTGCACAGGTCACACTCGACTACACCAAAGGAAGGATCTCCTCCCAAAGCATTCCCCATCTGGACATCCAGTAAATGTTCACATGGGCAGGAAGACTGAGATGGCGCCCCAGTCCAAACTCGTCAACATGCTTGCCAGCCTAGTGTACGATGCTGTGACCCAAATGTGCACAGCTGCTCCTATGAAAAAAGGAAATAACAGACAAGCATCAGCACAGACATCATTTGACACTTCTTGATATAACCCTTGTCAGCGTAAGACTTCCAATGACCCGTATTCACAATCCTGTCTACTGACAGGCCCCCAGTCTGCAGCCTTTTCAGCAGTCCTATTTGAAAGGAATGAGGCATGTTCAGCAGTAAGCGAGCCGCAGGCCGTAATAACTGGTGCACGACGTAAGCACATTGATGCCTGGCTAACGGGAACCCATTTTCATGCACTAGGAGCGGGCCAGCCCCCAGGGAATGAAAAGCCAAATATTATGTTATCCATAACTGGGCAAGGGCCCTCCTCACTTGTGGCGGGAACCCTGATTGTGGCACTCCTGCCCACTAAGTCTGTTTTTGAGTTCCCGATTCTAAAGACAAGCTCCAAAGGATAAAGAAAAGTCCTGAAGCAATAAGCCTCCAGACTCTCAGCCCCATGCTGGCACCAACAACCATTTTCCCAACCCTCGGTGCGAAAATGCAATGGACTACTGAAAGGAATCTCGCCTTGATCTTTAACCAGCAGACAAGTTTTAACTTGTTGCAGATACTACATAGGTAAAATTGACAAACTTCCTGCCCGCTATCCTATGAGGTTGGAGCCTATTCCAACCTTCCAAGGCCCTGCGCACTATAAACTTTATACAAGGGTCTCTGAAAATTAAGCTTCAGTGTAACAGACATTGCAGCGGACTGAATTCTGATAGTTATAACAGCACGCCCAATCTGCAGCAGGTGGACCAAATACTGCAGGATCTGCTCAGAGGATGGGGGCTAATTCATCTGAATGGCCAAGGACTGCCAGCTTAAGGCTAAGAAATCCCTCCAGGCCATCCCATAAGAGCTAAAAGCAGAAGGGGAAATGGAAGCTGCTGTTCTCTGTAAATACTAATTGTTGTCAAAATGCCACAGGTGGTCTGGAAAAATCTGGCAACAGCTGAGTCTGGAGCCCAGGATCTGAAGCGCTTTATCTGAAAATGGGATAGAGTGACAGCAACATCATTAGAGGATCCCGTAATTTGGAGAGTAGAAAGCACAAAATTAAACCTTAAGCGGCGCAGTTCGAAAGCGTGAGCGGAGGGGCGGAGGATCTGCTGGAGCGTGAGGACTGTTTTGCCAAAACGCTCACCACTACCTGGTTATCAGACCAAAAGCAGATCCGATGGTCACTGAACTCCTCGGGCCACATGAAAGGTTATGTCACATGATTGCCTCGCCACACTGGGCTTGAGGCCATAGCTTTGCACACCAGCGGCCCTTGAAATAAAACCAAAGGGCAAAGATCCAGCAGCACCAGCATGAACCTGAAAATCCTTGTGCGGGTTCAAGGTATCCTGCCATGCCGAACTACTATTGCATCCATTCAGGAATTGCTACCATCGCCTGATATCTGCCTTCACCACACTTGGTAGGCATAGGCCGCAGGCAGCCTGGCCTAGTGGGAAGATTAATTAAGTGGCCCAGCAAGATCGGATCTGATGAAGCATCACTTGCTACAGAGGAAGTATTACAAAATAACTTCCTTCAAGGCAGACAGCTTCTCCATAGGCAAGTGGTTTGTTTTAGCAACGATATCCACTGGATCCCTAAATAAAATGGGAATAAGGGCAAAAGGTATTGAGCTATTGCTTGCCAGCTTCCAGCCCCCGCTTGGGCAGGGGGCATTTTGTGCTGCCATCATATGTAAATTTACAGGGCCGACGCTGGCCAGAACCCCTAAAGAAGTCCTGACAAAGCTGCCGCCGAGCCAGCTTCCTTTTCCGACACACACTCTGTGCAATGCAACTACACACTCCGTGCAATGCAAAAAACACGCTCTGTGCAATGCAACTACACACTCCGTGCAATGCACACACAAACCCTCCGTTCAATGCAACTACATACTCCGTTCAATGCAACTACACACTCCATGCAATGCAAAAAACACGCTCTGTGCAATGCAACTACACACTCCGTGCAATGCAACTACATACTCCGTTCAATGCAACTACACACTCCGTGCAATGCAACTACATACTCCGTTCAATGCAACTACACACTCCCTGCAATGCAAAAAACACGCTCTGTGCAATGCAAATACACACTCCGTGCAATGCACACACAAACCCTCCGTGCAATGCAACTACGCACTCCATTCAATGGAACTACACTCCATGCAATGCAACTACACACTCTGTGCAATGCAACTACGCACTCCGTGCACTGCACACACCCTCCGTTCAATGCAACTACACACTCCGTGCAATGCACACAAACTCCGTGCAATGCAAAAAAGACTCTGCAATGCAACTACACCCTCCATGCAATGCACAGATTCCGTGCAATGCAACTACACACTCCGTGCAATGCACACACACACACACACACTCTGTGTAATGCAACCGCACCTTCCGTACGATGCAACAACACACTCCGTGCAATACAACAACACACTCCATGCAATGCAACAATACACTCCGTGCAATGCAAACACACTCCCTGTGCAATGCACACACCCCTGTGCAATGCAACTGCAAATCTCTCACGCAATGCAATGCAATGCAATTCCAGCCCGTGCAGCGCCGTGCCCTGCAATGCACAGAGTAAACTGCAATGCGGGCACGCAAAGGTGCTTTCTCCCACTTGCATATTGCAAATGTGGCGCCCATTACATCCCTTGCAGTGAGATAACCACCAAAAGGACCTAAGTGTCCAGGTAGAGCAATGGGGGAGCATGCAGCTGTCCCATACAGGGACCAATCCTGCAACCTGGGCATTACCAACACTATGCGCTGACCCAGTGAAAGCAATGCTTATAGACCACATGGGGACACTATTCAGGCCGGAAACGCTTCCAGGCCATCAAATTCTAGGACAAAGCCCTAGGATCACCTGCTAGGCCAGGCATAATTGTTTCCAGTGAAATAGGCGAGTTGAGGTAGCCCACAGCTTGTCCAGGTACCCGCTTGCCCTTTTAGAGGGAAGCACCCCTTCAAGAAAAACCCAAAGTTCTTTTATCACAAATGGGCAGAACTACCCAGCGACAGAATAGCCTAAAAGGAGCAGTTAGTTTTGTTTTGTTATAACAATGGCTAAGAGGGGGGTATGAACCCTGTCTCCCAGGTCCTAGTCTTACACTTTAGCCACTAAGCCACAATGGCTCGTCTCTAAAATGGCATTCGCCACTATCAGGGCAAAACAAACTTAAAGAAAATAAACTTGTTCAGAAATGCCATAGTTCAAGAGCATATACAGAGTGCTCTAATCCTTGGAGGCACAGAGAGCCTCTGGGGCCCTCTGTCTGCCTCAGATATACATTAGGAGCAACTGAGCCTGCAAGCAGATACATTCCTATAGCGAGAATGAGTCACGTGTCAGAGACTTAACAATTAACTGCTACCTGTAGCAGACTTAGGCTTGGAAGTTAATGTGCAGGCCGAATAGGCCTCCCTGTTTCTGCTCTTGAGAATCTTAGTCTCATAGCAATATTAAAGGAAGCCAAATTAGTGCTCCCACCCAAGGCTAGCTTAAAATTTGGCCAACAGCGCTGCACACACTCAAATTAAAGCCAACCTTCGGGGATACTATAAACGAAAGTGATTCCAGCTAAGCTGGGAACAGCCCTAACTAGCCCCACAATTTCAACGAGAGAAATGGGGGAAACCTTTTGCGAAAGAAAGCCCCTAACGGGGGCTCTTTCCCTATTGTGAAAGGCATGCCACGGATATAGGGAGAATCTTCCCACAGGGCAGGGTAAGGGGTGGGGTGGGAAATCGAACAGGAAAAAAGGGGGGGAATTAGATTATTTAAGGGACTAGAGAGGATTAAAAGAAAGGGGAAATAAAGAAATAAAGAAATGTAACCAGACAATGAGAAGATTGTCCAAGTGCTCCATGTGATCCGGTGCAAAACAGCCAAGAGGACGCCCCAGCGTCTGGCCCCAATACTTAAAGCCTCTGACCCCTCCTCCAAATTGGAAACACTCAAAAATCCCCAGTAACCCATTTTAACCCTTAAGGGCTCGGGTTCCTTGCCAAATTTGCCTAGTCACCATAGGGTGGCCTGTTCCCCAACCGCAACACGTGCTCTCTGTTAGGGAGAACACGCTTTGTTGTAACCAAATGTTCGACCTGCCCACCGAAACAGAAGAGCCTCTATTTCTCCATCTCTCCTATTCCCCCCCAGTTTTGCTCAGGGTATTTGCCTAGTCAGCTCTGTTTTGCTGTTAAAAAAAGGCAATTGCCATTTTGCTTCAGATGACAAAATTCAGTGGGGCGACTTGCCATTTCAGGGAGTCCCTGGTATGACTCGAGACACCTGATTAATGGTGCAATTTGACTCAGGTATATGAACACCTCACCCAAAGCACCCTTCACCTCACAATTCAGGCAGAACACACTGCAAATGCACAGCTCTTGTAAATCTATATATATAGAACAATTCTGTAAAGCAAGTGAGTATTATTATCCCCACGTTGCAGATGGTGGGCTGAAGCTGAGAGTGAGTGGGTTGTCTAAGAACTGCTCTTGGATTTGTTGCAGAAGCAAGGCTTAACCCACAGACATCTTGATTTGTAAATGAGTCTCTTAGCCACAATGCCTCTCCAACTCTCTGTTTCTTTCAAGCACAGTAACGACATTTTAAGGAAAATTGTTAGCGATTTACAGGAGCTGCACCCAGCACTGAGGTTTTAAAATGAACTCTTTCCATCAGTACAAAGTGAATACTTTTCCAAAAGCAGGTGTACATTGCTAGATCCATGCTATTTTGAATTTGTAGTGCACAGCAGGAAGCACAAGACACCATTTTCTTCTGAAAACACATTAAAATACATGAGCTCATATGATCTTCACAGGGTTAAACATTGTTGGTTTGCCACAAGAAGCTGATTAAAAACCCTAGTGGATCATCCCATCTTTGAAATCAAGTTGTATACACATGTGATTCCTCTTTTTCTCTAAATACATCCAACTATTCTACGAGCTCAGAAGGATTTCTTTCTTCTGGTTTCTTTATTACTTGGTAACACAACATGCCCCTAGGAGTACAATCCAATTTTTTATTTTTGGATGAGTCCCTGTGCTATGTGCTCATTGATAGAAGGATTCCCTTACATTCAGATACAAAATTTGCAGTGTTCCAAACTGGACATTTGGATAGAAGTGCGGTCCGGGTTGGGGGAAGGAGCTGGACAAAATGTGGATAATTTGGGAATATGAATATTTCTGTAGTGCCTAATGGAAATACCCTGTATGAAGTGACTAGAGTTTGATGGGGACATAGAAATTATTGAGTCTATCTAATAGGGATGCTTGAATAATTTGTTCCTTGCAAATTCTGATGGGAGCTGACTTGTTCCACACCTCCTGAACTAATGTGCAAATCAGAATGAAATTAGTCTTCCGATTTGGCACTTTTCTGAACTTTGTGAAAAGCTCACAGCTCAAAAATGTACCAAAATACACCAGAAAGGTTTTGTTTTTTAAAAAAGGATATAGTACATTTTGAAATGAGAGAATCTATGTTCAAAGACATGCATTTAAATGCCAATATTTAAATACCAATGTTCACATGGTGTTCTTTTTTAATAAGGGAATGGGGCAGAACGGATTATATTGAACTAAGTTATGTCCAGGTTAGACATGTTGAAGTCATTCCCATTGATTTCAGCGGGTCTCTTTTAAGGAGGGTTCACTTTCGATCAACTCAAATGATTTATGAACAAACACATGCAAAGTCTACATGAACCGGGAGTAGACTGATCTCTCCATCCTTCCTAATTATTGAGGTGCAGTCCTTCACCTCAGAGACACCAGTCATAAAGGATCTTCATTAGCTCCCAGAGCATTTCCGAGCACAATTCAAAGTGTTGGTGCTGACCTTTAAAGCCCTAAATGGCCTCTGCCCAGTATACCTGAAGGAGTGTCTCCACCCGCATCTTTCAGCCCTGACACTAAGGTCCAGCTCCGAGGGCCTTCTAGCAGTTCCCTCATTGAGAGAAGTGAAGCTACAGGGAACCAGGCAGAGAGCCTTCTTGGTAGTGGCATCCACCCTGTGGAATGCCCTCCCATCAAATGTTAAGGAGATGAGTAATTATATAACATTTAGGAAACATCTGAAGGCAGCCCTTCTTAGGGAAGTTTTTAATGTTTGATGTTTTATCGTGTTTTTTACTATTCTGCTGGGAGCCGCCCAAAGTGAATTCCCCCACCCAGCCAGATGGGTAGGGGAATAAATAATAAAAGTATTATTATTATTATTATTATTATTATTATTATTATTATTATTACAATGCCATCTGCCATTTACGTTCTTCCATCATCTCATTTACTTTTTGGATACAACATTAATCAATTTGTTTGGATACAAACCCTCCTCCTCTCTCTACGTCCCAAAACTCATAAGCAAATGTTTTCACTGTCAGCACAAAATGCAGTTCAACTTTTCTAATAAATGTGCTGCACCTGGAGGCAACAATATCCTTGTGTATAAATCTGGGGGAATCACAATTTTCCAAAGTTTCATTTCTGCCTTGATCTCCTTGAAAGTATCCCCACCCCCCAAAAAATGACATCATTTACTAATGCTTTGCTATTTTCATGGAAACAACACAGATTTCTGAAAACTACTATCTGAAGAGTGAATATACTGTTACAGAACCTTTCTTATATTCTGCTGTTAAAAAAATTAAGGGAAACTTTTTTTTATCCCACATGATTGCAGAACTGAGCTTGAAAATGTGTGGGACAGTGGGTGGTGTAAAGGACCACAACATGTCAATATGATACGGTATTGGACTGATTATTGTGAATTGTTCAATTCGATTTTATTGCATTAGCCATGTGGCCATAGCATAATATACATAGAAATAACAACATAAAATGGGGGTGGGGAGATAAAAGTGGATGTCATCCTTGGCGAATACTTTGAGAAAATGGGGATAACAAAAGTAATGGGGGATTTAAAACATCAAGTGACAGTGAATACAAAAACAGGTTCGATTGTGCGGCGTATCGACTACATCTGTGGTATTAAAGAAGTTGGTGCCGCTTTCTTCTTCATCACACTAAGCAGGAAATTAGCTGTCATCTCGGTAATCCAACAGTCAGAATCCTGCAGAAGAAGGGACACTATCCAAGGCTGGATTGGGAGGTGAAGCTTGTTCACGAGAGGAGTTAGAAACCAAGATCTTTCATCTGTCCAGTTGGGACAGAAGAGCATTACATGTTCCATAGTCTCCAGAGCCGTGTCATTGCAGGTGCATGTTCTATTTGCGATGGAAACTCTGGAGTAACGACCCGACAGAACTGCTGTAGGAAAACAGTTGAGACGGGCACAGGTAAAGGCCCTTCGCTTAGCCTCCGAAGGAATTGTGAAGCAGTATAGAGGGATCCCTTCAGGGGGTGGAATAGCTAGGGCTAAGCCTGAACACGGCCCTCTTGCATGGGAAGCTGTGTTAGAGAAGTCAAGTTGCTGTAGCTTCTTTTTGATTGGAGGTAGGGCCGCCGGGCTAATACACTCTAAGTTAAAAACAGTTTTGCGGTTCAAATTGAGAAGAGAGCGGAATTTGAGATTAATTGTAGTTTTCCAATGAGAATTATGAATATCTCTTAGGATCAGATTGGAGAAACCACCTCTAATTCGAGCATCCGATGCTAGTAGGTGGGAGCTATAGGAAATGGCTCGACTCCATGCTCGTTTTACAATTGAGGGCTGGGCGAACTCAAGTCGTAGGGCTGCACCTGAGACACATCTCGGGACGCCGGAAAGAGATCTCAGAAACATGTGAAGTGGGTGATCCAAGTTACCTGATATTGCTGTAGTCCATACTTCGCAGCCATATAATAATTTAGGGACAACTTTGGCATTAAATATTTGAATTGCTGCTGGAAGGTGTTTGCCGCCCTTCTGGTGATAAAATCGGACAATGGCATTAGCGGTCGTGTTTGCAGCAAGAGAGGCAGATTGTAGATGGGTGGTCCAGGAGAGATTATAAGTAAATATTAAGCCTAGATATTCAAAGGCTTTTACCTTTTCTAAGTAGCCACCTGTGATCTTAAGCGGCTCCAGCTTGAGTTTGCGGGAACGAGTGAAGTGGAGGACTTTCGATTTTTTATAATTAATATTAAGAGCTTCCGCCTTACAATAGGCGATAAATGCATTAACTGCATTTGCTAGGTCCGCAGCTGTTCTGGATAAGATGACGGCATCATCTGCATAGAAAAGGGAAGCAACGGGGTGGCCTGCTAAGTGAGGAGGATACTTAGTTGCTAGCTTCAAAGGGGAAAGAGCATCATGAAGATAAAGATTAAACAGTAAAGGGGCCAAGAGACAACCTTGTCGGACGCCCCTGGCCGTTGGGAATGGAGTGGTAAGGGAGCCGTTGGGACCAATTCGAACGCGAGCTGTGGTGTTTGAATAAAGGGAAATAATTAGGGAGAGGAGGTGCGGATCAATTCCCAGATGGGCAAGTTTGGACCATAATCTCTGCCTAGGAATAGAATCAAAGGCGGCCTCCAGGTCCATGAAAGCGGCAAACAAGTGGCCTTGCCTTGGTGCAGTGTATTTACTGGCAAGGTGATAAAGAGTTAGACAGTGGTCCATGGTTGATGCTGACTTCCGGAAGCCAATCTGTTCTGGCGGTAGAATGTTTCTCTCATGGACCTATGAAAGAAGTTCTTCCAGTAAAACAGTGGCAAATATTTTCCCCGGAATAGATAGTAAACTGATGGGGCGATAGTTCCTAGGGATGTTTGGCTGGCCGCCTTTGAAAATCGGAACTATTGTAGCTTCTCTCCAGGAGTCGGGGATGTCTAGGGCGGAGGAGATAGCGGTGAATACAGGAGTCAGCTGTTCACTCCACCAAAGAGGATCAGTCAGGAAAAGGTCCAACGGGACCATGTCTGGGCCGGGGGCCTTATTCCTTCGCATGGACATTATGATGTTGAAGATGCGGGTTGAGGTAAAATTTACTGAGGAGGTGGAACTAGGAGAACAGGAACAGAGGTCCAACGGGGATTGAAGGTGATCTGTAAGATGATTTGGAGAAGCGAAACTGGCTGAATAATAGGCGATCCATTCGTCAGCGGAAATCAGGGTAGCTGAATTGAATGGTGCCGAAGGCCTAGCTAAGCGCCAGAAGGAGCGGGAGTCATGCCTCTCTACAGCCGAACGAAGAGTGGACCAAGCCTCAAGGATGTGTTGCTGTTTCTTGCAATGAATCATGTTTCTGTATGTCCTTTTAATATCTAGAAGCTCTGCACAGGTTTGGGGGTCGCTGGAAAATTTGATGATTCTGACCATTTCCTAATTCGCCTTCTTAGGACTTTACATTCGTTGTCAAACCAAGGTGATTCAGAGAAGAAGCATTGGTGGGTAGGCGAGGTGGTGGTTATGTAAGTTGTTGAAAAAGCATCAATTAATTTCCGGTATTGGTCAGCGGGCAAAATTGAGTCAGAAAGAACTGCAGGCATATCAAATGATTTTTGTATGTCCAGGGCAAGAGAGGAGCTGAGGCTTGTCCATTTCTTTGTTTTGTATACAGGGTAGTTTTGTGCTGTGGAACTATAGTTTGAGGGGACTGAGAATGGCTCTATTAGGTTTAACAATAGAGTCAATGGAAGGTGGTCACCACCAAAATATTCAGCCACTTCCATTTTTGTAGAGATTGAGAATAGCTCCGGCGTCAATAGAATGTAGTCGACAACACTGGTTCCCCGGGAAGAGATGCACGTTAACTGCTGCGAGGACAAGGGAGTAACGTTGCCATTTGCGATGCAAAGATCGTTTTCGATGGCCAATTGGGCCATCAGCCTCCCCGACGCGTTTGTTATGGGATCAAGAGAGCATCTGTTTCCCCAGGGGGGCTGCAGGGGATTGTCCAGGAGTGCTGCGGAAGATAATATAGCATCGTCGTTGGGACCTATTCTTGCATTAAAGTCGCCTAAGAGGATTTGAGGAAGTCCTGGGTTAGTTGTTTGAAGATCATGGAGCCAAGACGAAAGTTCAGACCACCTTTCATTACGGTCGGAATCATTAGTTGCTGGATGCAGATATACTGTAGTTATCAACCATGGGCTTTTGGTCTTTAGAAGGTGGATCTTTATAGTGAGAAAGTAAGGGGAAGATTTAAGTTCCTCGCAGATAGTGAGGGATAAGCTGGTTGAAATAAGACAGGCGAGGCCAACTTGAGGGCGACCCCTGTTAGCTAGTTTGCGAGCACAGGAGCTAAAGGAACAATAATTTGGGAGAGCGATACTTTGTTGGGACCAGGTCTCTTGGAGGCACACAATGTCAAAAGAAGAGATGAAGTTTATTGCCTCAGGATCCATTTGCTTCGTTGCCCAGCCGTTAACATTCCAGGAGACAATTTTAAGGCTCTGGGGTGGGTTGGATGCGCCTTTCAAGGAAAGAACTACTTTTGCTTGATTTGTGGGTAAGGATTGAGCCTGTTTATTTCTAATAGTGTCGAATTTCCGCGGAGATAGGGAGCCGGCTGGTGTTTGCCTCTGGTCTGATCTTTGTCAATTATTTCCCAAGTAACTTTTAGGGATTACTCTTTTATGAGCCGGCCCATTGTTCTCCGTGCATGGCAAACTGGCCAAATGTTCTATAGTTTCGGCTGGTAAATGTTGAGTACTGACATTAGTGGTCACCGGGCCTTTGAAGTGTGTTATCTCTTTCCGTAGGTGTTCTTCCGGTACCTGATTGTGGCCTAATTCTGCCTCGTCTAGGTACCTCAGCTTGTCCCAAGAGCCTGGTGATTTCACCTTGGGGATGGTTCTCCTTATTGGAGGTGGTGTAGTGTTCTCTTCGGTGAGCTGGGCTTCCATGATTGAAGGTAGATTAATCTCAGCCATTGTCTGAAGGTAACGTGGCCGACAGGCCGATGGGTTTTGTTCTTGTATAGAGTTCAAATTAAAGGAAGTCTGGTCCTTTTTATGGGCGTCCACATTGATTTCCTTATTTATATCTCTCCCAGCCAGCTTAATTCTAATCTTTCTAATATTTCAATTTGTATTAGAGATGGAAATTGGCAAAATTGCCTGATTAAGGTATTTTCTTCCACAGAGAAGAGGTCCTCACTTCGTTCGCTTGAAATTGCGGGTCTTGCAGGTGAGCATCTTTCCTTTTTAGTTTTTGAGGCACTTGTTTCTGGGGACCAGGCCGGGTTTTGGGAGGTTGTTTCTCCTTACTAGGGTTTGCGTGCTTAGCTTCCAGAAGGGGATTCAGTGGTGCCTTGTTTTCAAAAAATCTGAGAATTTTTATCTGGGCCTTTAAGAATATATATCTTGATCTGTAAATAAACTTGGCCAGGTTCTGGTCTCTAAATGTGATCATTGCTCTCATAGAACAGCCATCATGATGCAAATAATCTACAGAAGTAATATCATTTGGCTTTACTGCTCCTGGCAATATATCATTCAGAATGTGAATTAATTGCATATACATTGGTCCTTTTCATAGGACCAACTTCTGGCAAGAGATTAGCCTTAGTCCTTCAGTCACCCTCCCTATATGTTTACTTTTAGGATGTCAATATGGCATAGGATAGCAGCAAAGGTCAGAGTACTGCTGTTACCTCTATGTATGCATGCTTGTATATTTGTTGGGTATGGCTGACTGTCTATGCTGCATGTCTGTATTTACGATACGCTGGTAATTATTATGGTCTGCATATGTTAGTTGGTTGCATTTATATTGCTCTTTAAGAGGATATCTAATTCTTAACTGTGCTGCTCTAAACTACAGAATGTATTTAGTGTTTTTTTTATTATTTACTGTATTTTTTTTCTTGCATTTGACTTTCATTTGCAGTAAACAGCTTAGATTTCATCCAGATATGAAGTGGTATATGAATCACCTGGGTGAGACCAGAGGCAAAAACAGCTGGGGGAGTGGATGTAAAGTTTACCTTTGTACAGTGGGCTAGTTTCTACTCATATTTACACACACCCTTAATCTTCATTCAGACAAACAAGAGTTCAAGGACCCAGTTCAGTCCTCACCCTGGAAAAAAACAACAACACCCAGGTACAAAGATAGGTGTGACCTGAAGTGTGATCTGGAGTTTTGAGGTCCAGATATATCTGAGGTTCCCAATGCCTGCTCTAAACGGTTGAACAGTTCGATGCAATATTCATACCTCCTGTGTTTTGGAACAAAACAGACTTAAGGATGGATTATTCAAGAAAGGAATCTGAACGGAAAGGGCACAGGCACTCCTATGTTTAGCAGTTAAGCTCCCTGTCCCTTAGCCTGCCTTTTAATCAATCACCACCATGCCGTCAGAACCCCAAAGTGCCTGGTCATCAGCAATCATCTTGGTTAGCACGATGGCGCTGATGAGCCTGAAAGACTCCTCAAAGGATGGCTTGTCTTTTGACTGTTGACAGCTATCAGCAACCGAAAAGAGAAGAGTGCATTTATTTAGAATTTGAAATCTGTATGCATTGGTTAAGATCAAAGATGGAAGCTTGTCACCTGTCTGTCTAAAAAGGATAAACTCCGTATTTTTCCGCTCACGGGGCCATAATCATTTATATTAGATCTCTTCCCCTCCCAGTGTGGGGGGAGAAGGGAGAAAAGCCTTTAGAAATGAATGACAAGCAGATGGCATATCATTTTCCGAACTGGAGATTTTTGGATACTATTTGTCACTCACTGAACGGCGACAGCATGCCCCTTTTATTTATAGCACAGTGAATAGCCTGCACAGTTTGCTATCATGCCTGATACTCATAGGTTTATTGAATCTGGAACACATAAATTAGGACTGCTTGTGCTGCTGTGGGTTTTGGCTCAGAGCTTTCTAAACCTGCTCCTGTTGCAAGTTTGGAGTTCTCTGGGCACCAGCTGCTGCCAGCTGCCTCTCCTACCATTTGTGATGCCCGCCAGTTGACATCAGCATGTTAATGTGAGAACACACAGATGTACATGCGGCCTCTCTAAGACACCCCATTGTAGTTTATGAACCTGTTACAAGATTTCTGCTTTCATGGTCTGTGATTGCTTCAACATACCACAATCTAGAGTTGTTCCAGTGTAACAATTGCTCAATCAGTGGACTTGGCTGGGCAGCAGGGACAACTCCCGAGAGACTTCAGTTTACATTGCCAATCAGCAGTGGATCTCTGCCCTTTCCTGGCCCTATATAAAATACATTAACACCATAAAGCAATGTTCTGTTTGCTGGGGTGCTTGATAAGATGATGCCATCATATCCTACCAAACGCAAGAGCCCATGGCAATGAGTAAGTGACAGGAACAAGGTAGGGCTGGGGCAACAGAAAGGGTGGTGAACAGGGTCCCTCAGCTTTGCTGTCCTATTCACATACCACAAACCACTCCTCTTTTGTAATTTGGTGGAAATGAAGCCATGAACAAATAAGAACTGGTACTGACTATCACTTGTGTTGCTTATACTGACGTTACTCACAATGGTGAACATTCTTAGCACCCCTGTCATCATGAAACCAAATCACACTGCCCACCTGCCATTGTCATGAAGTCAATTTTAAGTGAGGACTGGAAACATTGGGAACCAATTTCCTGTGGAATGATTTCAACACCACTTGTGGGTGTACATAAATATGACCTCAGCAGCATTAGTATATGTGAAAGGAAGGGAAGTCATTTTCTCCATGTTCATTGCTCCAGTAAGAGTTAAATATTAGTGTTCATCGAGCCTACAGATGTTAAGGTTATGTGATTTACTTGCATTCCAGAAACAATGATACATTTTGATAGAAGCAAAGATTTGTAGGGTCGGAAGGGGCCCAAGGGTCATCTAGTCCAACCCCCTGCGATGCAGGAATCTGAACTAAAGCATCCATGACAGATGACCATCTGACCTCTGCTTAAAAACCTCCAGTGGAGGAGAGCCTACCACCTTTCGAGGGAGTCTGTTGCACTGTCAAACAGCTTTTACTGCCAGAACGTTCTTCCTGATGTTTAGTCAGAATCTTCTTTCTTGTTTGTTTACTTTCAGTTGCACATTAGAACTAATCAGAACATGCTAACAACATTCTCAGTAAATTCATAGGATCCTCATCCATGCAGTAATGGGTGAGTGAGGCAATAAGGTCTCATTGGTCAGACCAGCAAGGAACCCGGGATGTCTTTATATAACACATGGAAAATTAACTGGCCTACTTTGGCATTTTTGTGCCAACCTTGAATGATATGACTCCTTTCCTTGAATGCCTGCCATTTGACTAGGGGTGGATGGTTACACACAGGCTAAATCCCACCCTGGCTAACTAAATTGCATCCTCCAGGCATCCAGTCAGCGACCTACTCCAGTCTGAATTCCTAACTGTCACGCAAACATATTTTCCTGTGGGAAACTCCAGTCTATCCCCATAAACCTGCAGCCTTTTGTTTGCTGTAAGTTCCCTTTATGTGAAGACTTGAAATTGATCACAGCTATTAGATGGATTGCAATGGCAAAATGTCTGTGAGAGAGTTCTCATTCTCATCCTTAATCCTCGCCACATGAAATTAGGACCTGTGGGGAGCAGAGTTTGCCAAATGAATCAAAAAATGGTGTGGTGTGCTCTTTATGCTCTTGTTGAAAGGGGACGAGGTGTGGGAAGACAAGCAAACTGTGATGTGTGACAGCAGTGATCTATATTAACAGGCTCTCTGCGCACATTGTGGACTGTAAATCTGCTATATGGCATCTTTTCTGCAGCTCAATATGGTTTACATTTAATCTGTATTATTCAATATGCTTTCTATCACAGATGGGGATCTGATTTACTCAGCTTAATATGGTTTAGGAACCAATTTGCTACTTCTTCAAAGTGTGTGTGTGTACATGCAGATGTACACACATTTATGAAATTAATTAGACCCAGACATTTACAATGTCTTCTGAATTATATTAAGGTTTCCTGCAACTGTAATAAGGACAGAGTTAGCTTGGCACTTAAATTTAAACACACACACAGACACACACACACACACACACACACGGCTAATCCCATGGACTGGCTGGATGCAGAGGAGTGGTAGGAGGCAGCAGCTGGGGAACCCCCAAGGGAACCTGGTTCAGAGCCAGGAGATTGGTGGAGGGGTGATGTTTGTGATCAGAGGGAGAAGAGGGAGCAGACTGGGAGGAGGAGGTGTTGGAAGCTGAAGAGGCAACAGGGATTCGTGAGCAGGAAGAGGGTGTGGCAGAGAGCTGTCTAAACTCAGAGGCAGGAGTGGAGGTGGGTGATGAGGCAAGAGTGTAGGCAGGCTGCTGAAGAATCAGGGAATCTCCCTCTCCTGCTGGGGCCAGCTCCCCTTCCCCCTGGTCTCCCCAAACACAGAGATAAATGAAATGGGAGGAGCAAAGAGAGACAAAGCCTTAGGCTGCTGGGGAAGGAAGTGGTGGTAAGGCAGGGAGCTTTGGTGGGGCAAGAGTTGCTGGGATCACTAGGCCTGCACTGTTTTGGTTTCTTTGAATAAAGAGTTAATTTCATTGACACCACTGTCCTTTATTGCTGACCTACTCCTGACTCCAGCAGCTGACAGCTAATGGAGAAGAATAAACTTCTGAAGAATACTTACATGCTTACAGGCACCTGCCTAGATGGGCCATGCATTGGTTAAACATTTGGTATAATGGATTGAAGAAAGTTTTTGTGGCTGCTTAAGTAATGTGCACTTTTTTGTTTATTTGGTTGCAATGTGTGACAAAACTCCCTGGAGATGGTATAATAACTGCAAAAAGAACAATATGTGTTTTTTCTCAGCTAGTGTTAAAAGAAAAACAATGGCTGTGTTTAACGTGATTGCTGTAACTTTAAACATCTATCATCCGAGACATTTGGAAATAAATGTAGTCTGCAAATTCACAGTGAACATTCGGCTGCACTTAGTTAAGTTAATCAGGTACGTGTATAATCACGAAAGCTGATGTTGAAATTACTCAGTCATTCTGTGAACATTATCGGCAGTGCTGAATAACACTTTCCCAACTCCTCCTGAAAAGGTATGCTTTGCTCATTGACATTGCCCTGAATAAGGTCATTGCGTAGCTCAAGGGTAGGGAAACATTTTCAGCCTGAGGGCTTCATTCATTGCTGGCCAAACTTCTGAGGTTCAGCTGCCAATGGTGGTCAGAAGCACAAGTGGACAAAACAACAAATGTACATTTTTACCTTTGTACAACAGGTTAGCTTCTACATACCCTTCCACACACCTCTCTGTTTTCTATCTAGGTAAGGAAGAGATGTTGTTAAGAATTCAAGGATACATTTCAGCCAGGCATAAAGCACTCAAGGGGCAAAGAGGGGCCACTGAGGGATGTGAACTCTTGGAAGTGTTCTGAGGGCCAGCGAGAGAGGCCTGGAAGGCTGCATATGGCTCCTGGGCCTGAATTTCCCTAAGTCCACTGAGCCTTTGGGGCTTGCTGATCAGAAAGTCAGCGGTTTGAAGCCCCGTGATGGGACGGAGTAAGCTCCTGTTGCTCTGTACCAGCTCCTGCCAACCTAGCAGTTCAAAAGCACGCCAGTGCAAGAAGATAAATAGGTACCGCTGTGGCAGGAAGGTAAACAGTGTTTCTGTGCACTCTGGCTTCTGTCACGGTGTTACGTTGCGCCAGAAGCGGTTTAGTCATGCTGGCCACATGACCCAGAAAGCTGTCTGTGGACAAATGCTGGCTCCCTCGGCCTGAAAGCGAGATGAGTGCTTCAACCCCATAGTCGCCTTCGACTGGATTTAACCATCCAAGGGTCCTTTACATTTACCTTTATCTTTTACCTTTCTGCTTAATGCAGGAAGCTTAGAACAGGTGACTCAGGAGCATAAAGTCCCATATCCTCACACATTCTGCCCTTACACATTCAGCCGAAAGCTTGAACAGAGCTTTAGACATGCACAACTCTAAGCTGCAAAGGCTCATCAGTGTGTGATTGCACATCATGCAACATATAAACATCCTTCCCAGATGTGTGCATTCCACAGTTTTTAGCAATAGTCTTCCTCTATATCAACATGAATGAGGTTTTTTGGTTTTGGTTTTTTTTTAAAAAAAGGCTTTCTTACAATGACGTTTGAAGCACAGTTTGGCAGAAGCCTGCAGAACTTGCATCGTGAGGTCAAGTTCAAACGTGCTTCCTGTCTCACCTATTGCCTGCTTGACTTGCTGCATTGAAGAGGGTAACAAGTTCAAATGGAAGGATTATGTTATCTCGCCATTTCTGCCATTACAGCAGTTCAAGAGAGGCTAGAGAACCAAGTGTGGACTGAAGGGTTCAGAATTCAGGACCTTTTGTGCATTGAGGTGTGATGGATGAGTGCTTGCATTTCAAAGCCCATTGGAATTCAGATTCAGCCGAAATGTTGCTGAAATTGCACTTTGCATCAAGAACAGGCTATACAGCTGTACAGGCTTAGGATGCAGCCAAAGTCCCTGATCTCTGGTCCCACCTCCACCATGCCTTGTTTTGGGGGACTTACACTGGTCCTGGCTCAGCCAGCTTTGGTTGAGCTGGCGTGAACAAGTTATGTCAGTGTATCTCTGGCTGAAACATGGTTGAGCCCGGCTGAGCTGAGTCAGAGATCTGCTGCATCCTAAGCTGCTTATCCCAGCAGGTCTTGCCCAAGGATTGCCTTCCAAGTCTCCTTTGTTGGGTCAGTTTTTTCCTGCAACACAGGAATCCAGACTTCATATAATTCAGCGTAAAATTCCAGTGCTGGGCTACAGCCACTACCAAAAGGAACAGAAGCACGTTTTTATATGATATCTAATTTACTTCCTCTGCAAAATGGAGAGTAAGGCTAAAAAAGGACTTGGTGGAATTATTTGGCATACAATTTTAATGATTGTTTTATTGGTTTTAATACCTGCTGACCACTTAAATGCCTGTTTTGGGAATTAAATGGTATAGCAATGGTTGTTGTTGTTGCTGCTGCCATTATTTAGAATAAAGAACCAGGGAAACAACAGATGTACACTTCAAAATATGTTGTGAATGGTTTTAGCTGACTGTTGTTTTTGATGTTTGTCTGTCTTATGTTTCTACTTTTATTGTAATCTTATATTTTATTATATTTGTATTATTGTCATTAGCTGCCTTCAGCACCATGGGGCAGAAAGCCAGAATACAAAAACAGTAAGTGAAAATTAGATTAAATTCAATGACACTCAGTTTGATGCTGCATAATAATGTAATGTTGCTCCAGGGCCATGTAGTTTGGTTTTGCTTCTTTAAAAAATGCTGCTGCTAACCCAGAGGGGAAGGAGTGGGGCAGTGGTGAGGTTGGTGGGGGTGATAATGCAGCAGTAGAGTCAATCCAGCACTCCTGTCAGTGTGTTTGGATGGTACTAACCTTGCTTCCAGTAGTGACATACCTACTCAGAGGTCAGGTTTTTACAATTTCAGGCTTTTCCCCCCTGCTCAAGTAAGCATCTCCACCTACCACACTATCTTTTATTACACATGCTCACGACACAATTAGTGAGCAAGACAGCAAGTATTTAAAATGCAAATCTAAAAATCTTCTGTTGTAGAACTTATTCAAATGGATCATCCATTATATTTCACTCAGCTAAATTTATATCTACAACATAAGCTGAAAGACAACTTTAAAAGCTACAGTTTTACAATTCTGCTTCCTGAGCAACCATCAGCTTTTTATTTGGGGACAAAGAGTCAACCCACCCAATTTCCAAAAGAGGGCAAAAAAAAGTTCACTTGAGGGGGGAATGCAGACTTTGTTCCCCAATGACAAGCATACACAGATGTAGTCCATCTGCCACTGTAATATTTGTTCATCTTCTATTGAGGACAGCAGAAATAGAAAAGCCTGAAATCATAAAAACAGACTATAATCTTTCCAAATGCTTCGAAGTCAGCCTTGCTTCTACAGAGGGGAAATTGCTAAAGTGGAGAGATGCTCAACCCAACCAAAACCATCATGGGTGAAACAGATGTTCCAGTTTTTTGAACAGAAAAGAAGTATTAAAGTTCTCCCTATATGGATACAATCCTAAGCACACTGGAAGCAAATTTCCCTGAAATAAACCCCCATAACAACTGCTTTGCTGGATCAGATTGCTCTCTTGTGCCTTAGTCCAAGACTTTAAACACTACATGGGCTGCTGAATTACTGTGCTCAGACAAAGGCTTATAGAATGCAATGTAAGTCTCCTAGAATCAGTTTAAGTGACCAATTCATCCCCTTAAACCAGTGCTGGATTCCAAACACAGTCTTGTTGCTGAGTGATACTCAGCATTTTCCTCTTACAATGTACATGTTTATGCCCACAACATCCAAGCTACCCTAAGATCAATAAAGCACCTTAGTATTTGCATTTTTAGAAAACAACGCTGATTATCCTTTTACCTGAGTTCATGGGAATGAGTCCAGTGGCTAATTCAGCCACATTTTCCATGACTTCTAAAGTAGAAATGAATGGAGATACCCAGTATGTCCATTCAGAAAAAGGTCCAGGAGGCATAATAATAATAATAATAATAATAATAATAATAATAATAATAATAATTTATTATTTATACCCCGCCCATCTGGCTGGGCCTCCCCAGCCACTCTGGGCGGCTTCCATAAAAACCAGAAATACAGTAAAATATCACATGTTAAAAACTTCCCTTAACAGGGCTGCCTTAAGATGTCTTCTGAATGTCAGGTAGTTGTTTATCGATTTGACATCTGCTGGAAGGGCGTTCCACAGGGCGGGCGCCACTACCGAGAAGGCCTTCTGCCTGGTTCCCTGTAGCTTTGCTTCTCGCAATGAGGGAACCGCCAGAAGGCCCTCGGCGCTGGACCTCAGCGTCCGGGCAGAATGATGGGGGTGGAGACGCTCCTTCAGGTATACTGGACCAAGGCCGTTTAGGGCTTTAAAGGTCAGCACCAACACTTTGAATTGTACTCGGAAACATACTGGGAGCCAATGTAGGTCTTTCAAGACCGGTGTTATATGGTCTCGGCGGCCACTCCCAGTCACCAGTCTAGCTGCCGCATTCTGGATTAGTTGTAGTTTCCGAGTCACCTTCAAAGGTAGCCCCACGTAGAGTGCATTGCAGTAGTCCAAGCGGGAGATAACCAGAGCATGCACCACTCTGGCGAGACAGTCCGCAGGCAGATAGGGTCTCAGCCTACGTACCAGATGGAGCTGGTAAACAGCTGCCCTGGACACAGATTTGACCTGTGCTTCCATGGACAGCTGTGAGTCCAAAATGACTCCCAGGCTGCGCACCTGGTCCTTCAGGGGCACAGTTACCCCATTCAGGACCAGGGAATCCTCCACACCTGCCCACCTCCTGTCCCCCAAAAACAGTACTTCTGTCTTGACAGGATTCAACCTCAATCTATTAGCCGCCATCCATCCTCCAACCGCCTCCAGACACTCACACAGGACCTTCACCGCCCTCACTGGTTCTGATTTAAAAGAGAGGTAGAGCTGGGTATCATCCGCATACTGATGAACACCCAGCCCAAACCTCCTGATGATCTCTCCCAGCGGCTGCATGTAAATGTTGAAAAGCATGGGGGAGAGCACAGAACCCTGAGGCACCCCACAAGTGAGAGCCCAGGGGTCTGAACACTCATCCCCCCCCCACTTTCTGAACACGGCCCCGGAGGAAGGAGCAGAACCACTGTATGACAGTGCCCCCAGCTCCCAGCCCCTCAAGACGTTCCAGAAGGATGTTATGGTCGATGGTATCAAATGCCACTGAGAGATCCAGCAGAACTAGGAAACAGCTCTCACCTTTGTCCCTAGCCCGCCGGAGATCATCAACCAGTGCGACCAAGGCAGTTTCAGTCCCATGATGAGGCCTGAATCCCGACTGGAAGGGATCCAAATGGTCCGCTTCTTCCAGGCGTGCCTGGAGTTGTTCGGCAACCACTCGCTCAATCACCTTGCCCAAGAATGGAAGATTTGAGACTGGGCGATAGTTGGCCATCGTGGCCTCATCTAAAGATGGTTTTTTAAGAAGTGGTTTAATAAGCGCCTCTTTCAGCAGGTCTGGGAAGGCTCCCTCATGGAGGGAAGCATTCACCACCCCACGAAGCCCATCGGCCAGTCCTTCCCGGCTAGCTTTTATAAGCCAGGATGGGCAAGGATCCAGGAGACAGGTGGTTGGTTTCACTCGTCCAAGCAGCCTGTCCACATCCTCGGAGGTAACCGATTGGAATTGATCCCACTCAACTTGACTAGACAGAACTCTAGCACTCTCCCACCATGGCGTGATATTCAATGTTAGTCAATACTCAAAGCAGATCCATGAAAATCAATGTTATAGGTGTATTTTATAACCCTTAAATAAAGCCCCCCGCCCCACTATTCTGAAATTTGCTATGAATTCCATATCCACCCATTTCATTGACAAACTTCCCAGACAGGAGATTTTCTGGATTTTGTAGGCCGTGCAAATAGGTTTTTTGTGTTCGACATGACATGGTTCCATTGTCCTACAGGTCAATGCTTTTTGGACCTGCAATCTAATTTGCCAGATTCTGGTAAATGCGGTTTGTGGTTAATGGTTTTGTGGTGTGCGGTGCCTCAAATCAGTCAAATTCCCCTTTGAGCAGAATTAAGAACATAAGAAGATCCCTGCTGGTTTGGACCACAGATCCATCTAGTCCATTTTCTTTCTACAGTAGCCAAACAGAAGCCAATGAGGTGCCCACCAAGATAACATAGAGAAACAGCATTGTTTCTCTAAAATTTTGATTTATCAGAATCTGCTACCCAAAATTTTGATTTATCAGGTCTTCTGAAAACCTGTTCAAAGTACTGAGACAAACAATGTTTTGGGAGGAGTTTCTGAAGACCCCACAGGCACACTAAAAAAGGTTATCTGATATCATTGTGACATCAGGTGATTGTCAGACTGGTAGCTCTGCCCACCTATCAAGCCTTGACCACAAAAGGTAGGGAGATAACAATCTGGCCCCAGGGTTGGAAACTTTCCCCACCACTACTCCAAATGAATCAGGATTCACTTGCAGAGATATATGAGGCTTTCTAATAACAGACACCCAAGAAAAATGGGGGTGTGAAGTGCAGAAGCATTACGCACAGGGACCAAGAAGGAATTTGTTATAATTTATTATTCCGTGCACATAGTGGACTGAAAAACAGAGCAAAACTATATTTTGACCCTTGAGTTACAAAAGTGCTAACACACACATTGTTTTGGATAAATGAGCAGGTAACGTGCCCACTTTTTAAAATTAGTTTTGATCTTACATCCATCTAAATGTCACCAGGAGTTAAAAGAACAACAACAAGAAGCAAAAATGCCTTAAATTGAACAACAGGAAAGGACAACTATCTTTAAAGAAAGCCTTTTCATTTTAATTCTCTGGAATGAAGTTTTTTCCTTCTTTTTTCTGTTAGGCTTTTTGTGCCTACACTAATCAATAGCTTATTATCTTTGGTCAAGATCAGTGTGCTCCTGCTGCTTGTACCACACACAAATAAATATAGCACCATGAACATAGTCATACTGACCTTCACAAAGCTTTGCCTGCTGTCCCATTTATTTAATGGATAGCCTGATGCACTTAGGAAAATGGTTGTGTGCTGGCCAGAGCTGTTGACAGCAGTGTCCACTGAGACATTTCTAGTCCTGCCCTGTCTCACCTCTTCCCTGCCTGGTTTTATCTCATGTAATGAATGGGATGCTGGGCACTGCAGCGTAATTCAGCTGGCTGTTTCTAGCACCATAGCCTCTAAAATTGCTGTGGCACTTGCCCAGTGTGGCCCCCCACGATTCCACAAAGTGGGTGTTGTTGTTGTTGTTTCAGCATTGATGCAGTTATGGGTGACTGTGGAACCTATCATTGGCTCCACTTCCCATCAGCCCCAGCCAACATGGCCAATGGTCAGAGATGGTGGTCATCCAGTAATATCTAGAATATGCCTGCCCTACCTCCGACATTGGAAGAAGTATGCCTCTGAAAACCAGTAGCTGAGAATCTTGAGTAGTGTGCTGTTGTGCTCAGGCCCTGCTCATGGGCTTCACTGAAACATCTTGTTGGTCACTGTGAGAACATCATGCCAGATTAGATGGTCCATCGGTCTGGTTCATCAGGCCACTTGTATGTTCTAGATGTTTAGGGAGCCCTTGAATAAAACTTCCCACAGCTCTTTAACATAACTTCAGACAACAGACATTCCAAAAAATGTGATTTGTTTTCTTTTGCAAGTGTTGAAACAATATTTTGCCTAAAGGTAATTTGAGGCAAGTCTTTCTGCTGAGGTAAAACTTCTGTAGGAATCCTTCAGGAAGTCAAAAAAATGTTCAGTGCCACAAAATGCAGCATATCTCAAGAGGCTTTGACAGATCTCTAGATTGTGTTCTCTTAAAAATATTGTACCCATAATTTCTCATGTGGAAAAAGCCATGTTCTCAGGAGGAGGGGTCTGAGTGTTCCTCTGTGATAAAACGTACAACAGTTCTTTACACAAAGCAGAAAAATGATGATTCAAATGATGCTCATTATGTAACCAGATTTCCAAAAATATTCAAAAGAAGAATTTTAAATGAAAATGGCTGCTTTGTACATAACATGTTGAACTCAGTTTATTAGTACTGTTATTGTTCTTGACATTTTGCCCTTCCTCCCAAAGGAGCCCATCACAGCAAGCATATCAATTCTTTTAAAAAGGTATTATAAATACAGTTAAGAACTTCTAAAATATTGGGTGGTTTTACTTAGAGTGGAACAATTGAAATGAATGAACTTCATCATAGAATCATAGAATCATAGAGTTGGAAGAGACCACAAGGGCCATCGAGTCCAACCCCCTGCCAAGCAGGAAACACCATCAGAGCACTCCTGACATATGGTTGTCAAGCCTCTGCTTAAAGACCTCCAAAGAAGGAGACTCCACCACACTCCTTGGCAGCAAATTCCACTGTCGAACAGCTCTTACTGTCAGGAAGTTCTTCCTAATGTTTAGGTGGAATCTTCTTTCTTGTAGTTTGGATCCATTGCTCCGTGTCCGCTTCTCTGGAGCAGCAGAAAACAACCTTTCTCCCTCCTCTATGTGACATCCTTTTATATATTTGAACATAGCTATCATATCACCCCTTAACCTCCTCTTCTCCAGGCTAAACATGCCCAGCTCCCTTAGCCGTTCCTCATAAGGCATCGTTTCCAGGCCTTTGACCATTTTGGCTGCCCTCCTCTGGACACGTTCCAGTTTGTCAGTGTCCTTCTTGAACTGTGGTGCCCAGAACTGGACACAGTACTCCAGGTGAGGTCTGACCAGAGCAGAATACAGTGGCACTATTACTTCCCTTGATCTAGATGCTATACTCCTATTGATGCAGCCCAGAATTGCATTGGCTTTTTTAGCTGCTGCGTCACACTGTTGGCTCATGTCAAGTTTGTGGTCAACCAAGACTCCTAGATCCTTTTCACATGTACTGCTCTCAAGCCAGGTGTAAGGTCTATTAATTTCAGTGAGTCTACTTAGTGTTTAACCTTAGGCCATGTGATTAAGGTATTCAATTGCAAATTTGCCATCATGAAGGAAGTTGCCCGTTAATCTTTCTTTGGACACCACAGAGACAACAAAGGATGTGATAAGGAAGCTCTTCCTGGAGCTGCATAGCCTTCGGCTGGATGCACACAAGAGATGGAAGGGACAGAAATTTGATTTTTACTCTGATCATAATTATGTGAAATATATTTAAGAAGAACCTATGCTTGGGTAAGCATAAGCTTTATACAAATTTCTGGGAGTATCTTGATTGTTTTGTACCTGTATTTTTGAAGAAATTCTAGTTAGTAAAGCTTTGAATAATATTTATGGGTTGGGACAATTTTTATTCTAAAAGGAGCCATTTTCAATGCATCAATTGCTTTAAGCTGCACAATATTAATAACTGCAACATGGAAGGACTCGATGGACTTCCTATAGGCAGTTTCCTATAATCTTTATATTGAAAAGAAAAACCACTCCCCCTGAAAATTGTAAAAAATCTGCCTGCCCTGAAAGTCTCAGAATGTCCCCTAACCCCTGTTGCTCCTACAGAAAATAGGGGAGCATTTCAGCCCAGCTTGACTCTGATAGGGCTATCCTTTGCACTCTGTGAGGTTTTTTCCTGCTTAGTCCTGTGTTTAGGGCAAGGCTAGCCAACCTTGTGTCCTCCAGATATTGTTGTCCTACATCTCCCATCATTCTTGATCATTTGCCATGCTGGCTGGGGCTGATGGGAGCGCTACACCAGCTAGACCAGGCTTAGGGGCTACATTCATCACATTGTTAAAATTGCTAGAAGGACCAGGCACTTTTTGCATCATTTCTCAAGGCTACTTCAATTTGCCCCCTTTGTGGATGAGCAAGCATGCCTCTGTTCCCCCTTCTCCTCCAAAGCATCTCACCGCTTCACTTGGAGCATTTCTTAAAGACTTTAAGCAGATGCTGAGCCTCATTCTTTTGCTTCATGGAACACATGATTTCTCCAAGGCATACATTAAATACATTAGGTTTCTAGCCGCTGATCAATAAAGAGAGCAGCTGAAGAGCTTTCCCTCCTCCCTCCCTCTGCAAAGAGGCTCCTCCGTGTAAGGGAGTCATTACTTGAGCTCATTTGTCTCTTCCCACAGCAAAGAAATATATATGAAATAAATAAACAAATTAGAGCCCATGATGGATGTTGATAGGAAGGACTTGATTTAAAGGGCCTTCAGGAAGGAAATCCGGATTGTTAGGGTTTCTGCCTCGAACATAACTCTTTCCGTTGTGCTCAGTGGTTGCAGAACTGCGGGTAATCTTATATTTTGTATGTATTGTGAAATCCAATAAATTGGCGCAATGGTGTAATTGTAAGTGCAGTGGCATCTGTTACTGGATGCAAGCTGTGTACATTATACACCCCTGAATAGTTATAGGCTTCCCAATGTGGGATTCCTCTGTATTTGGATTACTTTTTCTTGTCTTCCTTCCTTCCTTTTTGGTTCTTTGCTCTTTCATAAATATAAATCACGGCTGCTATCCCTGGAGGTGCAGCTGATTCCTGCTTACTGTAGAGAGAGCATTCTCAAAGAAGAATTGGGACTGTTTGATTATCTTTGTGTCCAAGAGAAGTAGACAAGAAACCTTTGCTTTTTATCATGCACAAACAAGGTGTGTGTGTGGGGGGGGGGGGGACACACACATTTCTACAGCTACTTTCTGGTGGAAAGTTTGGTCTGCAAGCTATGATGTTGTTTTATTGTACATGTAACACTATGCTTTGTGTATCAATATTGGTTGCAAAACCAGTACAGAGATAAAGGTGATAGTCTTCCAGACCCTGATAGTGTGGGGGGGGGGGGAGGGGAGAGAGAGAGAGAGAGAGGGTGAAATTCTATTTGGGTTGAATTTGATGAGATGAAGAGATACTAAGCTCAGGTACCCTGTACACCTGTGGGTGTTGTAATAGTCAGTGCATCTAGGGCAGGTATATTTTAAGTATTTAAAAGCATTTATAAACCACTTAATATATTTTTTAAAAAAATCTAAGTGGCATACAATCTAAAATAAACAAGCAATTCCTAAAACCAATTACACAGTAACAGAGAAAAACAGAGAAAAGTGTATATATAAGTGGATAAAAATGGAAAACCAGAGGATTCAAACACGTAAAGTGTGGTAGAGTCTGATGACTGCTGCTTCACATAGGGTAGGAGGAAGGGAAGCCCAAGGTACAGGGGCAACAGCAGAAATTGCTGTGACACTAGGAATTTAACTTATGCTTCCCCATATTTAGGTCACCAAATGTTGTTGCTCAATAACCTCCATCCCCTCCATCTAGCGTGGCTCTGGGATGGGAGTTGAATCCCAGTAATGTCTGGAGAGCCAAGGTTGAAGAATTATGGTTTAATGATTTAAGGACATAAGAAGGTGGGCATTCTAGATCAGGCCAATGGCCCATCTAGTCCAGCAAATGTCTGTCGGGTATTATTTATACCTTGCCCATCTGGCTGGGTTTTCCCAGCCACTGGATATGAGTGCAACAGCAGTCTGCTCACTTGTGATTCCCAGTTGCTCATAGACCAGGCATAGGCAAACTCGGCCCTCCAGATGTTTTGAGACTACAACTCCCATCATCCCTGACCACTGGTCCTATTAGCTAGGGATGATGGGAGTTGTAGTCCCAAAACATCTGGAGGGCCGAGTTTGCCTATGCCTGTCATAGACAGTGACGGTAGAACTCTCATGCATGGCCTTACCTTAGTATTACCCCTACCCTGGAGCTGTTCTTTGACCTGTGGAGCAAAGCCTCCAGGTACCATACAGTTTTCTTTCATCTCACCTCAGTGCACCCTTGGTTTGAGCTTGCCTATCACAAACACTTGGGCCGAAACTTCTAGTTAATAAAGCCAATAGGATACTTGGTATAAAATTTACCTTCTCTGCAACTGTCGTATTATCTTTAGTGACAATTTCATAAAATTTTGAACATAATTCACCTCATTTTCTTTCTTTCTTTGACTTATAAACCACCCTTCATCATAAGGTCTCAGGGCAGTTCACAGTTCTAGCATATTACTTTTAAAATAACTTTTCCCTTGATAGTCTTGTCTTCTTGATTTTGCTCACTGCCTCAGTGCCATGGCCACTGTCCCCCCCTCTCTCTCCCTCCCTCCCTCCCTCCCTCTCCCACCCCCTCTTCCTCTCCCTTCATGCTGCAAATGACAGGGTTAGACATGCCTCAACAGATCTCTCCCTTTGCTATATTTTTCAACTAAGAGCATTTACTTGCATTATTTTGTTGCTGTTAAGGGCAATGTAAGGAAAGTATATTTTAAATGTACTTCAGCGTGTAGCCTGTTTCTCTGCATCAGAGGAAAAGAGGGCCAGTTGCCTCAAGTAGCTGGAAAATGTTAAAAGAAGGTTTAAAGGCCTATTCCTGTGCTTCACTAAATCTGCCTAACAATGGGATTTAAACTCTGCTACTGGGGCTCTTTATGTGCAAGCCATGGTTTTCAAAAACAGGCACCAGTCATTTTTCTTTTGTTCACTAACCCACACATGTGGGTCCATAGCGGACTAAATATATTTAATATACCCTCTTACCAATACCCATAATCATCCACCCCTTTTTAGGAACAAGATTGCATCACTTTTTGATATTTCAGATTAGGAGCTTGCTCCATATCTCAGCTGTTATATTTTATTATCACGAGCAATTATAAGTTAAAGGAAATTCTGAGCCTCCCAGAAGGACAAGGTAACCTTAAGGCATCTATTGAATTGCTTGAAAAGGCAAAGAAAATCATTAAATTTATGGATGACATATATAAATGGGTTTCACATTTCATTGTATATAAGCTTTTATGAGTAATAATGTCTCCCCCACCAAAGAAAATGCATATTTGCAAAATACTTGAAAACAGAAATTTAAACCAATTATTAATTCACAACTTTTGGCGAGATGTGGATAGAAATGTAGATAAAGTTGTGTCTTCACATAATGCATTTAATGCGGAGGGAGGTGACCTGTTGAGTCTAATCATTTAAGTCAATTAATCATATGAGATCTAGTTGATTGATGAACTGAACAGTATTAATTGAAACCAAAATTATAAGGACAGTTCTCTGAATGGAGAGATATAGAAAGTGGAATTCCCCAAGTATCTTATACCCACCAAGCCACAGAGATCTCTTACCTGTTCCCATCCAGCAAGGTGTAGGGATGAACCTTGAGGGTGATGTGAAGGAAGATGGGGCACATGTGCCAATTTGCTTGGGCAAAATCTATAGTTTAAAGATATTTAGAATTTTTAGATATTTAGAGCCAGTGTGGTGTAGTGGTTAAGAGCGGTGGTCTCGTAATCTGGGGAACCAGGTTTGCGTCTCCGCTCCTCCACATGCAGCTGCTGGGTGACCTTGGGCTAGTCATACTTCTTTGAAGTCTCTCAGCCCCACTCACCTCACAGAGTGTTTGTTGTGGGGGAGGAAGGGAAAGGAGAATGTTAGCTGCTTTGAGACTCCTTAAAGGGAGTGAAAGGTGGGATATCAAATCCAAACTCTTCTTCTTCTTACTGACTCCTATGTGGAAAGGGAAGGGCTTGCTTACAACCCTTTGATAACGCTCCCACCCACTGCCAGTGCATCTTACGGAGATAAGGTTGAAGTGAAAGAGCAAGATTCTACTTTGGGAGGAAAACAAGTCTTATGGCTGTTGTTCCCAAGTCATAAATTTATCCAAAAAATGAGCATCAATGTTCTGTTTGGAGTCAAAGTTTCTCTTCAGGAAACTGATAAAGAGACCTTTTCTTTCAATTCTGCAAAATTATTGCTGCAGCTCTTTCTACTTTTGTTGGAGACAGGATGTCAGCTATTCTCTCACACATTATGAACAAAGTAGGACAGAAAGCATACAAGTGTTCCTTCGAATTTAATTCCACCCATCTCATTTGTTTTCGTGAGTCTCTAACAGCCACCAGAGTCTGCCTCTCCCCCAACCCTACCCATCAGCTGGATTCCCTGGACAACACGTTTAAGGGACTGAATTATATTTTAGTGGTGCCACTAAGTTAGCAATCATATGCACGGAAAGCTGGTATAAAGGATGCTCTTGTATGTTAAGCCAGTGTACAGTTAAACCAGATTGAAAACCTGTCTAGTAGTGGAACTGCTGCTAGGCTGGCAGAGAGAGAACAAGCCTTTAAAATAGGGTTCTATGTCAGATTGTAAGGTTGCATGACTGAGTTGAATGGGTTAAGGATTCAGCATAACCCCACACCCTCTTCTCCCACCTCTGCCACACCCCAGAACCCCCCCCCCTTTTTGGTACTAACAATGAAGGAACAGGTTACCCAAACCTAACTGTGCAGCCACCTGAACCAAGCCCCCAAAATTCCCAAATTCCTTCTTCAAGGATCCATTAGCTAAAATGCATTAGCTTGAGCTGTATAACACAAACCAGCTGTATAAACAAAGCCTTCTCCTTTATCAGTCCATGAAGGCTTAATGGATGGCTTTGTCAGTTCCGAGTGGAGAGATCTGGGGCTTATCTTATAGGTTGTAAATATCCTGACCACGCTGACGCACAGACCTTGCAAGACAGGCCTGTCAGCCCCCGCGCCCGGGGATGGTGCCAGGAGTACTCCTATAGTGGGTGACCTTCTTCCCCCAAGATAAGAGTACAGGAACAGGAATATCTGTTCATGCTCAATGAGCATTGAGCTGCACAGTCAGGTTTGGGTAACCTGTTCCTTCAACCTCAGCTCAGCCAGCTTCAGTTTGGTAGGCTGAGCCCAAGCTGAGCCAGGATGAGCATATTTTGGGGGGCTGAGCCAGGGTTGGGGACTCAGTGCTGGCTGAGCTGGGAATCAGTTGTCTGAGCCAGAGTTCTGCTGCATCCTAAGCAGCTCATCCTGGTGCATCTTGCCATAGGATTGCTGCCTTTATTACACAATGTTAAAAATGACATTTGAATGAAGGAATTTGCACAGCCTGCCATTACGCTCCCCAAGCAATCATTTTATGTACTATTCCCACACTTCCTTTTTGTCAGAAACTTTGATCACAGTTCTTAGCAATGCAATTTTGCCCACTAATCTCCCAGTCTCCTGTAATTTTATTGATTTTACTCTCAGTCCCCTTGACCCTGTAAAATCTCATTTCATATGACCCTGTGCTGTGAATACTTAGATAAAATAATGACCTAATCTAAACGGAATATGTATTTCTGTCACCCTTGTATTGTCATTCCAATGGCATTACAAGTCTACCAGTGGACACAAAAGAGAACAAAACTGATTATTTCCATCTTCAATTTAAATCTGAGATGAGTAACTTGATTTGTGCATATCAAGAGTAACATGACCTTCTTAGAGCAATGGACAAGCTTACTAGCGTTATTTATCAGTGTGTTTCCCCCCTCCCAAGCCTCTCTTCTGCTGCTCTCTAGCTAAACCTAGCCTCCAGATTATTAAATTAGCAGAAGAGAATGTTCCCTGATGTTTCCATTTTGAAATTGAGAAGGCATAAATTCAGTGGTGTTCAGGACTCTGATAAGCTTTCTCTTCTAACTAGCATCTTCATACGATTCCAAATCTCTCGTGCTGAACCATCAGCAGTGTAATATGTTATCATTTTTGTACCCAATTGTTTGCATTCTTACACTGTTTTATTGAAGGGTAGATAAGGGTTGTCATTCATTTAGGGTAGGCAAACCTATTTTCCTACCCCCCAGCTGGGGACCAGAAAGGAGGAGCTGGGTGTCTGGAAGGGACCCACTTTGGCCCAGACTATTCTGGTGAGCCCCCACTCACAACCTGGGTATAATGCTACTGGCCTTAGTCCCTTGAGATGGAGCCAAGGCCTTGGGGCATCCTTGCCTCAGGCCTCTATGGATTTTGCCCAAATCCATTCCCTGCCAACTCCTGAAGCTGTGATAGAACTTGACACAGGAACAATTCCAGCAGAATTATGCATGCCGCTTTGAGGAAGGCAAAAACCTTACCACGTGTTTGACAGTTATCATGGTTTAAAAAAATTATCCATCCCTGTGAACCAGCAGCTGTCCATTGCCCACTGCAAGGATGTTTCTAACAAAGTCAGGAGGAAGGGAAGTCACAGCAAACACTGAGGCTGCACCGTGGCTTCGCTTGAAATTTATGTATGCCCACAGAACAGTCTAGAGGAGGTGAGTTACAGACCTGGGCACCACCCCGTCACCTGTTGCTGGTACAGCCAGTTTATGATGCAGCAATACTGATCCTGCAGCTCTCGTTGCCTTCCTCCTGTCTGTCACACTGGCAGCACAACATAGCCCACCATGGAGGGTGGCGAGTAGAGTTGTGTTTTATTCCGTAGCATCTCTGATGGTAATCCTTTCATATTAACCCATGTCAAACGCAGTAAGTAAAAACTGTACCCACAAGAAAAATGTTTTGTTAGCTTTACAGCCATGCAACTCATGCAGTGCAGCAGAACCATGGGGACTCATTTGTGAAACAATCAGAGGTGAAAACATTTATTGGAAACTGGCTAAAATTGAAGTAAGTGGGCAGATTTATTATGGAAACCTGCTGATTAGGGTGGGGAAACTGGGATTTTGTCTCATATTCTCACAGATGCTTATACAGTGGTACCTTGGGTTAGAAACACCTTGGGTTACAAACACTTTGGGTTAGTAGTACCTTGGGTTAAGAACTTTACCTCACGATGAGAACAGAAATTGTGTGTTGGCGGCGCAGCGACAGCAGGAGGCCCCATTAGCTAAAGTGGTACCTCAGGTTAAGAACGGTTTCAGGTTAAGAACGGACCTCTGGAACGAATTAAGTTCATAACCAGAGGTACCACTGTAGTATCATATCAAGTTAGAATAGCCTGAATTCAGATGAGGGATTCTTTAAATTTGGCAGCTATGATTCAACCGAATGTGAATGAAACATCCAGGACTTTGCGTTCAAAAAGTGCAAACCTGACCACACAAATCCCCAGTTTTTCTTCCACAAGATAGAGTGACACCCACAAACCTGGATGACTTTAAAAGAGGAGCATGGAAAATCATGGAGTATAGGCCTATCCATGGTTACTAGCCCTAGGGTTATACTCTGCTTCCACTGTTGCGGACTGTATGTACACCACATGACCATTTTCACAGGCAACCGTAAATTGCCCAATTTGCAGAAATATCATATCATCATATGATAAAAGATGCCCTCTGGTATGACTTAGTTGACCTCCCATGGCAGCTATGGTTGAGAGCAATGAAGAAATAAGTGAGATGCATTTCTCAACTGACAAAAGCGATCCTGCCACTAAAAAACACCCCCAGTGTGTTTTGTTCTCCTTCTTGGATCAGAAGAACTTAGAATGACCCTATTCTGGTCTTTCCTGCTGTACTGTACAGAAAATGATCAAAGTTCTGTGTACATTGAGCTAATTTGTCACAGTCTTGCAAACGTCCAACTTTGCAATGAACTAAGACAGCCATTACAAAGCAAAGCTCTGCCGAGATGTCAGACACCAAATCCCTCTGAAGACCATTAAAAACAAGAACCTCTTTTCTCCTGATAGGATTAACTGTCTGTTTTGCTCACAATGGGAAGGATGAACTCTAGCCATCCATTTTGAATTCCATGCTGAATCCTTGTGGAAAGGTAAAAGCTCAGACGGCACCCGAGAAAAAACCCTTGTCAGCTACCATTTGTATAATTTCTCTGCTAAGAGACAGCTGCTGTATCTTCTTAAGGACTGAGGAAGGAGCATCTCCACACACACAGCCCGCAGGAGATTTGAAACTTTGAGGACCCATTGTGACAGCAGATGGTGCTATAGAGCTGAAATGGAAACTCTATGAAATTTTCCATTGTGAGCTTTACAACGGTTGTTTTCAGAGCATTTTCAGAGAGTTTTCTTCTAGCTGTGTAGATGCAGCCAGAGCATGATGCAGAGGAGGGGGAGAACTTTGGGAAATTTGCCACCAACCCCCCCCCCCCCACCTCACAGCCCCAAATCACCCTGGCCAGTCAAACACGACCAGGGAAAACCAAGAGATGTCACAACCCAACTCAAAGCTCAGGCCCCAAATTAGCTTGCCATTTTTTGACTCATTAACCATGCTGATTAACCATGCTGGCATCCTCTTGACCCTTGTGGTATTTTTGTCTGATCTGTGGTATACACAGCTGTTGAGCTTCCAATATTTTTTATTCCAACAACTTACAAGCCTTTTGGAATGAGTTGACTCTCTTGACATTGCCTTTTAACTTCCTTTTAATCAATCCCCTTATTTGGAGGACGTTTCCAATGATAATTATTATTGGAAACTTCCTACAAATAATGATGATGACTTTGAAACAGCCTCACCACTTTGCCTATTGGTAGGTCCAGCTCCACTTCTCACTGTCAGAATCTCCAAAATTAATTTTGAGCTCCCTGCTTGCGAGAATGACTAAGAAGAAGAAGAGTTTGAATTTGACATCCCGCTTTATCACTACTGTAGTAATGTTGTCCCCCAGCTGCTTGCCCCTCCCTCACCTGTCTCTGCTCTCTGGCCAGACAAGGTCTCCTAGGGCAGGGTTGGCAGGCACATTAAAGGTAAAGGTAAAGGTACCCCTGCCCGTACGGGCCAGTCTTGACAGACTCTGGGGTTGTGCGCCCATCTCACTCAAGAGGCCAGGGGCCAGCGCTGTCCGGAGACACTTCCGGGTCACGTGGCCAGCGTGACATCGCTGCTCTGGCGAGCCAGAGCCGCACACGGAAACGCCGTTTACCTTCCCGCTGGTAAGCGGTCCCTATTTATCTACTTGCACCCGGAGGTGCTTTCGAACTGCTAGGTTGGCAGGCGCTGGGACCGAGCAGCGGGAGCGCACCCCGCCGCGGGGATTCGAACCGCCGACCTTTCGATCGGCAAGTCCTAGGCGCTGAGGCTTTAACCCACAGCGCCACCTGCGTCCCATGGCAGGCACATTACTTTTTGCAAAAACAGAACAAACTCGACCCGGTAGGGCTGCCACCACTCCCTCTATTCCAGGGGACCCAGGATCACAACCCAGGGAGAAGGCTGTGACCCGTTAGCCTGGCTACCCCCCACTCCACAAGTTGTTTCCACAGACTTGCAGACAGAAATTCTACGGTAGAGTGTAACCAAGCGTAAGGCTAGGACTTAGCTATTCCCCCGGGAAGGCACACAAACTAAAACAGTTTCTTTTCTTAAAAGTTTATTTTAAAATAACATAAGGAACATGCTAAAACAGCAGGCACATCTTTTGAAAGTCACAGATAAGAAAATAAAGACGTTGCATAGTCTAGCTAACTTACATACTCACAAAGTCTAACACAAATAGGATAGTTGAAGTCCTTTCAAGAATCCGCAAACTGAAGGCTTTTGAAGATCTCCATTTCAAAAGACGAAACGACGGCTATTAGTTGGGACATCACAGCCGGGCATCTTTGCGGATTGCAGTGAGCAATGGCAGAGAGCAACTTCTCAAACAGTTCCCTGATCTTTTATTCACAATTCGCACTTGGCGTCGTAACTCTCAAGCCAATCATAAGTCTTAATTAATTTTTAAACTCACCAATGACCGGCTTGCTAGTCAATCAATCTACCCCTTGGCAGCTGGGTCAATTTAGTGTCCGGAATTCAAATCAAAGAGTTTCCTCCCTTCCGTGGAAATTATCCAGATACACATTCCCAAGCAATTCAAGGACAGATAGCATCATTGGGGGGAGATGTTCACACTCTTAGACCCAGGTGTTAGTCCTTTCATTAAATCAAGGCTTCCTTTATTCCAATAAACCTTTCACGCCAAGGAGCCAGCTAGTCTGGAGTTTAAAGAAACACAACTTCTTTCCCAGGGCCCTTGTGGCTGATGGAGTTCCCACAAGGCTTCACTCTTTTTACTTGACCAAGGAATGATTTCTAAACAGTACCAACTTTACTACAACTACCCTAAGGAGTCTCAAAGCGGCTAACAATCTCCTTTCCTTTCCTTCCCCACAACAAACACTCTGTGAGGTGAGTGAGGCTGAGAGACTTCAGAGAGGTCTGACTAGCCCAATGTCACCCAGCAGCTGCATGTGGAGGAGTGGGGACGCGAACCCGGTTCACCAGATTACAAGTCTACCACTCTGAACCACTACACCACACTGGCCGGGGGTGGGCGACCTTCACCAAGGCTATCAGAATGCCTCCAGTAGAAGGCAGCTCTACACATCCATCCAACCATACTTACATACAACCATCTTCTCATGTTATTTTTTTTATACCATGAGTTTTGCTTACATGGACGAATGTCCAAATACCTGCCATCAGTCTTGGGATTAATATCAGTCTATGCATTTTTTTATTCTTTATGAAATTAGACACTGGTCCAAAATGATACATCATCTTGCCACAGGCATAATAAATACTTATCTCTGTATAAGCTTTTCAAGGCACTCTTGTTCTCCTGCTAAGCATTTCTCCTTCTTTTAGAAATTGCTTCCCTTAGCAAAAAGAAAAAGAGGCAAATGTAAAGCTGCAGAAAATATATTTCTTGAGGGTATTTTAAAATGAATGGATTAGCTTCTGGTCATTGTTCTTTTTGTGTGCTATTTTTAAAGGAAAAATAAGCAATGTTAAGTGTGCTGTAGAAGGGATGAAAATAAACTCCTAAATTCCAAAATGGAGTTTCTCTTATTTCAGTTGGTATCTCTGTTTTAGTGTTTCTACCCATTGCCTTACTCTCTTCTTTTCTTCCTCCTTTTCCCCATCCCATCTCTCATTCTTGTACATCTCAAATAAGGGTGGAAGGATCTATCAATTTTAATTATATTAGTTTCTCATTTTTCCAATCCTAAATCCAGTTCTTCACATTTTGCAACCAGAAATGCAATTTTCACCTTCTTACATTAGCATACCTTCCAACATGTTGAGTCCCAAAACTGGGATGCACATCTTCCTCTCCATGCTCCCACGTCTGTCACATGACCCATGCAAGATCACAGAGCCCTGAAGATGTGCTTTTGGGGAGGGCATTCTCTCACAGCACCCCTAAATGTGTGTTTGGGGGAACTGTGAGACTGTGGCCTGGGGGGGGGGAACACTTTTTTCCAGGGCACGTTCTTGGCATGAAATTGCACAATATCCCAGCATCCCCAATGGCTGCTGTGCTTTTGTGGGGGAAAACGGGATGTCTCAGGTTTTTCCAGGACACTTGTCAGGTATGCATTAGACTATGGGTAGGCAAACTAAGGCCCAGGGCCCGGGGCCTGGATCCGGCCCAATCGCCTTCTAAATCCAG
This sequence comes from Podarcis gaigeae, assembly GCF_964106915.1. Lineage (NCBI taxonomy): Eukaryota > Metazoa > Chordata > Lepidosauria > Squamata > Lacertidae > Podarcis > Podarcis gaigeae. The sequence continues at coordinate 82,896,616 of NC_139681.1, read as the reverse complement.
CCCATGGATGGTCCAGGAATCAGCGTGTTTTTACATGAGTAGAATGTGTCCTTTTATTTAAAATGCACCTCTGGGTTATTTGTGGGCCGTAGGAATTCATTCCCCCCCCCAAAAAAAAATAGTCCGGCCCCCCACAAGGTCTGAGGGACAGTGGACCAGCCCCCAGCTGAAAAAGTTTGCTGATCCCTGCATGATTAGACAATAGTCCACCCACCCCAATGTCAAGGCTTTTTATACTCCCCCTCCACACCTCTCTGTCCTTCATCTAGGAATCGAAGATGAATTACCACACCACAAGGACACATTCTAGCCAGATAACATCACTCAAAAAGACCCCACAGCTGTTCACTGAAAGGCGTGACCTGGGGAGAGTCCTAAGAACCAGACAGAAATGCTTTGAGGGCCTCATTCTGCTCACAGGTTGGAGGTTACACACTCCTCAATTAGCATGTATTAATGTGTTATACTTGTGGGAAGCAGATGACTTGGGGTGCAATGTTATGTACACTTTTCTTGAAGGAAGCCTCACTGAACTCTGTAGATATTACTTCTGAGTCAACATGTCTAAGATAGCACTTTTAGTTTTTCCTTTAGAAGTTTTCTGACAGAAATAATTTGTTAATCTTCACTATAGCACAATGAAGCATTGTGTATAGCACTATACACAATGAAGGCATCTAGGAAACCTGGTAGGCAAAGTGCTCGTTTGTCATGTGCTGAATTGGATTCCAAGCCCTTCCTTGGTCATCACTGGTTGGTCATGCATTAATGATAACCCCAACCCACAAAGAATTCAGGACACAAATTGGTATCATCAGCAGAACAGTTCACAAAGATTCTAAGACAAGTGGTGTCTGAAGCAATGCAATGCATCATTCAGAAAAGACAGAGACGTTTTAATGGAAGAGCCATTATACAATGGTGCGTGGAGTTTTGCTGTAATTGCATATTATGGCAGGTCAATTATTCATTAACATATATTGGCCTAAAGCATATACATTGCCATCACTGCCATGCTGTCCCTCTTTTTCATATGGTGTTCAGAAACCTAGAATGCAACACAAGGAGAATTTAAACAGTTCAGTTTAAAGTGTTGATCTTATCCTGACAACTGTGCTGTGCTTCAAACAGGGCCACAAAATACAGGGCTACTTAACTTCAGGACTAGCAAAATCCTCTACTTTATCTAATTGCCCTCCTGGTATATATAGAGTTCAATATTTGTATGGGACCATTTGGGGCTGCAACAAAATGTTGCAGCACAGAATGCTTCTGTTCAGGATTTGAGCCATTTTAGTCCCCTGCTGATTTCTGATTCTGCCCACCAACAGATGATCAGCATTCCATGGCTAGATAGGTTGCTGAAATCAAACTGGACTGTTTTTTTTGGCTCTTCCCTTCTTATGCCCCGCCCCAATATTTTATTTATTTATTTATTTATTTATTTAGCACATTCTGTACCATCTTTAAAGGTAAAAAGCTTCTCATTTTGTACTGTGCAAATGAAAGTAGTGGCCTCTCCAGTCACAGTGATTTGGGGAAAGGTTTAAAATTTGAGTTTGTTTTTCATGGTGTTCTATGCTGTTTTTCTTCCACTACTGCTCTTTCTCCTGTGCAAGTCAATTGAGGAGGAGGAAAAATACCTCCAAAATATCTGTAGTGGGGAGAATAAGCCCCACCCCACGACTCTTGAGGTATTGGGTCCTTGCTAGCAGAATGGCATGTTCCACATTCCCAGTCTTTCCCAGATATCTATAGCTTAAATGCTCTCTATGAATCCTATTATATCTACCCTGCCTCAGAATGGTAATGTCTGTTGTTGCCAAAGAACTACTACTATCATCCTGAAATTTAGCATTTTTCATGCCCTCACATGGAGACAACTACAAATACACATTGTAAACTGTCTGGCAGAAAATAAATCAGAATAAAAATGTGTGGAAGCATCGGCCTATAGTTTGGAGTTATTCAACTCTGGAGATACTCAAATGCCTTCAAATTTCATTCACTTCTGTGAAAAGGAGAAAAATGTCACCATTTTTAGATTTCCTTTTGCAGTGAAGGGTTTGTATGTGAAGGAGGGAGATTTACATTAAACCTACCTAATTTGGTCCCGAATAATGAGACAAACTGGAAACAAACAAAGCAGCTCCAAAACACAATGAGCTCCCTCTCAAAGCCCACAGACACAAGTCAAATCTTGTGACTGGTACACATCCCTTATACAGACAAAGGGAAATACCTTTGCTGATTCGTACAGGTTTTATCTACTGTACTGAATCCTCACTGCAAACTGCTAAGACAGCAGTCCTTGTGAATCAAAGCTCACATAGAAGGATGAACATTTACATAAAACTTGGAGACCGAAAGACCCTCAGACTATCTGAGGCTTCTTTTGGACACTGGATATTTTTGGCATCAGTACTATTGTTTTGAATATATATATAAAGCACTGACCTAGATCTTTTGGCATAATTTTTCAGCTTCTAATACCGATAATATTGCTTTTAGACAGTGTTTCAGGGTTCCTTTTGAGATGAGTTCTTCAAAGCTGTAGCTTAATCCAGCCTTTATTAGCTTTTGTAAAGTGATTATTGGGGGGGGGGGGAGAGGGAGAGTTGGATGTGAGTTCTTAAAAGAAATAAGCATTCTGTTAGCAATAACTACACTGTTCCACTTCCAAAGTATTTGCAGAAATTCTCCTTCCTGGGTCTGGGCATTCAGTTATGTGGGTGGTAGTCAGCTGTGTTTTACTCAGCATAGACCTATTGAAATTGTTGATTTTCACCTTTGCTATCTTGAAAAAACCATTGTTGTTTTTAAATATATATAGGAAAGAAATCACAAATAATTTTAAGGGGTAATACAATGTCTTGAAGTGATGGGAAGTGGTCCTCCACATATCTCTAGATTATCAGATTTGGGAAATATGAAGTAATTAGGAGAGAAGCCAAGTTTCAATAAGTTTAAAGGTATTTCTTGTGTGTGTGGAACAGAAATTAATTTAAGGAGGAATCAAATTTGCCTGCAGAAAAAAATCAAATCTATGCCATTTTGCACACATGACATTGCACATCTAAAAAGTAGTGACTAAGTGGATGTAGTGACATAGAATCTCTGTGCACATTCAAACTGCTCTGGGATCAAAGCTAGAGAAATATTCACAGTACAGATTCTGCAGGGTTTAAATATGCTAATATTTGCTAAGATCTAAGGAGAAACAGCCATCCAACTGTGTCAGACGTGAGGCCAAGTATCCTTTTTTGGTCTCATCCATCAAAAAATGGCTGCACATGTGAGGGGAGCAATTCAGACTCCACACAAAATATGTTCTAAAAACTTCTACATGAGTTTGTGGTCAGGGCATCCAAACCTTTCTTTAAATTGCCTTGCATGTTCCTAAATGCAGTGTTTTGCTTTGATTCAAAACCACTTATGCTGGATTGAGAAAGGAAGTATGCCTGGTTGCTGATAGCATTCACATTTGATTGCTCAACCGCAATCTAAAGAGAAAAGTCTATAGGCTTTGCAGATACTCAACTACACTGAACATGGAGCAATTGTTTTTGCAATTTTTCTGAACTGTTTCCAAATGTAAATCCTTTCAGTTTGCAGATGGAATTCTATTTACATCCTATTCAACAACTCTTATCTGTTCAGTGTAAACAACATGAAATGAGTTCTACTGTTCTGAACTTGAAATACCTATATCTAGAAGAATATAGGTGAGTTAAATCTGTTGCAGAAATAGACTTGCGGCACCTTAAAAACACATTCATTGTGGCATTGCGAGCCTTTGTGCGCATCAAAAGAAAGAGACCCTATGCGTTTTCAATATGGATAGGGACAACTATACTGAATCAGACCCGTGTAGCCTGGCAACACACTTCTCAAGTGGCTAGTCACATGACTCTAGGAAGGTCACATGCAGGTACTAAAGACAGAATACTGTCCCTGAAGATGGAGGTTTCATAGAGCCAGTGCTTGTTGGTAAAAACTGACATGTCACTGATCAACTTGATAAAACTGCAATGGATGCCAGCACAAAATGGCTACCATAGGCAAAAAACTAGTGACAGCACATTGTACATTACAACAAAGCAATGGCCATAGTTATCGATAAACTTATCAACCATGAATTTTGTCCAATCTTTTTAAGCTGTCTCAGATACTGCACATCACTACATCTTGCGATAGCAAATTTGATTTATCTTTCTGCATAAACGGGAGCCATTTTTGTTGTTATAGAAAGAGGCTTTAAAGAAACTATTGTTAGCATTACTATTACTAAATGCACATGTGGCTTAATGGCTGAAACGGCTTCTAAGTGGTTTACAAGTAAAGGAAAGAAACTTATGGAGTTTTTAAAAAATGGATTTACAAAGGAACTGGCAGTCTCAACCTGCCTAGTCTTAATGATATAGCTTAAAACAATACCTGGACTAGCCAGTTCTGGTCTTATGACATGTAAAATAATGGAGCCCACAGTGAAGGGCGATATGGGATAGAGTGGTGATAATGTAATTTGAAACCATTTAAATTGGAGGAAGAGCATACCTGGCTAACCTCCTTGACATTTTGAGGAGGTTATGGATAAGAGTGAAAATGACAGTTCACATGATGTAATTTATTTGAATTGTCAGAAAGCTATTAATAAAGTTCTACATGAAGGGAGCCTGCATAATTCACTGGATAAACCTCAGGGACTGAGAACAATTCACAGAGATGGATAGCGTGCTTTGGCTTGGAAGTATTCGGATAGGCAGGTTTTGCAGCGAGATGTTTGGTGGGGGCCGGGATTATGCTGTTGGTTCCTTTCTTCCTCTAATAGCAAAGGTCTGTGCTAGGAAACACATGCTGGAGGCAGAAGGCAGTGTTGTTATAAATAGCCCTGCCACAGGCAAGATTCCCTCGTAGTCCTGAGGAGCAAGTGCATCTAATTGTTGGCAAACGTCTATCCTACTGTTCTTCCAATGAGCTCAAGTCCATTTTTTATCCTCACATTGAGGCACATTAAGCTAAGAGATAGTGACAGGCCCAAGGTCACCCAGTCAGGTTCATGCCTGGGTGGGTGTTTGTAGCCTGTTTTCCCAGGGCCTAGCATGACACTCTAAGTGCTGCACCACACTGCCTTTTATGTTAGACAATGGGGAACTGCAACAAAATGGTGCAGTGCAGAGTTCTGCAGTTCCGGATTTCAGTTACACTATTCCACTCTCCCCTATCTAGTTTTCCATGCTAATACCTCCCTCATGTGTGTTCCTGGCACTGTTTGGCTACATAAGCAAAGGCTCTCCTAGCCTGCACATCAGAAACAGAAATAAAGATTGTTTCACACTCGGGGGGTGGGGGTGGGATTTGGGGTTTCTGTCCCAGTCACCAGTCCCGGGCCCTTTCCATAAAAGTTAGAAAAGTGTGTTTGTGAACACATGGAAATCTTCTGCATGAGAAATATTCTGCTTGACTGTGGTTCCTACACATAAGATTATTACATGCTTATCAACACACTTTCAGAGCCAATGTGGTGTAGTGGTTAAGAGCGGTAGTCTCGTAATCCGCTCCTCCACATGCAGCTGCTGGGTGACCTTGGGCCAGTCATACTTCTTTGAAGTCTCTCAGCCCCACTCACCTCACAGAGTGTTTGTTGTGGGGGAGGAAGGGAAAGGAGAATGTTAGCCGCTTTGAGACTCCTTAAAGGGAGTGAAAGGCGGGAAATCAAATCCAAACTACTACTACTACTACTACTACTATTCTTCTTCTTCTTCTTCTTCTTCTTCTTCTTCTTCTTCTTCTTCTTCTTCTTCTTCTTCTTCTTTTTCTACCTCACCCTTTGTGTTGTTTGCAGCTTCTAACATTTGTGCATACGCAACAAACACCTTTCTACAGTGTGAACTGATTTTTACTTTGGTTGCAGATAAATGTTACAGTAGCCAAAAGCAAAAAAGAAACCTTGAGCTTTTATAGATGTGAGAGATTTCGTGTACTGACAAATGAAACAAGGGAACTTTGGAACAGGCGTTTGATTAATACTTATTTTATCCAAACAGAACGCTGTTCATTCCTAATTTGCTTTTTATTACATATAACATATGCATTTGGGGTTACATAATATTCAATTTTATTATTAGTTACACCCTGGAAATTCCTATGTGCCCTAGATGAATTCAGGGTGTTTGGTCGTTTGCGTCAGAAACACAACATTTGCATTAGAAAGCTATTAGAAACTTTTATACCAGAAGCTGTGATGAATTTCCCTCACAGTATATGATATTTCACACACTTTGGGGCATAAACAGTACACAAGAGATTTCTTTAGATACATAGTCAACAAGGGACCTGTGGGTTTACTAGTAAGTTACAGCCAACCAAGAAATCTGAATGTATAATCTAGTTCTTCCATCACTAGATGGATTTGCAGAGCAGTTTAGGGGACAAAGAATAGATTAATAACACAAAGGTTATTAATGAAACAGGGATTCTGTGAACTGGATAGGAAAGCGATTGTGCAGCTGCTGCTACTGCAATAGTTGCTTAACTGACAAGCCTCATTCTGGGCCAAATTAAGCCCTTTGATGCATTTGCCTGGTGGTGCATGGGCCAATGAGAAGCAAACGGCGACAGAGTTCTGCACACCTCATGATCCCTGCATAGGCCCATGGGAGAAAACTTTCCCATGGGTCACCACAGGAGGAGGAAGGTGTAGAAACCTTTATAAGGCTTCTCCCTTTGGGGAAGGCAAAGCTGGCTGAGGGGAGATGGGGGCATGGCTGGGGCAAGACAAGGCTACGTTTCCGAGCACAATTCAAAGTGTTGGTGCTGACTTTTAAAGCCCTAAATGGCCTTGGTCCAGTATATCTGAAGGAGCGTCTCCACACCCATCGTTCTACCCGGACAGTGAGGTCCAGCACCGAGAGCCTTCTGGTGGTTCCCTCACTGTGAGAAGCCAAGTTACAGGGAACCAGGCAGAGAGCCTTCTCAGTAGTGGCGCCCTCCCAGTGGAATGCCCTCCCACCAGATGTCAAAGAGAACAACAACTACTGGACTTTTAGAAGACATCTGAAGGCAGCCCTGTTTAGGGAGGCTTTTAATGTTTGATGTAGTACAGTATTTTAATATTGTTTTTGGAAGCCGCCCAGAGTGGCTGGGGAAGCCCAGCCAGATGGGCGGGGTGTAAATAAAATATTATTATTATTATTATTATTATTATTATTATTATTATTATTATTATTATTAAGTTTGGTCACCCGACCTGGCAATCCGGCATAGAACATAAGCCTCCAAGGCTTATGTTTCCTCTGCTAGGCTTGGACAGGGCAGCAACAGCCTTACTGCTGAATGGGGATTGAATCTGCCGTAACTTCACACCGGCATAGCTTACATCAAGTTGCTTTACACCAGCTTCTTGTGCCTAAGATTGCTACATTTTGGGACACTTTTGTTGGGGAGCATTTTTTAGAAAAGCCCCAAAGTTGTTGAGTTTTTTTTAAACACCCAAAGAGTGTTTTTCAATTGACTTGCCTGAGATCCAGGACAAAGCACCACATTTCAGAAATTCCCTCCAGATGTCAATTTCGCCTTTGAAATCCTGGTAACATCTGGGAAAATCTGGACATATGGCAGCGCTAGTCAATGGGTACCTTTGAAAGTTAGGGGCATCCATTGGATACTGAAGGAGGCCCATAAGATGGTCCTTTGCCAGAGGCCTCCTGAAACCTGGAGGAGATCCAGCTGCCATCCATTCTCTTCTGATAACATTTGAACAAAGAAAACGTGGAAGGGGGTTATGGCATACCGAAGCAGCAGCTGTGTAGAACCAGTCCTATATGCATTTGAATGTTGGCTTGTGTTCAAATCATAACATGTGGGCATGCTTCTTTCCAGGCCCTCCAATCATTAAGATTATAGTGGACATGGCAAAAGTATAATAAATTTAAAGCTGGCATGCCTCCAACTGTTTCAGCACAGCAATAGCAGAATGCATTATAATTTAGATCATATCGATCCAAAACTTACAGCTAAGTAAGTACTGCTTCTGCCCTTTGATAGGCACCTTCGGTGTCCTTGCAGATGACAAGAACTTGGAAAAGAAACAAAAATGCGTGCTACAAAATACTGAAATGAGCCCACTTTATTTAAAATAAAAAAATCAACAAACTCTATAGAACTTAGTAAAAGAACATCAGTGTTTGGTCTCCTCTCCCTGTGTTTTCAATTATTACACTGATTGAAAACTGTGCCAGTAAAACAGCAGTGGTTCAGTGTTGTAAGAAATCTACTAAAGATTTCTACTGAGCATTTGGTTTGGTTAAGGCCAGCCCCAAAGGTAGCAAGGAGACCTTTGGATGCAGTCCATCTTGTACATGTTTATAAAAAACCCTTGAGCTGGCCTTGGGCGAAAATGTAACAAGACTGGTGTCAAGAAAATAAGGGTGGTTTTTTTCCCAAATCAGTGACAGGATGCATATCAGATGCAAGAAGTGGAAACTGGAAACAGATGGCTCTTTTGAGGAGAGTGGTCTACCTTGGCACTGAAATGAAATTGCATTACCAGTTGCTTTTACAGTCAGCAACTGAAAAATGAAAAAGCATATTCTATGTAGATCCCAAAGAGAAGATTCTTGATGGGTCAGTGGCACAGCAATATAAAGTCTAGTGCAAATGTCTAACATCCAAATGCAGTCAAAGACAGACATGCAGAAGGTAGTTTCTAACCATAAGCCGGTGGCAATCTCATTAAGAACCCACTCTTCTTAACAAAAACAGAAATGAAATGTAAATGTCAAGAAATAGTCCTCATTAGCTAAGCTCCTTGTATACATTGTTCCAATGAGCCAATGCTCCATATTCTCGATTACCATGATATATTTCTGTTTTTCCATTGCTGGCTGATCTCCATCCTCACTGCTGCTGGGAGGCATCACACTAAATTAATAGACCTTTCTTGTCCATGTTCTGGAGGGATTACAACATGAGGTGCATATTGCTGCTTGTGGGATGGGATGAGCATCCAGACTTTGGGGGCCAGAGTCATTGTACAATTTACCCACATATTCATCCAAGCAATTCCTTTTGTCCCAGTGTTGTTGCCATTCCTTGATATTGCAAGAAATTGCATCAGACTATAATCAATAATTACATCCACAACTGTGCTGATAGACGACAAAAACTTGCCAGATTATATCTATTTACGCCTTTCACCCATTGGGTACTGCAGGACTGCAGCATTCATTATGTATCATATGGCCCACAGGCAGACATGGAGCTTCTTGGGTTGGGTCACCAAAGGAAGACACAGCCTCCTCAGCCCTAGATCAGGCCCTCCATTGTCTCTATGACCAGGTAAAGACTATAAGGACTGCACAGAATGTTCTAGGTGCTGCAAGAGGTTGATGGTCTTATCATCCTGTATCAGCTCTTAGTGGGTTTTTTCTTTTAGTGTTTGGGCTTCTGATTGGTTAGCAGTTTCAAGATTCTCCCCTCCCATCCTGTCAATTTCTCTTCTTTTAAACTGAGCCCCTGTCATAGTCTGACAACTGATTCATGCATCACTTGATGTTTTGATGATTGATGACTTTCAACCATTGTAAAGAGTTTTACCTGAATTGAGCTTGAGTGACCTACATATTCCATGTTGGTTGACCATGCAGATGATCACTTGATGCCACATATACAGGAGCATGAATGTGTGCCCTAACTCATACTCTTAGGTTTTACCTCTTTCACTTGTGCCAAGAAGCCTAACATGTCCCAGTCCTGGTGACATTCTGTACTCCATTGTCAGCCTTGGAGAATCCAGTAAAATTGGTTCTCTATTAGGGCAGCCTCCTCGTGTCTTGCTCCACTTCATTTCTGAAACAATGTTCAGATCAGTAATAGGGCTAACTGTTACATTCTGTTGCTTGACTTATGGGAAAAGAATCTACCCTCCCTCTGAAAAGGTATATATAAGAAGTCACCAAACCCTTATATATAGTGGGAGGGTAGAGTGGGGTTTTTCTCAGGAGGGTAGTAGGAGATGTGCGATTGACTCAATGGGTATGGTAAACCTGTTGATGACTGTTTATGACTGCAATTAGTCCTACAGAAAAAAGCAAGGGATTGTATGTAGATGATTAGCATATGTAATGAGACAGGAATCCAATATCTCTATTAAGACCAGGTCTCTCCATAGTTTTCAGTTTAGTGATAAGTTGTAATTCAGCAACTTCTCTTTCAAGTCTGTTTCTGAAATTCTTTTGTAATGAGACAGCTGCTTTGAGAGCTGTTTTGAAGGCCCTGGGAGACTGAAGCGTTCTCCTACTGGCTTCTCTGTCTTGTGATTCCTGGTGTCAGATTTATGTCAATTTATCCTTTGGTGTAGGGTTTGGCCTGTTTGTCCAATATAGAGAGCTGAAGGGCACTGCTGGCATTTGATAATACATTATGAAGTGGCAGTTGCTAAACCATAAGCATGTATTTGACATACAGCCCTGATAAAGTTATTCTTTTTTGAAAGAGAAAATTGTATACACACACACACACACACACACACACACACACACACACACAATATCTTAGAGGACAAAGGGAGAAAAAAATCATCTTAATAAAATACTTGTTTCAATCATTCTTAATTTTCCATGCTCCAGGGATATCATCCTTTACTTTCCTCTTCAGATGTTCAAATGATCAAAGCTCACAGAGTAGCATCTCCTGAGAAAGACTTAGGGATTGCTGAAATCACCACTCTTTTGGTGGTGGTGGTGGTGAAGAGTGCACTGCATGTATTAATGACAGCTTACCATCTGTGAAGGCTGCCTTTCAACTTTTTTTGAACAAATTCAAGGTGACAAAGTTTCCTCTTTCTGATCCACTTTTCTCCATTTTAATGAGAAACATGGATGACTTTTCTTCTTTCCCCACTTCCTTAGATTAGATGTTTTGGATTATGCAATTATTTATAGTCATCTAAACCAACTTGGGGTCGCCTTCATTTGCCATATACCCATAAAGGTTTGGATAAAAAAGAATCCTTCAACATGCTGAAGGACCATTCTGCTCATGAATGGGGTGCTGAATGTTGCATGAATGAATATATATATACAACTTAGGTCCAAGTTATATGAAAGACTATTCCTCATACAAGTCTGCCCAGATTCTGAGATCTTTGGCCCTTCTCTTGGTCTTGTCACCCTCACAGGCATGCTTGGTAGGGAATGAAAGAGGGCCTTTCCAGTGTCTGCTCCAAACCTTGGAACCACCTCCTTGGGGAAGTTCTTTTTTCTATGCTAGGGGAAGAGGGAAACTACAGTGGTACCTCGCAAGACAAATGCCTCGTAAGACGAATTTCCCTATGGGCTTGCTTCGCAAGACAAATTTTCCTATGGGCTTGCTTCGCAAGACGAAAATGTCTTGCAAGTTTGTTTCCTTTTTCTTAAAACCGTTAATACCCAGGGAATCCGTGCTTCGCAAGACGAAAAATTCGCAAGATGAAAAAACTCGCAGAATGAATTAATTTCGTCTTGCGAGGCACCACTGTATAGAAGGAACTCAGAAGGGCATGTTTTAAAGGTCTAACAGTCTATATTTGTATATTTTGCTTTGCTGCATATTTTGTGATTTTAAATCTCAGCTAGGGGTCTCTCACCAAATTTTTGCACCCAGGAATTCTTTTTTTATACTTATTTTTTTCCCTTGCCACCAATACCATTGCTTTCTTGTAGACTCCATGCTTTGTAAGCAAAAGTTTCCAGGTTCAATATCTAGTTTATCTAGTGATTTTTGCTTCTCTCACTTTCCCATCTTTCCTGTCTGAAATCCATGAGTAGTAGCCATTGATAGATTTAACTTTCAATTCTCTGCTGAGAGTAATTATCCCAGTTATCTAAATTTTGTCTATTTTGCCCATTCAAAGCAATTGGACTTGAAACTAATATTAAATCCTATTGTTTTTAATGGGGCCTAGTCACAGATAATGTTTAATTGACTGGAACCATGAATTGCAAGTGTAACCTGCTCTGTCATGGAGGAGAGGACTGGACAAAGTTGCCACTCTTGCCCTTGATACTAGTGCACAAAACTGGTATTTTTTCATAGATAAAAATAATAATGGGACAGCATTGCAGAATGATAACTATCTACTTTGCTGGATGGGAGATCTCTAGAGGCTATGATTTACTCACTCCTGAATACAAAAGACAACATGCTGTCATTAGCATGTAAATGGATCTCATCTCACCTACAAGACTTTGACAATAATGTCCTTAAATCAATATAATATTTTACACAACTGTGTTCTTTTCTGGAGCATAATCTATACTACTGACAGCCTCAATCTTTTACTTCATCTGTTCCTGACCTTCCAGATAATGCTGGTTGTTATCTACCTGTATTTGTTCCAGGATGATGATAGAAACAGTGTCCCGAAGAACTGCTTCGACACTCTTGATGGGGTGAACATTGAATACCAGCTGGTGAGGCATTTTTTTCCTTGAAAATCACTGGGCTCTGTAATTTTGTCCCTGTTTTGTTCTGAAATACAAGTTCTGCAAAATTAATTAAAATGTGAATGCAATAGAAAATAAGGTATTACTTCAGATATTCAAATATGGTCACCAAGTACATTTTTTCTGCTGTGTGCATCTGACTCTCTACACACAAAGTGACCAAGAGAGAGCACTGAATATTCCAACCCAGCAAAGGGTTTAGGATTTCTCTGTAATAGCTAATACCAATTGACCTGATCTATAGCTCCTAGACTGATGTGAAGATCAGAACATCATTACCCATTGGCTTTCACACTTCCTAAATGTTCTGTTTTAGTTCTTGGATTACATAAACATGTTTTAAGATGCTTGTGTAGAGCTCCCTCTTGCACACACTGAAGGTTAGAGCAGGGGTCAGCAAACTTTTTCAGCAGGGGGCCGGTCCACTGTCCCTCAGACCTTGTAGGGGGCCAGACTATTTTTTTTGGGGGGGGAGGGGAGGAAATGAATGAATTCCTATGCCCCACAAATAACCCAGAGATGCATTTTAAGAACCTCATGTAAGAACACACTGATTCCCGGACTGTCCACGGGCCGGATTTAGAAGGCGATTGGGCCGGATCCAGCCCCCAGGCGTTAGTTTGCCTACCCATGGATTAGAGGATTCAGGACAGACAAGAGAAAGCAAAACTATGGAGTTTGCTCTCAATGAAGACAGTGATGGCCATCAGGGTGGATGGCTTTGAAAGGGGATTAGACTAACTCACTGAGGTAAACGCTATCAGTGGCTAGTAGCCAGCATAGCTATGTTCTGCCTCCATGGTCTAAGGCAGAAATGCTTCTGAATTCCAATTGCTGGATGACACAGGAAGGGAGAGTGCTGAGAGGAGAGCGCTCTTGTGAGAACAGAATGGTCAATTAACCTGATCCAGCAGCTCTTCATAAATTCTTATGTCCTGAATGTGCAGGATGGTGTCATCAATGGAACCCCTGCCAGAGGCATCCACCTTCCAAATGGAGCTTTCTGGGAGCAGGGAAGGGACATGGCTGATCCAGCTTGTGGGATGTGATCCACAGGTAGCAGTCAAGTACAACATTCCTTGCAGTGCTAGAGTGGACATGCAAGGGAATGTTTGGTCCAGCCAGTCGAAACTTCCTGTTCCTCCTGGCCTGGAGCATCCTTCCTTTTGCATGTGACCAGAGGTGGGCATGACCTTACCTGTCCAGGTAACAAAAGGATGAGTCACACAGCACTCCCTCCCCCCCTTTCTCCTTTCGTCTGCTTCCAGCTAGGACTGCTCTATTGGCTTGCACAGGAATTATCCCCCATATGGGGTAAAACCACATGTTGCTATTTGTAACTTTAAGTCTTTAAGCCTGCCTTCAGGATTAATACCATGTACTGCCTAAACATGAGTAAACTTACATTTTGTTGACTATAAATAGGATTGTGGTGTCTTTATTCTTTTAAGAGGGATTCAAGGGAACTTACCAGGAACGTACAATTCAGTCTGAGGCAGATTGAATTGCATAATAGTAAGAGGTTCTAACAAGCCTGCAGCCAGCTTTCTGCTGTGCTTGAGAAGGGGAACGTAACTCTGCTACATAAGGAACTTGCTAGTGCAAGTTAGGAAGGATGTTAATAAACAATATATCCTCTCTTGCCACCCTGAACATTCCCACACATCTTGGGATCCATCAGATCCTAAGTCAGCCAATCTGCCATCACATGACAGCACCAGGGCTTCTCCAGCTCTAGCCCCCTGCCCCACCTTCCATCTTGACCATCATGCCAGTCCTGCAGATGTTGCGATGACTCCTCTGCTCCTTAAAGTGCTGCCAGGTGACAGGAGGATTTTAGCTTGAGTGATAAATAATGATGTCAGTAAATGTGTTGACAGTAACCACAAAGTCACACTGCTTTCCCAGAACTAATTTCACTCATAGCTATCTTCATGTATGCATGTCCAAAGCCTGTGTTTACATGGAAATCGGACTTTTTATGCATAGGGTCAGCTGAATTTAATTAGGAAAACAGACAGAAACCACACATACACACAGACGGTTTTATGCAGGTTTGCTAAATTAGCATGGTGGTTTCTGTAAAACAGAGCTCAGCATATATATTCATGCCCTGAAAGGATTTTCTGCATGAATGAGGTTGTACCGCAAGGAGTGCAAAAGCATAAAAGCAGTGGATACCAATTCAGAAAGGAGAGAAAATCTTTAAAAAACAGTATCTAATTGGAACTTCATTTCATAGTGCACATATTTTGCTGCAACTCTTCTTTTTCAGATCTTCATAATTCTCAGTCCATAATCACAGGATTTCATCACACACACACACACACACACACACACACACATGAAGTGAGTAAGACTCTTAAAATGTTATAAATAAACACATTTATATTTCCTTGAGTGATCCTGGCTTCGTAGATGTCATCATAGAGCAGGGTGTCCTCATTCAAAGTTCAATTAAGTACTGGGCTTTTCATTTAAAGTGCCATACAGGTGCTAGTAAACTTAAATGTAGAAGATTGAAAAATGTTCCCCATTCTGCACCATTCTGCACAAATCTATCTGCAAGCCAAAACAATGTGGACTAAGCAAGCACTGCCAGGCCAGGCCTCTGAGAAGCTCTGCCAGGCCAGGCCTCTGAGAAGGCAAAATCAAAATAAGTTACCAGCACACAATAGCCCCTTACATTAGATAGAGAAATATATAGATGTGCTGTTCAGTGCTCTCTTCTTCCCTAGCTGGTGAGGAATTTAATTTATGTGCAAATAAAGGCATAGAATAATGAAAGAGGCAGACTACTCCTTGCAGGACTGTCATTCTGCTATCCCTAGAGAAATCTCAAATTGGCGCCAGAGGTCACATACAATACTGGTTTTAGGGTTTGAGGGGCTTGGACAAGATGCCTTCAGTGGGGTCCCATGCTTTTTGTCAGTACCACTGCTGCCCATTTCATAGCCCTCTCCTCTGGACTCAACTGTCAATCTTGAGTTCTCAGATGTTGTTATACTACAACTCACATCGTGCCTGCTGGCTGTGGATGATGGGAGATGTAGTCCAACAACAACTGAAGATCCAAGGTTAGGAAAAGGTGGTCTAGAGGGACATCAGAAAGCAAGTGAGATGTTCTGCTCCATTTTCTCACTCTTGCCAATGCTTGCATGCCCAAAGAGGACAACTGAACAAGAAGCGACAGAAAGGAGAAGAAGCAGGGCCAAGAGGCTCTGGGGGTTGAGAGGGGGCTCCTTGTAATGGAAGATGCCCTGCGAAACGTACGTCTGGCCCTGGCGATGCTCAAAGTTTAGCACTTTCCCCTGTTCCAAACTGTGATCCAGCATTGTTTCAAGGAAAATCCAAAGCGATAGCTGAAGTCACAGTAATCAGATAATGAACTCACAACATTAAAAAACCCAGGAAAGTACAATTAGAGCAAATTGCATTGATCCAAGAGCTAAAATTAGTCATGGAGTCTGTCAAGGGTGCTCACTGTCTCCTTTCCTGCTCTGCATTTTTATAGAAGATACAATTAATAAAATAAAACAAGCAGCAGACTTGGACCTTCAAGGAACTGAGAAGGAAATAAATAGGCTGTGTTTTACAAAAGCCAGTAGTAGATATGGCAAGAAAGTATGGCAGAACACTGGAGTTGAGAATCTGGCCATAGAAAACAGAGCTTGGAGAGAGACAGTTTGAAATCCAAATTTGTTGAGTCTAAGGATGGAGGAAAAATTCAATTCCATTTGCATTTAAAATGGAATCTATTGCATTCACAATTCCCCAAACAATGTGTGAACCGACACACAGCTATCCTTCAGAAATCACAATTATCCAAATTTTGTGATGCTGTTCCCCAATCAATGTTTACATAAATACATATATTAATGGAAATTATGCAGAAAAATGAAGATAGTGAAAATAACATACAAAGGGCATTGTATTAGGAACAATCACTTGCAAAAATGTGGACATTGGTCAAAACAGCAGATAAAAATGCAGATGAATGTTCTTGAGGATTTTTTGGGGGGGAAATAAACTGAATGTATGGATTATTAATGTATGTAATGGTAGGGCTTTGTTTTATGTGTGAATACATTATCACAAACGTGCAGCAATGAAGCAAACTTAGGAGGGCACAGGGCATGTGCAGAGGGAGGAAAGGGGTGAAGTCATGTTGTGTTATCCGTATTGCTTGTGATGATGAGACAGTTTAATTGAATCCTGCCACTCATTTTAATGGGTCTCCTCTGAACATGATTTAGATGAATATCACCCTATAGCTATACCCCTACATTGTCTTCCCCAACCTAGTGCCCACCAGATGTTTCAAACCGCAGCCCATGCTGGTTGGAGAAGATGGGAATTATAATCAAAATCAACTTGAATGCACCAGGTTGGGCAAGGCTGCCTTTTTTAAAAAAAATCTTGCATTCATGTGAAAATTCTTGTGCATGATCCAGCCAACCAGAAATACTTCAATGTCCCATTTATTTCAATCTGAGAATTAAGCAGGTCCCATTTTCTCCTCTTTGCAATCATTTCCAGCCTATATCAGTAGTTGTTACCACTGATTGTTTCATATGGAATATGCCTACTTGGAATAAACGGATTATTGCTGCTCAGTGGTCTGGAAAATGTGAAGAGCTTTAAGACACTTGCTGATATGACAAATTGAGGAAAATGCCTTGAAGACTTAATCATTTATATTTGCTCCTATCAGAATCTGTCAGCTATTTCAAAGGTGTAGAGGTTTAAAATAATTTCTGAGCATGTTGTGCATGGCATTAGCGTAATGATCACAATCAAAGCTGCTGCATATGCAGAAACAGGCTTTCGTACATGAAAGAAGTCTGTGGCATATTCCATACAGTGGGGACACGCTAAATATTAGTTATTTATCCAAGGCTTGTAGCGATGACCCAGTTTAGAGTGTGGATCTGGCACTGTCCTTATATATGCCTATAGTCTGAACTAGGTGGGTGGGGGAATAATTTTTCATTAAGTTTGCAATTAAAGGTGAACCTACCTCCTTTGCACTTTCTGAAACATGCAAGCCAAAAGAGAGACATGCTTTGGAATTTGCACTTCTCCTAATTCTGCAATGCAGTTCTCCAGCAAAGTAATGTGTACAAAAATGCACATATTAGGGTAAAACGTGCATAAATATGCATATATAAGTAGTGATCATAAGCTACACGATGCATTGTATTGAGGAAAATACATATATTAAGGAAAACTGCACCCATAAATGTGTGTGTTTTAGGAAAAATTAGTATAAAATGCTGATGATGTGGAAATGCAAAGAACTGGATTTAAGGCTGGGAAAATGAGAAACTGAGGAAACTGTATAGCTGTTCCAACAGAGCCCTAGGAGCTCTCCAAGGTCCTGCAGGTGTTCAGTTTGTCTTGGCCTCTTCCTTTGGATTCCTGCTGCGCATCTTTGCTGAGGCTACCTCTCTTGCTGATTTGGTCTGTAGACAGGACACTGCTGAAATTCCATTTGATCCTTGAGTTTTTGTGGAGCAAGATGACAGTTCCCCTAGCAGTGAAAGGTGATTTACTGCTGGGACTGTTTGGATAAGTGTAGGGAATGAGTAAGTGACTGCTATTTTGTTTTCCTGGAGAGGGGCAGCTGCGTAACCCCAGGGTTTCCTGTCCTTCACCTCCTACCTGTGAAATGGGATTAAATAATATCAATCCCTTTTAGGAGTTAAGGGGGCTCACCTTCTTTGCTGCTCTTTGTCTGGCCCAGATCTCAGACTAGGCTAAGCTTGTGTTCTCCTTCTCCTCCTGTTAGTAATTCCTTCTCCTTTGAAGGCTGGCTCTATCCTACCATCTCTGCATTGCAAGCTTCCCTTCCCTTGCAGAGTGGGACCCGCCCCAATTGACTATTGTATCTGTGGGGTGTTAGGAGCAGTTGCTAGGACTCACTGCCACCTCGGTATTATCACTATCCCCTCTGGACTTCTTTGGGATGAAGGGCAGGACATAAATATAATAAGTGAGAAATAAATACATGATAATCATTGCTGTATGGTACTTTTCCATGGTAAACTGTTAACAAAGCAGCTCACAGCATCAAAGGGTTTTCATAAGATAACTCACTAAGAAATGTAAGGCACAACAGAATTTGAATAGTCATATAAACAACAAGGTAATCAACTTATTTCATATTTGTAAATGTGCAATAAATTTGAACAACCACTGATTATTCATAAAAAGGTTTAAGAATACAAAGACAAGAATATAACCCAGACAACAGTATATCTTGACCAATACTTCTGCATAGGGATGGGTGAAACAGTCAGTTTCAGATTTTATCAGTTTCTTATTTTTCATTCTCAAATTCAGTTCTCCACATTGCCACAACAGTTTTCATTTTATGTAGATTGATCAGTATTTTACTGTGAAATTCTCATATGCATACTTTTGCATGCAATTTTGCCTAATGCATACATAACCCAGTCAGATGAGCAGGGTGCAAATAGTAACAACAACAACAACAACAACAACAACAACAACAACAAATTTTATTTGTATCCCACCCTTCCCGGCCGAGGCCGGGCTCACAGCGGCTAACATCATAACAATAATAAGTTGTTGTTGTTGTTGTTGTTGCATATTTCCCTAATATAATTCATTTGTGTCTATTAATTTCACTAATATATGTATTCTAATGCAAATTTACCCTAATACAGTGGTACCTCGGGTTACAAATGCTTCGGGTTACAAACTCCGCTAACCTGGAAGTAGTTCATTGGCTTGAGAACTTTGCCCAGGATGAGAACGGAAATCACGCGGCAGCTCTGTGGCAGTGGGAGGCCCCATTAGCGAAAGCGCAGCTTAGGTTAAGAACAGTTTTGGGTTAAGAACGGACCTCCGGAGCAAATTAAGTTTGTAACCCAAATGCACTGTATATGCATTTTTGTACATATTACATGGCCGGATTACTGTATTGTAAAATTCAGATATGTGAGAATATAAAAGGATGTCTACATTTCAGTATGTGTATCATTTCAGGACATGCAAATTAGGTATGTTCATCTTTAAATGCCCACCTCCATAACCTTTTCAAATACCCCAAAACTGTACCTCACCTTGATAGTCTCTAAACACCCTGAGCAGCAGAAGCAGCCATTTTACCTGGGGCCAGTCTGTGCCTCACCCTCCCAGGTCTGGTGCAAATGGATTGGATAGAGAGCGGGAACATGGTCTTGCAGGAGTTGGCTTGCCCAACCAGTAAGGCAGAAGGCAGGGAGACCAGCAATAGGTAGAGCCAGAGCCAATGGCAGGCAGATGTCAGGAAGGTGGGTTCTAACTGATGGCAGACTAAGGTTGGTTGAGCAGAGCCCCATTTACTCCAATAGATTAGCCCCTACTGCCCCTAGCATTTGGGGACACAAGGGAAAGGTCCAGTGGTACCCATCTACATAGGCCTGCAACGTTTTTCTTCTTCTGTGGTCCATGCAAAGTGTTTTGAAACAAGTTCACGGACGTTTCTCTGAAGTGTAATTCTTATTGCTCAGTACTACAAAATATAACAATGCCATATTCTGCAACATTCTATTTTGTGATCATTCACACATGCACATATTCACGTAGAAAGACAAGACAAGAAAACCCCCAAAGTGATTTCTTTTAATTAGGGGGGGGGAAGAAACATTGGAATATATTTTGCCAGGCTCCCCCCTCCTCATAAAAGCAATTTAGTTGTTTTACTTGTCATCTATGATTCACTGAATAATTCTGTGCTCATGTTCCCTTGGTTTTTCATTATACTTTATGGGCCAGTGCTCAGGACCACAAACTTGAAACCGTCAGCATTTCCTTTCACTTTATTGGTTAGCAACCGCACACACCACAGGCACGTAGACATGGCTCTCTTGAGCTTACTAAAGGAAACATTGTTTTCTAAGTTCCCCAGGGAAAGTGTGACCTTTATGGCTACTTTACAAGTATAGTTTATTGATGTTTTCCTTTTGCACATTGCAGAGCTTACTCATTTAATGCAAGTGATTACTTTTTAAAAGAAACCAAAGCAACTTGCTGCCATTTAAATGGGAACCAAAATGGAAATGATCAGTGAAGAGAGTGGTGCTAGGTCCACAGGGACAGTACCCCCATTTCTCCCAGCATCCTTGTCCACCGCCCCTAGCTTAGTATAGAGACCAAGAAGAGAGAAGTTGTCTATAGCAGGCATAGGCAAACTCGGCCCTCCAGATGTTTTGTGACTACAACTCCCATCACCCCTGGCCACTGAGAAAGGTTTTGAGGTGGCTGCTTTTCAAACACGTGTGAAGCTGAATGTTGGAAGATTCAAGGCATACAAAAGAAAAAACTTCTTCAGACAGAGCAAATAATATGTAGCAATAGCCATCAACGTGGATTACTTTAAAAATGGATTCAACACATTCTTGGAGGCTAACACCCTCAATGCCTGCTAGTCATGAAGGCTATCTACCAACTCCAGTGTTGTAGACAATATGTATCCCAGTTTCTGGGAATTACAACTGCAATCCCCAAACCAATGGTGCATTTCATCTCCCCAGTAGAATGTCCAGTAAAGTGTTCCTCCATTCCATCTTCACCTACAAATTGGATGGAGAATTTTAGGCACAAACTTTAGATCCAATGTTCAGTTATTAATATTTAACAATTCAGCTAGATCATCTTGCTTAATAATAGTAGATTTAAAAATAAAGGAAGAAATGACTTGCAACAAGTAAGTAAACTTTTCAATGTGCAAAAGGAAACATCAATAAACCAAACTTGTAAAATAACCATAAAGGTCACATCTTTCCTGAGGTAGTTAGAAAACAATGTTTTCTTTAGTGTGCTCAGGACCATATTGTGCAACCAATAACATGAAAGGAATACTGATGGTTTATAGTGTACTGAGCAATGTGTATGAGATGAAAAATTAAGAGCCCAAGATTCTGATCCACCACAGACTGTACATGTTCTTAGAAGCTGCAGCTGAGAGCCACATCACTCCTTACCCCAAATAGACACATGCTCAAGCTTAAAGGGACCCATCTAAACTACATGTGCTACTTACATTGGCTTGATTCAGGCAGATGGGCATGATCAAAATGGTCCATTGCCAACCTGATTCACACAAAGTTCAGTATTTACTGAAAGAAGCATGTGGCCATGGTTGCATGACTGATAAGTCAACCCACATTGACCACATTATCAGGGAGAAATTGTCTTAAATGGATTGCTTTTGGGCATGATAAATATAAGTAAAATGTGCAAGTAATTCAAGGATAAACTCATGTATACCAAAAATGTGGATATATTGTATGTAGCAGACATTTGTTTTTTCTCCTTGGTATTTTGTACAATATGCTTCAGGGATGAAAGGATGAATCCCGGGTGTACAAGTGACTGATCTTTTTTGTTTGTTTGTTTTTACAGGCTGTATCCTACTTTGAAGGTATATTGGTATGACTTTGTGTCACTTCTAGTGACTGGTTCACATATGAATGCACATCTCCTGATTTCTCAGAGCTGGTTCACAGTAGGGATGCTTGGAAAAAAGTCATTCTTTGCAAATTCCAATATGAACTGACCCAATCGGCACCTCCTGAACTCAAGTGCAGGTCAGCGCACAGCTATCCTACACCACTCTGAATTTTGTGATGTGGTTGTTCACTGATATGTGCATTTTGAAATGCATGGCTTAAATTTGATTTTATCAGTTTTTTTTTATGAATATTTTATATCACTTTATGTGTACAGCTTAGAGGGGTTTTTTGTTGATTAATAGTATCTAAATTTTGTCAAGTGAATGAATAAATAAATATTTCAGGATAAAATGAATCTAGATATGCATATTTTATAGCAATATGGTCAACAATACATATTTATATACAATTTGGGGGGAGGTACTTTTATTTTTATTGTGTGAAAAGAAAAAGCAGATTAATGAAAAATCAGGATGGAATGGATTTAGGACTGAACCTATGGAGAACTTGATGCAGACCAGAAAAACAGGCCAATCATCCATGCACACATACATTTCCAGTGCTTGATGAATGCAACATGGAGTCATAGTTGAGTGCATGAACTATCACAAAGATAAGACCACAGAGACGATAGTCTCATTACTTCAGACGCAATGTTTTTCAGTCAGCTCAGCTGCATGTTACTCAGGCTTTATACCTAAGCAGGAAATCGCCACACATGTAGAAGGTTTGCACCACACTGATGTAACAATGACCTTGCCCCTCCCACCTCTGTCCTTGAATGCAGCAGTGATGCAGATGACTGGAGGTCAAGTGAGCACCACCACCCCATACTGCCTTCTGTTATTGCTAATGCTTGAAATTGAGATAACCCCAGTCCAAGACAGAGAATAAAAGAGCAGTCCAATGCAAGAAAACTGGAGTTCAGATTTACATCCATTTGCTTCCATCCCACTCACTTTCAACAGGGCAGAAAAACAACTGAACCATGATTATTCTGAAGAAAGGGATTTGCCTTAATTGTCTTCTGTGGGCTTCAGCCCCTTTATAGAAGCTGTGTCAATGCAAGCAGACAAAAGTTAATTTTGCAGAACGCTTCTCAGCTTTAGGGTTTCTGAAGTGCCCTTAAGTAAAAAAACTGACTTTCAAATTCTGATTTACAGGTAGAAGGTGTCCTGTTAAGATTGCTATAATGATCATTGCAATTAAAAATAGCCAAGAAGAATTTCCCTGTACTTTGATCAAGTGGATATCATGTTATTTCTTTGAAATAAAGTAACGCCTTCCAGAAAGTCAATAAAAGTAATAAAACCCCTTGTTCACTTTTGAGTGCTACATTAACTTCATCTGTTTTAGATACAAAAGAAGAAGTTGCTCATCACAAACTTTAGCATGTTTACTCAGAAGTAAGGTCCACTGCTTTCAGTTTAGTGCGCTGACGCTTGTGCCTGTGATTGAGGCCTTAGTCACACCATTCAAGGACATGTAATTAAGCAAGAACAAATAATGAATTGGTTCCCAGAGTGAGATGGCAGCCCCTTTCCCTCCACTGTCCCATGGCTTTGGAGAGGTTTGTGTCAAAATCCGTACAGTGGTACCTCGGGTTACATACGCTTCAGGTTACAGACTCTTCAGGTTACAGATGCCGCTAACCCAGAAATAGTACCTTGGGTTAAGAACTTTGCTTCAGGATGAGAACAGAAATTGTGCAGTGGCAGCGGGAGGCCCCATTTGCTAAAGTGGTGCTTCAGGTTAAGAACAGTTTCAGGTTAAGAACAGACCTCCAGAACTAATTAAGTACTTAACCTGAGGTACCACTGTACTCAGAGGTTTTCTTTCATTGTGAAAGAGGTTTCCATTTTGCTGCCTCATTTGCTTTAGAATTTATTTAGAATTTTGGTGGATGTGGGGTCCAACTAACCTGGTGTTTGTGAGGTGGCCAAGAGTGTTATCATAAAACAATACACCCCTCACACTGTTTAAAAGGGCACAGATTGCTTAATTTGCCAAACCCCTGGAAAAGAGGAATGTTTTCCCCTGGCACCTAAAGATATGTAACAAAGGTGTCAAGCGAGCCTCCTTGGAGAGAGCATTCCACAAACGGGGGGCCACCACATAAAAGGCCTGATCTCGTGAACTTCTGCTAGAGGGCAGCAGAGTTTGCTTGGCGTGCTCCAACCATACATTAAAAAGAATGAAGTAATGCTACCTTAAATATTAGTAGTGCCTGCTTTATTCCTTCTCTTTGGTCTGTATATACTTGCAAATGCACTCGTATTACAAAAAAACCCCATGCATTTCCAGTTCTTACTTCTCTGAAGAACTCTGTGGGAACCCTAGGAGATCACTAATGACTGTCTTGACATGAAAGATGGTGTTTTGGAGAAATCTCATACACGGTGTGGACATTTTTGGCAGCAGACATTGGCTGGGTTGCACAGTAACTTTGCTGCATGCTCCAATGATTCCTCTTATTGGCTTATGAAGTTCCACAACAGACCAATACAAACCAACCAATGCAGCATCATGTCTCATTCCACTGATGGATTGCTCTGTGGTGGAACCTCAACAACTCTGCCATATTGGTGAACAAAATGATTCTTTATGTATTATTAGTGTGATCAAAGAGAAGAATGCATTGAAATTGAGGTGATTTGATATTTTCATCCTGTGTTTTGAGTGCAATGTATCCAGATGCACATTTTGGATGATATTGGGCCTAACCCGATGAAGAAAGCATTGGCATATGAAGATATTTATATTGGTAATATTAGGAAATGTGTTGTGCTAAATAGTTTAAGGAAAATTACTGGGTGAAGGGATTCTTTTTAAAGAATAAGAAGGCTTTTTAGTTCTCTGTTGTTAGCCTGGAAATCAAGCTGTACATTTTCTTTTCATCATAGCTAATAGGTTTATACTTTCAAGGCTTTTGTCTGTAGGAAGAGGCTTACAATTCAATTTATCCACCAAAGAAAAGAAAAGTCAGAGCTTTACAATGATCAAGAGGTAGCTACATTATCCAGGATATATATCACTTGAATAGTTCCCATAAGATATATGCCTAAAGAATTCTGCTAGAGATATCGGCTTATAATTGAAGACATCACCCACATACCTTCAAGCCTATATGATGAGTCATAAGGGCTGTAGACCTGCTTCTATTTTCAGGATGGTGAATTTTGTGGCCGGCACCAAACCCCACACTTACACTGCTCACAGCCCAAGGAGCAATTTTTATTTAATGGTGATGGTATTCTGTATATTTGTTTTTAATTGGGCCATGGATTTTAGCTGTGCTTTATGTCCAATTTCATTTGTACACGTCATAAATCTTCTAATAAAATAAAATAATAAATAGATATAAAGTATAAAATGTCCATGTGCTTTTCAAGGGCAAATAACCAGATAATGCATCAGAGAAGTCCAATCTTGAAATACATATAAGAAGATGAATAATGGTTATTTTGCTATCTATTATATATTGTTTCCTAAGTCATATAAACAAACCCAAATCTCCACAGTGTTTTCATAAAGGAACGGCAATAATTTACATTTGACCAAATGCTAACTTTTTCTGTCTTTTTCCTTTCCTTTTCAAGAAACATTTAAATGGTCAATTAAATCCTTCAGCTTGCACAAAAAGTGTCTTATGGGCTCATGTGCATAAAGAAGGTTCACCACCTCTTCAACTGGCTCCTTGGCATTCATTTTATTTTGCAGGTGCAGAATGAATCCCATTTGAAAGTAAGTGGTCATGTATGCAGTGTGAATTATACACAAAACTCTGTGACACATTCAGAGTAATCTCACACATTCTCTCCAGAGTGAAAGGGGATCTTAGGCTCTTTAAAGATTTTATAGTTTTCAATTTGCTTGCATGGGTCCTCAGTAATCTCCATCTCTCCCAGCTTAGCGCATTTCAAAGTATGCCATCTGTAACTCAATTTCCCTTTCTTCAAAAAATGCTGATGTCTCCTTAAATGCCAATATCTCAGGAACTGCTTGAAATTTCAACTCAATCTTGGGATCGTTTTAAGCTCACTGTTCCAGCTTTGAAAAGACGTCAAGCTGTAGCCAAAATGCATTGCTTCTCTTCAGCAGCTACTCTTTCCATTCGTCTATGGATATACTTTCTTTTCATAAGAAAAGAGTTCTCCTTTATACATTATGAATTTATGTGCAAGAAATAAGAAGTTTGCTTCTCTGGGACAGACTCACACTGTGTGTCAGGCAGTGGCAAGGTGAAGAAAATTGAAGCACTTCCTCTGTCTTGTGGGATCATTTTCAATTTATGCGGCCTGATGATCTGGACAGGATACTTGTGGTTTTGTGTCTGACCATAAGCCTCCTTGATCCCTGCCCATCATGTCTGGTGAAAACTAGTGGGTTGGTGTGACTAGTTGGGTTCAAGGTATGGTAGACCCTTCATTGTGGGATGGGGTGGTGCCTTCTGTCCTAGAAGAGGTGGTAATGTGTCCACTCCCACAAAAGCCAACCATGAACCCAACGGCCTACAACAGGCACGTCCAACTCCCGAGAGACTGCAATCTACTCCCAGTATAAAAAAACAGGCAGTGATCTACCCGTTGTCATTGGAGGGAGGAGGAACGTGTGTGGGGTGTGTGTGTGGAAGGGGAGGACTGACCAGAGTTGCTGAGCTATTTAGGGGAGGCTAGAACTGGGTTATTGAGCATTTTTTAAGGGGAAATGCCATACATCACTCACTGAAAAATCCACAGCCAACAAACGCACACAGCGCTAAAGCCAATCATCGTATCCCCAAGCGACAACAACAAACACCAAATGACCACCCACTTGACACAATGGAGGAACAGAAAGAGGGGGCGGAGACATTCATTCCTGCATTTTTTTAATCGCATGATCAATAAGGATCACACGATCAACCAGGATCACTTGGGAATCTAACTGTCGATCACGGTCAACCAGTAGTTGCTAACACACCATTTTGGGGTAAGGTAATAAAGATGTTTCTGGAAGAGATGGATTATCTAGATCCATTTCAATCTGCTTTCAGACATGGCTTTGAGACTAAATGAGACTTGGTCACCCTGATGGATAACCTTTATTGGGGTAATAGACATGGGAACTGCTGCATCTTCCTACATCTCTTCCTTGATTTATTGGCAGCTTTTGAGACCATTGACCAATGTATCCTGCTGAACCAGCTCTATGGAATGGGTATTGGGGGCACTGTTTTACAGTGGTTCTTTTCCTATTTGTAGGGTCACGTCCACAGAGTAGCACTGGGAGACTGTTTCTTGGGACCATGACAATTATGTAATGGGGTCTTGCAGGGAACTATTTTGCCCCACCATGAAGCTGTTTGGAGCAGATTGGGGGCAAGATGTCATTAGTATACTGATGATAGCCGGCTCTAGTTCTCCATTACATCTGATTCAGGAGAGACTCAGGAGATTAGTGCCTGGATGCAGTGGTGGACTGGATGAGGGCCAGTCCACCACTGAACCACGGGAAAGCAGAGGCCTTGTGGGTGGGTGGTTCTCTGACCCAAGAGATAGGTCAGTTGCCTGCCCTGAATGGAGTTGTGGTGTTCCTGAAGAAACAGATAACTTGGGTATACTCCTTGAACCATCATTGTCCCTTGAGGCTCAGGTGGCCTCTGTGCCTAAAACTGGCTTTTGTTGGCTTTGGCTAGTACATCAGTTATGACCATTTGTGGACAGAGATAACCTGAGCACTGTATTTCATGCAATGGTAATCTGATGACAAGATTATTATAATGTGTACTATGTGGGCCTGTCCTTGAATCTTGGCTGGAAGCTTCAGCTAGTGCAGAATGCTGAGGCTAGACTGAGAACAGAAAACTAGCAATACATTGAAAAACTTCCCTGTACAAGGCTGCCTTCACATGTCTTCTAAAGGTTGTATGGTTACTTATCTCCTTGACTCAGCAATCATATAACTCCATACCGTTCATTGGCAATAGGGACATCCTAAGGAAAAGCAGGGCATTCCAGGATCAAATCAGAAACCAGGGTGGATTCTGTAAATCCAGGACCGTCCCTGAAAGATAGGGACACTTGGAAAGTCTGGAACACCCTAAGGACTGCTTTACCCTGTGCAGGTCATGCTGAGGTCACTGAGGGAGAACTATTCGTGGCTCCTTATGTCCCAGAAGCACAACTCAAGTTGACAAGGAGCAGAGCTTTCAGTGTTGGGGGCCCAACTCTATAGAACTCCCTTCTCTAAAAAGTTAGACAGGTACTTTTATTTCAGGAGTTTAATTTATGTTTTACTGTTTGTATATTTTACTGTTGCAAGCCACTTTGGAACCTATATGGTGAATGGTGGGATACATATATATTTAAGGAAATAAAATAAACATAGTAACCATCACGGTGGTAGAATGGCACAGAAAGGTACCTTATACTGAGGCCAATGGTTCATCTAGCTCAGTATTGCTTATACTGTAATAACTGGCAGCAACTGTCCAGGCTTTCAGATGAGAGTCATTTCCAGTCCTACTTGGAGATCCCAGAATACATGCACATGACTCTCCTGTGCAGGTACAGCCCCTTAGCGTGCATCATTTTACCACTGGTATCAGGCTGGAGATAGGGTGGCAAAGCGTAAACATTTCTGAATATGTCATATCCCTGTATTCTGTGTTCTACTCTAAACCAGACTTTTTGAAGAATCAGCCTAAGTCTTTACAACAAATTGGAAATGAACTGATTTGCTTTCCCCCTTCTCTATCAACTGTCAAAATATATGCCCTGCTAATATAACTGAGCCTTTGAAAACTCAGTTTAGAAGGGTTATTATTAACTAAACCACACAGAGGACAAAGATTCAGATCAATGAAACTAAGGATTCGGGAAAGAAAATCAAGCAATTTATGAAGGATTACCACAGTAGACCTTTTAATGAAGGCCTAACAGACTTCTGAAAAGTCAGAATAACCTCAATTTACATTTATATTGTGCCTTTCCCCAAATAATGCTCCTAGAATGGCATTTCATAGCTCCTATATAAAATATGCAGAGCATCTTGTATCCAGAATGAAAAAGTAATAGTGTGAAAGAATTTCAGGCAGGTTGCATTTTAGTTTGAGATTTCCAAATGTAATTCAAAAGGTTTGGGCATATTTATGATTATTGTGTATCCACAACTCACAATACTTGAAGTATTCTGTACTAGTACTACTGCTAATACTATTTGTAGCAAAACACTTTGTCTGGAAAGTAATCTACAAAGATGGAATACACTACATCAAATGAAAGATTTAAAGAGTTGAAAAATGGAAAAAAGGCAGAGAGTGAACATGTGAGGCTATGGCTTAAAAAGTTATATAGTGATTTTATATGGGACTTGATTAAACAATAAAATGGAAGGACAAGCCACCAAGAACATTTTCCTTTTTTACACTGTGACATACCGGCTCTTTAGCTTCTGCCTTCCTTTTGAGGTTGGCCCACTGAGAGTTCTCATGTAATTTATACATGAGCAGATACAGATAATAGAAATTTAAACGAGAGAGAGGCAGACCCCCTAGCAGTTGCATAAGGCAAAACAGGAAGCACGGGTGAAATCATTCAATTAAAGGCTTGTTACTTAAACCCAGGTTTTTTATTTAAGATTGATTAATGATTCAAAAGCAACATCAGAAATAGTAGTGGCACTGAAATCAGATTATCTCCTAATACATATTTTCCCAAGGATGTCATCATACCACAGTTCACATGGCCACCAGCATGTGGCGCTATAAACTACAGTGTGACAGCAATGTCAGAGTGAAGAGGAAAGAACTGGAGACAGAGGCAGGCAGGTAGTTGACATCAGTGAGTGAGTGCGTGGCCCAAGAACATAAGCAAGCAGAGGTTTGGTGAGGTCTAAGGGGAGAAGTCCCCTTCATGGATCACTCCCTTGTCATGGCAAGGGGGCTTGAATAACTCAGAGAAGCTATGAGTTATGCCTTGCAGGGCCATCCAAGATGGACAAGTCATAGCTGAGAGTTTAGAGTAAATGTGATCCACCTGGAGAAGGAACTGGCAATCCACGCCAGTATTTTGCCAAGAAAACTCCATGGACATAAAAAAGGAGAAGCTTTGAGAAGAAAGTGAGAGTTTCCAAGGCATGCTCTGGTTCATGGGGTCACGGAGAGTCGAACACGACTAAGACGACGAAACAACAAGGGGAGAAGTAAAAGTGTGGTTTTGGTGAGGTGTAAAGGGAGGGGTGGCTTTAGTGAGGGGGTGGACACAGCCCCTAGTAAACCTATATTTTCTTACTAACGTACTGAGTACATTGCCTAAAAACCATTTCATTTACTTATAGATGAGAGCGCAACCCTTCTTTTGCTGACAAACAGCATGAGCTCCTGGCAGGCTACAGCAGAGCCTCACCAGACCAAACAAAGACAAAAACATTTTCAAAATGAGGCATTTCATGTTGTGATCTGGGGGAGAGGTTGGCATGGAGAAAAGGCAGCATCCAGTCAAATAGGACTCTTGAGTTTCTCATGTTTAGCAGGTGGTACACAGAATAATGATGGTTTTGAAAAAAATGCCTTGAGCCAAATTATGGCAAATTGCACTGACAGGGAAGTTCAGGATATTGAAAAAGGGTGGGGAGGGGGAGAAGCACATGGACATTTCCACTGCAGTCTGATATAATTTCATTATGCGTGCCAACAAATTGACAAACAAGAGGAGTGTAACAGCTGCATACAAGTATCTGGATGGTTTCAGAGCAAATGCAGATAGCTCTTCTCAACTAATGTGCATGAAACCTCAGTTATGAACTACTCTTCTGAAAGTAAAAGAAAAGAAAGCTTACAGTTGCTAAAATTACCCTCTGCCTTTGAAAAAAATGCACAACGCAACCTGTGTGATATCAAAAACTTTATTAAAAATGGGGGAGTTGCCTTGTTCATGGAGGAAACTTTACAAAATGTAACCTTGGGGAGAGAGTTTCTTTGTACAAAGCATTATCTCATTGATTTATGCAAAGGTCAGGTATCTCAGCCACCTTCTTGTTATGAAGCAAAAGAGTTCTTGCCAATACAGTGGCAAGAGGGTTGAAGCTTTGGATTGTGCTAATCATATATAAAACTATTGGAGACTAAATATGCCTGAATTCCAGAAATAAGCTTTCAAATGTCTCACACTTACTGCTAACACTTGTATTTCATTTCCTTCAGACTCCACTGTTTCCAGCTGCCACTCATCCAATTAACCTACAATTCAAGAGTAGGGAACCTGTGGCTATCCAAATGTTGCTTGACTGAAACTCCCACCATCCTCAACTCTTGGCTGTGCTGGCCGGGGCTTGATTGGAATTGGAGTCCAACAACATCTGAAAGGCCACATGTTGCTCAACACTATTACATGTCAACATTCTGACAACTGAGGCAATCCAGGAGGCGGATTTAAGGTAGCATGACCAGCGTGGTTGCAGTGGATACCGCATTGCAGGGGTTGCCACATCAATGCTGTAGAACGAAGCACAAGACGTGGAGAAGAATCAAATTTTGCCGCTGAAATTTCAGAGCCCAAAGTCTGCCACTAGCTATCATTTCAGATATCTGCCAAAATAAAATCTCTCCTATGAAAATGTATACAACGAAAACATTGTAGGTCCTGATTATCATCTTCCAAAACATCGTAGGTATTTAAGTTGCTACAAGATCCTGTGTTAATTCTTCTTAAGAAGTAACAAAAATTGTTCTCTAGCCCCCATTTTCCTATTTCCTTGGCACTGATTATTAGTCTTTCCCCTGTTTGTGTTTTTCCTGGATTCATAAGATATATCTAGCCGACATTAAGTTCATTTCCCGCTTTATACCTCTTTAAAGGAGAGTTTCAAGAGGCTTGCCGACACCTGCTAAGAGATGCACACCCTATAAAATGTTTCACTTTGCTTACTTTGTCTTGCTTATGTCTAAAGAGGCAGCCACCATACCTTCATCAGGGAAGTCTCTGCATCTACACAATGACAAAGAAGAGTGCTCCAGGATTGCTATATTCCCTATTCCTCAATATGTCTCAATCTAAATGCTAATTTCCACTCCCGCTTGCCTTCCATATCACTTTGGTGAAAATATCTTTATAAAAATTCTATTGCAGGACAGTTTCCCTAGATCTCCTTGAAAGACATATCATTTTAAACAGATTTAAAATGTGCACTCTCAATTTTCCTTTTATCTGGCGGATGTCAGTGTCAAATAAAGTTTCCCGTAAAATGAAAATGTGGCTATATTTCTATGATCCAAATAGGAACTAATACTTACAGAGCATCGAAATCAGCTGCACTGCTTAACAATGCAGATCATGTCGTGGCAAGAGCCAACCTTTTGTCTCTCTCTGTGTGTTAATCTTTAAAGAAAGACCATACAAAGTATATTTTTGAATTAAACCAAAAAAATCAAGATAACATTGCTTGCTTTTCATAGTAGAAAAACATTATTTTGTTTTTCTCCATGACATTTAAAGACTGACCATGTGAATACCCAACTATAAACTTCTCCTTTAAAAATACACACACCACCAGCAGCATCTATTAAAAGTTATATGAAACTGGAATTTGTTATGGACCTTTAACAGATGAAGGGGGAATATACTGTCTAAAGGGGTGGTTTCAATATTCAGAAGCAAACACATGTCAAGTATGGAGAAATATCTGCCAATGAAGGTGAGTTAAGTCCTTTAAACAAGGATACAGAGAGGCTGAACCAATTTTGCTGTCCAAGGCACACTATTTTATGCACACCAGTGAAATCCTTGTGCTTGGAAGAATAGCATATCAGGGAGAAATCTACGCTAGAACAATTCTTCCTGACATCTAGTATTTGATGTGGAGAGACTCTTCTATATCGCGAACATCTGCCAGCATTCTACACTCCTGTTTTTCACACTAACAATCACTATCAGAGCCTCGCTGCCACACATATTACACATGGCTGAAGTTGTCCTTCTGCCTACAATATACTTATTCATTAATGCTGCAACAACCTGCTCAGTAATCTGAATTAGCAGAGTTGCCAGAGGCATTCTGTCCCAGGAATAGTAATGCAGTGTGACAAAAATAAAAAACCAAAACAAACAAATGGAGAAAAATCCTTGGCCACCTCATATTTAAAAAGGTAAGAAGAAATGTCTTCATATGCACCCACCCCATGAAAGCCTCTGAATATCTCTCCATACACACACATTTAGAAGGAGATAAATGGCGCTGCAAAAGAGACCTCACTCTTCATATAACATTAGGATGTTTACTATCACAATGAATCTGGTTGTACTTGCTATAGAAGAGCAAAAACATTATTCAGCATGTGCTATCTAGTCATGGGGAGTATAAAGAAAAGGAATGAGTGTGTTCTGGTGCACATGAAAATACACTAATGAACTTTTAAAAATGGTATCTTCCAAAATTTCCACAAGCGCTAAAATAAGCAAGAATTGTTTTATCAGTTACAGATCTCAGAGAAGATGGGTAGTTCCTGGTGAAATGAAACAGCTTGAATGTATACAGTGGTACCTCGGGTTACGAACTTAATTCATTCTGGAGTTCCGTTCTTAACCTGAAACTGTTATTAACCTGAGGTACCACTTTAGCTAATGGGGCCTCCCGCTGCCACTGCATGATTTCTGTTCTCATCCTGAAGCAAAGTTCTTAACCTGAGGTACTATTTCT
The DNA here is from genome assembly GCF_964106915.1 of Podarcis gaigeae. NCBI lineage: Eukaryota > Metazoa > Chordata > Lepidosauria > Squamata > Lacertidae > Podarcis > Podarcis gaigeae. The sequence continues at coordinate 82,862,991 of NC_139681.1, read as the reverse complement.
GGGGTAGCAGAGTCTGTAACCTGAAGCATCTGTAACCTGAAGCGTCTGTAACCCAAAGTACCACTGTACGTATAAGTCCTCAAAGGCTACATTGGAATACAGCTTGATAACTTCAGTGAGAAATGGGAAATATCCAAAGGTGTGATTGCCACTGGTGGACCATGCAGCCATGCCAGTCTGCAACCTAAAATCCTATGTACGTTTACCACTTCCATGAGAAATGTGTTGTGTGCCCAATGCTGTTACTTCCACTGATAGAAAGCAGAACAGGTAGACAGTTCCCAGCATTTCCTCTGCCCAATGTTCCCCACCAAAATCTGCTCTGGAGAGCTCCTCACAACCTCGGAGCAGATGGTGCCTGGAGGGCAGAGAGAATCACCCAAAGTCACTTCACTCTTAGTTTTTCTGACAGAGATCTTCCGTTACTGGAATGAACACCATCAAATACCATTCCTTATTTGTGCAGCTTGTTGAAACTTGGCTCTTTTGATAATATACAAAACACCTTCCAGTCCCTAATTGCAAACACTCCTTATATAAAGGAAGTGATTTTCCATTGTAAAGGAGCAACATTGGTCTTTTATTATGATCAACAATGAGGCAAGTTGCTCTTCTATATGTAGACTGATGAGAGTGTCAGAGGAAAGCTAAATGTTTCATCAGCACAAAAAAGGCAGATTGTACATTTCAGCTAATTTAGCTTAGTGGTAACACTTAAGCACAGCCTTTTATAGTGTGAAATTAAATACTTCACTGAGGTTTTGTACCTCAGTGACTTCAATTTATTTTACTATCTTCCACCAGCACATTCTGCTTTGCATTTTGCCCCTCTCTTGCTAAAATATGTTTCAAAATCCATCTGAGTCTGCAGCCGTCCCTTGCCCCTTTTATACTAATAAATTACTGGGAAATATGCAGAGGTAGAAAGGACAATCTTGGTCTTACACACTCACGTGTGGATGTTTCACAAACTGCTGAGACTCAACTCTTGGGAAGTTGTGCACGTGGGATGAAAATGCTATAGCCTCCTGGCACCCTCTTGCAATCTTCAGAAAATTGCACGAAAATGGACAGCAGAGAGTGGGATTTTCATTAGGTCCACATCAAGCTTAATTTGGGGTTTGGCGTTTGTTTGTATACACACTTCTTTTTTGCGACAATCACAGATTTGGCTTCAACACTACCACCCCAAAGGCTAAACTATGCATAATATTTCTCATCTAATTTGCCACAAAGGGTGTGTGTGTGTGTCCCAATCAGGCATAGGCAAACTCCGTCCCTCCAGATTTTTGGGACTACAATTCCCATCATCCCTAGCTAACAGGACCAGTGGTCAGGGATGATGGGATTTGTAGTCCAAATACATCTGGAGGGCTGAGCTTGCCTATGCCTGGTAAACTCATCTATTGCACAACAATTAAAATCTCCTGCTAAGAACAAGGGGAAAAGTTGACTTATTTAGAAGTTTTGGATTTATTTTAGACCTGTTGATTTAACCTTCATCTCTGAATATAATAGTGTGATCTTGTGCTATGTAAAATGAACTTCAAGAACAAAATAAGATGGCGGGGGGGGGGTATACAGATGAAAATCTCAATTTCATCATGACGTACTCTTTAGAAACCAGCTCCAACATTCAGTGTTTGTAGATGTTGTACCTTCTTCACCCTCTCCCGGTACAGAATATTTGAGATTGTGGTTTGGTACAATATTTCTGATTGCATTAATGGAGCATAAATTCACAATTACTCACTATTTCCCCTTTGAAAGCGTTTCAGCCTAAGAAGTACTGTACTGTGAATTTGTGTCGTAGGAGTCTCTGTGGCAAATCTAATTGCTATTGAAATGATCAATTTTTTCATATTCTAGCTGAGTTATCTCTCCTACACAAGAGCTCTTTCATTAGCCAGGTGGAGTGGAGTCAGCCAAGCAAACATATTGAGAACCACCTGAATTTCACATGCAGCTATTAACTAGAAAACAGCTGGGGAGTTTATAGAAGTAATTATCATTCAATAGAGTCAACAGACAAGTTGTATAGCGAATAATGTAAACTCATTCTTCACTCAATTGAGATTTTCCCCCCCTTAAAAAACCCGGCCTTGCAAGGGAGAAGATTCTTGAATATAAGGACCTTTTCTGTTTGCACCTGACAATGTTTAGTAAAGGAATGATGATATCATTAGTTGGTATAGTTGGTATAGTCATACTTCATAGGCTTCAGTTTCAGATATTTGCTACTTGTGAGTGGAAGTTTGAGCAAAAGAAACTGTCACAAACAATCCTCTTGAAGAACTGAAGGTGAGTTTGAATATATGAGGGAAAACACTTCAGGAATTTATTGATTACTGCCATACGACAGCTCTGTTAGGAAAATGGGAGGCTGCCTTGTACCAAATTTGACCATTGGTCCATCTAGCTCAGTATTGTCTCTGGCATGAAGAATTTGTAACCCCCTCAGATGTTGTTGGTCTCCATATCTCATCAGCCTCAGGCAGCATGGCCAGTGGTCACGGATATTGGCAGTTGACAACATCTAGAGAGTCATACAGTTTTCCCGTCATTCATCTACACAGACCAGCAGTGCCTTTCTAGCATTCCTGGCAAAGATTTTAATTATATGTATCTTCTATGAAATTCCTGTTTCTGAAGTTCTCACTGCCCACACAGCTTGCATCTGCTGCCTGCCGCTCTGCAAAGTTGGTTCAAATGTTGTGGCTGGTGTTGGTGGATCTTGAGGCTAGTGATTTACAAAGTCCCACCATCCAATTTGGGATGGGTTTGGGTAGAAGTATTTAATTTAGTAAGCCAGTGTAGTGTAGTGGTTAAGAGCAGTAGACTCGTAATCTGGTGAACCGGGTTCGATTCCCCGCTCCTCCACATGCAGCTGCTGGGTGACCTTGGGCCAGTCACAATTCTCTCGTCTCTCAGCCTCACTCACCTCACAGAGTGTTTGTTGTGGGGGAGGAAGGGAAAGGAGAATGTTAGCCGCTTTGAGACTCCTTAGGGTAGTGATAAAGCGGGATATCAAATCCAAACTCCTCTTAATTAGCCTTGCGTTTGTTGGATGTGAAGAATTAAATAATTTAAATGCATGTGTGTTCTGAGCCTAAACCCCTTGTATTCCTAGAGATGTACTCAGAAGCATATTGTGGCCAAGAGAAACTTCCCTGCTACTCTCCTCTTTCCAAAATTGACCTGGTGACAGAAACAATGATTTGTGGCAGTGCTTCCATCACCCCCCAAAGCTGCCCTGAGCATATAGAGCAGCAGAGAAAGTGGACTGTAAAGAGGACTGGGTCTCTTGGACTTGTCATGGTTTGACCAATGTATCCTGGTAACCTTTATCTATTGGAGTTTGAAGGTCTCTAGGTTGTTAGGGCTGATGTAAAGCTATTATTCTTTCACCCAGCTGAGGCCACAAATGCTTAATGCTGATCAAAGCTAGGACATTTTGTTTTTGTTTTTTTACAGGCAGCCATGTGCAGTTGGGAAGAAAAGAAGGAATAATTGCAATATCTCTGTTCTATGGAGATGAATGTTGCCATTTCTCTGGCAGCATTTTAGCCATTACAACTCTCCCTCTTGCCACAAGATTTGTTATATTTTCCAACAATGAGTCAACTACCAAACCCTGGCAGTGAATCAGAAAAGAGCAGAATATTTGGTGCCTTAATGTTGTATTCCCAAGTTGCATTCTTTTTTAAAAAAATGAAAAATGAAACCTGCATGTTTAGCAGGAAAAAAACTCAGCACAGCTCATAGACACCTCTAGGCAAGAATTTTTCATGCAGAGATCACTGAAGATTTGACTTGGCAACTGAAATTCTTAAGCTGAACCGACTGTACAAAAAGAGCATAGACAAATATTTTACCTTTCTCTCACGTAACCTTGAACTGGAAGACTTAAATATCAAAACCCCAAAGAAAATGGTTGGGGGATTCTTCCTCTAGAACTGCAGACTCACTTGTTAAGGGTCACATAATGCTGTGCAAAAATAAATACGCAGCTCTCAAACACTGAATCAACAGATATCAGGGCAAAACTTATTTTTAACATTGAAATACAATAGAACTTTTAAACTATTCCTCTCAAAACTGAAAGACCCATAGCACATGATGAAAGTAGGTAAATCTCAAAGGGGAGGGGGATAGTTAAAAATCAATTTTAACCTGATTGTTTGAAATCGTATGTGAAGACTTCTGAAATGGCAAAAGGCAGCATTTATTAGAGAATCCTGATGCACTGATGTATAAATAGGAAAGGACAAAGAAAAATGGCAGAGGAAATGCATGTTTCAAAATGTCATGTTGCCAAACATGCAAATAATGAGAAAATAATTAATATTAACTCCAAACCCTAATAGTGCATATGTCAAGGATGGAACGCCTATGACCCTCCAAAGCTTCTTGAACTATATCTCCAATAATAATAATAATAATAATAATAATAATAATAAGCCGATAGAAAGGGCCAAGGAGGCAACTTACATACAGGGTTTAATGGAACCCCTTAACATTGGTCATGTTGACTGGGGCTGATGGGAGATGGTGTCCAACAACATCTGCAGAGGCTCTCCACTCTTGACATATATTCCCTCTTTATTGATAATGCAACAAATAAGCATACATGTGCTCTAAGGATATAATGACATAGGGATTAAATTTCATGTTTTAGCAGAAGATGAACCAAGTTAGCCAAAGATGTCTGGATCTTCTAATACACACTATACCACACAACTATTGGCCTTTCTAGAGGCACCTGCCTGCAGGCTTCCCATAGATAATCAAACTTGGGTTTTTTCCATCGATGCCCTGATATCTGATTCTCAAAATTGCATTCTCTGCCCTGATTGCTTCCAAAAAGCTTATATGTATGTGTTTGTAGTTTGATCAAACCACATAACTTGAGCTCGTTTACATTCTCTGTATTAATCTGTTTTATGTATTTCGTCTCTGAATCACCACAGCCAGACATTTTTCAACAATCTAAACCTCCATATGAATTATTGTACTTATATACCTGTCAGGGTTTATGGCACAATTTACAAGCCTTACTCAAAGAAATTCAAATATTTCATTCCTAAATGTATAGCACATGCTTCATTTCTCAGGAAGGTATGTGGCTACAAAATCCCTAATGAGAGCAGCAGCTCTCAAAATGGTTTCCAGTAACTCGACCTGAGAAGAGCAGCACTAAGGAAATCCATTGGTTGCAGAATGACCACCCAGTCCTCTAAAAACACTAAGTCTTGACCTTCATGTGCAGCAGAATGTGTAGGACCATGATAGTATAATTCTGTAATGGGAGAATGGCCTGTACCACTTCAAACTGTGGGTGATGTGGGGTGGTGATTTACCCCAAGGTAAGCATTAAAAATTACTGGGTCACAGGTGGCGCTGTGGGTTAAACCACAGAGCCTAGGGCTTGCTGATCAGAAGGTCGGTGGTTCGAATCCTCGCGACGGGGTGAGCTCCCATTTTTCGGTCCCAACTCCTGCCAACCTAGCAGTTCGAAAGCACATCAAAGTGCAAGTAGATAAATAGGTACCACTCCGGCGGGAAGGTAAACGGCATTTCCGTTAGCTGCTCTGGTTTCACCAGAAGTGGCTTAGTCATGCTGGCCACATGACCCAGAAGCTGTATGCCAGCTCCCTTGGCCAATAAAGCGAGATGAGTGCCACAACCCCAGAGTCGGTCACAACTGGACCTAAGGGTCAGAAGTCCCTTTACTTTTACTTTAAGCATTAAAAAATGCCACATCCCACCAGCAGACTGAAGTGGTCACAGTCCACTCTACCACCTCAGCATTCTACCACCTTTTTCTGATGCATTTATAAACCGGCAGAATTCTATCAAAACTACACCTGTTTTACTCGATCAAAAGCCTGTTCAGGCATTCAGTATTTGGCAGAGGTGGCGGCACCCCAAGCTTTTACTGAGTTGTTTGCACAGGATCCTACATAATGTATATCCAGCATGGCTGGTGGTCAGGAATGATGGAAGCTGTAACACGATGTCTGGAGGGCAATAGCTTCCCCCATTCCTGCTCTGTGTAAATTGGACCCTTGGATACATGGAAATTAGGGATGGGGATAGGATTTGTCTCCTTGATGCCAACCAGCTGTACATATCAGTTTCTACCCCCGAAAAACCTGCCTGATCAGAAATGAAACTTCTATTTTTCATATCTTGGTGTTTTTCTAATATTCTTCCTCTCCCTCAGTTCTATACATCACCAGGGATATCTCACAGAGCCTACTTAAGAGTAGTTCTAATACTCCGGTGACTTGCTTAGAAAGAGAAGCATCACATCCTATCAACATCGATAGGAATCAATATTCTCAGACGCTGCTCACAGCTTGCATGGTTTCCTTGACTCCAGAAGGCAATTTATGTGAAGAAAATAAGTCTATCATACAGTTAAATGAAGGGGTAGTGTCTGTATAGAAATTTCACAGTGTGTCCTGGGACTTTAAAATGTACTGGCTTTTATAATAAATAGAAGAAGAAGAAGAAGAAGAAGAAGAAGAAGAAGAAGAAGAAGAAGAAGAAGAAGAAGAAGAAGAAGTATCACCTCTTAAAATAACAAATGTCAGTGTGGGTTCATGGATTAAACCAAATTTTATATCCATCCCAAACCCATGCATATGAAAAATGTCAGTCATATGAAAAAGTGCTGGCCCTACCATGTGTTAGGGTGAGAGTGCTTCCTGGCTTTCCTCCTTGAGCTCTTGCTCATTCCCAGCCTTGTCAGCCAGTGCCTCAGTTGTGGCTCTGCTCCTGGTCATTATTTCTGCCCAGAGGCTCTGAAGCTAGACTGCAGCCCTCAGGCGCAGTGGGAGATTGTGCAATGTTCCGTTGCTGAAGAACAAGGGAAGGACAGTAGCTCAAGTGGGAGAACATCTTCTTTGCCTGCAGAAAGCCCCAGTTTCAGTCATAGCATCTCCAGGTAGTGCTAGGAATGACCGCTATCTGAAAACCTGGAGAGCCAATACCAGTATTCCCTAATTCCACTGAGCCTGTCGGGCTTGCCGATCAGAAGGTCGGTGGTTCGAATCCCTGTGACGGGGTGAGCTCCCATTGCTCTGTCCCAACTCCTGCCAACCTAGCAGTTTGAAAGCACGCCAGTGCAAGTAGATAAATCGGCATCGCTGCAGCGGTAAGGTAAACGGCGTTTCTGTGCACTCTGGTTTCCGTCACGGTGTTCCGTTGCGCCAGAAGAGGTTTAGTCATGTGGCCACATGACCTGGAAAGCTGTCTGTGGACAAACATGGGTTACCTCGGTCTGAAAGCGAGATGAGTGCCGCAACCCCATAGTCGTCTTTGACTGGACTTAACCATCCATGGGTCCTTTACCTTTACCTACTGAACTCTTGGACAATGGTCTGACTCTTTTTGTGTTCCTGTGCCAGGCAAGTGGTCTTCTGTACAGGGAATGGGGACAGTCAACATCTCATCTTTTGCTTGAGGCAACAAAATGTCTTTGGGTGGCCCTGTGCAAATTGCAGCCTAGCAGCAGCCTCAAACAGAACTGCCTAGTGGCAGGCTCCTGAGGTAAGCTGTTCAGAGGAAGCTGCTCCCTCCATTGTTTCAGGTATTTTCACCCTGCCAAATCATCTGGTGGAGCTGCCTTCATGTGGATTTATTTCAAACAGCAAGAGGTGTCCCCCCTCCTGACTCAGGACTCAGACTTTGAAGATCTGCCTCACAGGAGGGATGCAGCAGCAGCTGTTTTTCCCCTCAATGCGGAGTTGCAGTGATGGGAAAAGCTTTACTGGGTATAATTCTTTGACAGGAATGCACTTTTAAAAAGCATTGATGGGGGGGAATGGTAATTAAGAACATAAGAAATGCTGCTGGATCAAACCCTTGGTCCATCTGGTCTAGCAGAGTAAAGCTGTTGGATTCTTTACCACAGGAGCTTGGGAACCCTTCTCATGACAGGAATTCTTGGACAGGCATTTTATTTGTAGTGTAAATTCCACTTCCTTTTTGCCCTCTTTTTATTTCTTCCCTCTCTTTATCTGCCTCCCCACTGGGTTGTCCTCTGTCAGAATCTGCCCTTCCTGGGGATTTTTGTTGACACCACTCTCCTGGCTTTAATGAAGTGGGCACCACCATCCTAAGTGGTCTCCTTTACTTCCATAACTCACTGAGGCAGAAGTCACCACTCTCTGCTCCTTTGTCTCCCTGGTCTGCTGAGTAAGAGGACACTGCCCTGCTACAGGCATCCAGCGGTGAGTGCTATTGAAATATCCATGATTCCAAAGCTCATTTTAGTTCAAATCCTACCCAGCATTTCCTGCTGGTCTCACGAACATCCTCCTCTTCTTATATATAGCCACAGTGCAGGGAGTATGCCTCTGCTGGCTGCCACAGATATATATTTTTAGGACCGTATGAACACATGTAAGTTCCTGCAGGTATGTTTCAGAAGCCTTGGTTTTACACATGCCTGGGTGTTGATTTGTAGCCTGTGTTCAAATCATACACTTGAATTCATGGAGGCAAGTGGGAAGCAGATGCAGTCCATGTCATTAGAAACCAACTGAATGTTGGGATCAAGTGCATTTTGAGGTCACAAATCATTTAACTCTGTCAAAACTTGCAAATGTACATTTTCCACTGGAGCCTGAAAGGATTCTTTTACATCCATCAAACAGATCTCGATCACTATGTAATTCCTCTCACTTCCTAAACAAATATCTTTTAAAAGAATAAACCTGTCACAAAAAGTTACTTCTTGGGCATAAGAAATATATATTGCAGCATGCAAAAAGAACAAGCCAGCGGTAAATATTCCACTCTTCCTGCAGAATTACAGAGTATAATGTAGTGGAACTCTATTAAGCCAAACAAATCTGTTGAATCAATGACTTCTCAGGGTGATATACAGGTCCTCAGAAACCTTCAGGAGGAAAATAGCATATGAAGCTTTAATAGAAGAACATCTAAACTAAAATTAAAAATCCACCCAATCTTGCATTATGTCACTTCAGAGCAGGAAATGAGAATTAAAGGCCATTATGGGAATAAACTGCAAACTTACATGAATAAATTTGATATTAAATGTTTATTTTTAAAAGGAATAATAAAACTATAGACCCAAAAAACCCCCAAACACCAGCTCCTGATATAGTTTATCTCCCTAAGAAATACATGAAGAGGCAGGGGAAGAAATGCAAGACAACATGAGTGAAATCTTTCCAATGAAATAAAAGCAACTAGGGACGTGTGGAAATGACCTCTCCAAAATTCTTCCTAACATTTCTGGCTTGTGAAGTTACAAGGGAAATATTCTCTGTAAGGACAGAAAATTCTCCCAACAAGTTTTAGGATGGGGTGGGGGCGGGGAAGGAACTTTCTTCTTACAGGAAAGTATGTTCTACAAGAGTGGAACAGTCTTCTCCTCCTCATTTTGAGTCCTCCAAATAAGTTTAATGCAAGAGTCAAACAACTACAGGAGAAGTTTCAAAGGAGAGCCAAACAGCTACAGAAGGATCTGGCTCCATCTCCTATCAGATACAGCCAGCATGACCAGTGGTCTGAAGTGATTGTAGCTGTAGTCCAGCAAGATTTGGTGGGGCATGGACTTCACATCCCTGTTGTACACTGGGTATGTACTTAACTGGTGAATGTATGCATGTCGTCATTCGATGAAAACAACTTGATCAGCAGGGGAAACCAAAGCACACCTTAATATGGGTGATGCATGAATCTCCTCTGACTATTCTCCATTGATTAATGAGAAAATAAATTGTGTTCAAAAATGATCAAGGGAGAGAGAGAAATTTGGAGAAATTCTCATGGGTGGGATGTAGGAATTTTTTGCATTTATATTGCCTTCAGGGTAACTGAGGGGTGAGTGTGAGTGTCTTTCCTTTCAATCTCCCTGGTGCCCTACCTTCTCACCTTTCTTGAAAACCCCATGACATTCTCACCCAGGCTTTCCTAGATGGTTGCCTACGGTTTCCCTGGAAACTAGCCATTGCTATTTTTTTAAGCGAGTTCTCTTTCTTTTAAAGAAACCAGTGTGGCACTCTAAAAGGAAGAACCTAAAACAAAATCAGCAATGCAAATTAGGCATTTGTTAGGCAGCCTCTCTGGTTTCCCCTGGTTAAATGAAAACTCAAGGGAAGACATCATGAAATAACTTCTCCTGTGGGGTTTTTTTTTCAGATCAGGAATTAAAGGCAACAGAGTGGTGGAGAAACATACAGAACCCATGACTACCTTGCAAGAATAAACCCTCTCCAAAATACTGATAACATTTGAAAGTGCTCTGAGAATGAGAGAGGAAAAAAATGAATGCCTCTTTCTCTGGGAAAGAACTCTTTTGAGAAATTAAAGGACAGGATTCCAACACAGAACTAAATTAAACACAACACACTTCATGTGAATGTTTTAGTCTGTGTCCAAATGAGGAGAAAACAGAGACCTAAGAGCTGAACCCTAAGCATGCTTATTCAGTGAATTCAACCCCCAGGTAAATGGTGGAGGATAGAACCATCAATGTTTCAACAGATAAAGTGGTAGTGGCACCCATCATCACTCACAGATTACAAAAGAGCAGAGAGGTTAGACAAACCGGACAATTATTTGATACAAATCAGTTGTTTACAACCATAAAACAAAGGTGAAGAAATGGAATGGAGACAGTTCCTGTCTCAACAGAAGAATGCTCGTGTTTTCAGTCACCCACTAATTTTGAGTCTGTGACAAAATCTCAAGCAGAAAACTGCTTTAAACAGAAGGAGCTGTTTTTAAGGGTGAAAGAGAAAGGAGTAAAGGGATTTGTGCTGCTTCTTTATTTGAAGGCAGTGCAGGTAAGCTCTCTGGAAGGAAGACAAAGGACAGAAGGAAAAAGCAGAGCTGAAAACGGTGAGTAACTAAAGGACCACCAATGAAGTAGTAAATGAATGAGAAGAATTTAACTGGGCTTGCAATATAGAGTACCAGATTGCGAGCAGCTGAGCCGAAATAGTTCCTCCATATTGGGATCCGCAATTCTTACTATTATTTTATAGGGCCACTGAAATTTTAATAACTTTAGTGCCTATTCTGAAAATTCAATTATGGGGGGATGCCTTACACATCCATGGCAACAGTTTCAGGAGCCTGATTTTATCACCCTGTCACTCTTGCAATCGTTCTTGTTGGAGGGGGCTGGGGATAACAATTCCTCTCAAGTAGCAGACATTGCAGTGGGATAGTGGCACTCCCCTGACCATTGTTGTTTACCAGGAAAGAGGAGGGAAGGGGCAAGACAGTGGGGACATTGGTGCATGCAAACACATGAGAAGTGTCCACTTGAGTCCCCTGCAAAGATGTCTGGAAATAAAACAATTTTAACCACCTGTCTGAAACTCTGCAGGGACAGAGCCTTTGTATGCTGGTACACGCACTGCGAACATGACCTGGTGTGAATGTTTGATGCCTGATAGAGCCTTCTGAATCTGGAAGTTCTGGGACTTACCTAAGATGGGGGTTAACGTGGAAAACTCCATGTACAATACACTAAGGTTCTTAGAGAAAGAGTAAGAGAAAAATATAACAGATACTGTGGAGGCAGTCCTACAGTAAGATCTACTGGAATGAGAAATTAAGGTGCAATAGATCATGGAATCAGCTAATTCCTGGCTCAGCTGGATTCCACTTGCATTAAGCTCCCAACTCTGGCTCAGCCAAAGATACAGCAGTCTATCTTAGTCCCCCAAAAGGGGCATTATGGGGATGTGGTGGGGGTGGGACCAGGGGGCAGGACCTAGGCTGGATCATAAGCCCATTCAGTTCAGTTATGTGACCTGGCAACCCAGCCTAGAACACTATTTAAGAGGTTTAAATAGGCTTAGGCAGAATAGGAGCAGCAGTGCCACTGCTGAATGGGGCTTGGATGTGGTGTAACTTTATATCAGCTGAACCTGCCCTGGCTGGCTTCCTGCCAGCTTCTTGTGCATGGGATTGCTCTCTGTATGAACTAGTCATTGCAGTAAGCCTTCTATAGCTCACAAACACAAAAGGAAGAACAAATCTAGATGAAAACACAGCTATGTTGGACACACACAGAGAGAATTGCAGTATATCTGCACCCATACCAAGTAGTGGGGAAATCTCCTTTCAGAGAAGTTAGAAAAATGACCCTGATCCACAAAACACATTATTATGAATAATGTATAATGTCTTTTGACAAATTATATTATGCTTTCCCTCTTGTGGTTGACACCATAAGATGCATGGCTTTGGCTTTGCCCTAATAAGTTATATGAAGAAACAGCAATATATTATATTATTTTAATCCCATTATTTATCATAAGCTCTATTTCTCCTGTCTAAATATGCAAATGCATGCTAAAATGCAGGTATATAAAACAAGAGCAGGACTCTTATTGATGATCAGAACAGGACTTCAGACACCCATGTGACAAGATGAAAAACGCCAGGAACAAGATTGTCAGATGGATCCCTGGACCTTGTAAGACACCTCAGTGAAGAAAAAGCTATTCTGCACATCTGAGCTGTTTCAGATCGGAAGATAATAAGCCTGGGAAGAGAAGGGTGGACAGAGAGCACCAGTGACTTGTTTTTGTTGTGCTTCTTCTAGATGTAGGCTTCTGCTATTTTCTCCTCATTTGGGGAGGGGGATGTGGAAGAGAACTTTCCGATAAGTGTGAAGAATAGAAAGTGCAAGCCACATCTAACACACCCCTCAGGTGCTCAGCTGATGAACAAAGATTTAGTCCTTCTGCCTAGGCTTCATGGTCCTATTCCTAGTGGCAACAGGGTGGCACAGCCAATCACAGCTAATTTGTGGGCATGGCTTGGGGAATATGACCTGTTGGGCTAGGTTGGACCTCCTTGTGGGTCATTAGTGACCCACAGATGAGGTGTTCCTACCCTTGCTTTTGGAGCAAAAGTTTAGATTCTGATTGTGTCATGTATCTTTCTCCTCCTCCTCCTCCTCCTCCTCCTCCTCCTCCTCCTCCTCCTCCCATTTGGGTCTATATCTGCTTTGTCTGATGTTCTAAGTGGACCTCATGACTATTGTTGTTGTTGTTTAGTCGTTTAATCGTGTCCGACTCTTCGTGACCCCATGGACCAGAGCACGCCAGGCACTCCTGTTTTCCACTGCCTCCCGCAGCTTGGTCAAACTCATGTTGGTAGCTTCGAGAACACTGTCCAACCATCTCGCCCTCTGTCGTCCCCTTCTCCTTGTGCCCTCAATCTTTCCCAACATCAGGATCTTTTCCAGGGAGTCTTCTCATGAGGTGGCCAGAATATTGGAGCCTCAGCTTCACGATCTGTCCTTCCAGTGAGCACTCAGGGCTGATTTCCTTAAGAATGGAGAGGTCTGATCTTCTAGCAGTTCTGGGACTCTCAAGAGTCTCCTCCAGCACCAGAATTCAAAGCGTCAATTCTTCAGCAAGCAGCCTTCTTTATGGTCCAGCTCTCACTTCCATGCATCAACCCTAGCCAGCCTGGCCATGTAGTCCAGCCATGTAGTCCAGCTTCAGGTTCTCCAACCTTGCATTAAGACATTGCTTGGCAGTGGAGGTAAGAGTCCAGGGCAGGCCAGAGATGCTGAGTGCAAACCTGGGAGTGGCTAAAACACCAGTAACATCATTGGGTTTCCTGCCATGCAGGGCAGTACTAGCCACTCTCCAGGGGCAGAGCTTGCCCAATGCAGCCCCATCCTTCTCCCAGCCTCTGCTGCCAAACAGCACATCCTGGTGATAACAAGGCTGTCTTTGATCTTTGTGTTCCTTACTGTTATTGTACAAACAAACATTTTAAGCCCCCAGAATGCCTTTCCCAATTATGAATCAGGAATAAGCTAACAAATCTGAGGGGGAGGGACCTCTTATAGAGCACAACCAATGTTCACCATACAATTTAGTATGCTCACAAGGTTCTGTAGCAATCAAAGGAAGTGTTACATAGTGTTTTAAAGAGGAATCTTTATGACTCTTCCCAGAAATGCAGCACATATATTTTTGACATGGCCAACAACCACATTGGAGTAAATGCCAGGATATAATCACAGCAAACCACACCAGTCCATAACTTCTGTAGTTAAACCAGAGGATTGTGTATTAGAGAAAATGCTGGTTTTCAGATTGGGTCTGGGGATGAAACTGCAGTGGTGGTTCAGAGAGAAGAAAACTGGGTATGTTAATCTTTTTGATATTTGTATTTCAGATGTATCTTTTCCACACATCTGGTAAGGGGGGGGGGAGTTGATTAAGTAGGTCTCACATTGGATCTCAGTATGCTGCCCTTTTCAATTTTAAAATACGTCTTGGCGAAGGCATCAGGTTGCATTGCAAGAATCTCTAATCTGCCCAGTCTGTAGGAAAGGAAGACAACATTTATTTAGTGGAAGGTTTTCCGTGCTCTATAGTAGACAAGCTGGTGCAGAAAAGTAAATGATCTGAAAAGACCTTGTCTTATCACATAAACAAGGTGGCATTTGAAAAACTGCAAGACAGGCTTATCCCATATCCCATTTCCAAGTTTACTACTTTGTTGCCAGTAAGCTTGCTTTTTAACTGTATGGTCCAGATGGCATATTACTGTCTCTGTGATAGCCATAAAATGGAATCGCAATGAGATGTTATCAAATCTTCCCCTAATTTAGCAATCCTATTCCCTTCTGATGCCTTCTTATCACAAATAGTAATTTTTTTCTCTTCTTAAACAGTTGGCCTATTATAGGCAACTGGTTTATTATCCTTGCTTTATTACTCAGTTCATCTGGAAGTGCTGTGGAAATGTAAGAACTTTCTGGCTATTCCCCTCACCCCACCCCTCACAGCTATAACAAATATTTTCTATTTAAAACAAGTTATCTGCTTCAGAAATTGAGTAGAAGACAACCCAAACAGCATGTAAAAGAGGCATGTGATTTCTCTTTGTCCCTTCAAGTCCCCCCCCCCTTTTTTTTTTTGCATGTGCACACCTTGATAGACAAGGAGTTGCTGTCCTCTAGAGGCACACCAGAAGCTGAAGCAGACATCACAACTCATGCACAGATGCAACTCAGCACTCCACATCTCATTTCCTCTCCTCCCCTGAATAACATCTAGTGATATAAAATGTAATGTTAATGCACACCCTAAACCTTGAGCAATGCGAGACCTCAGGGGCAGGGCCGGATTTAGGTTTGATGAGGCTCTAAGCTACTGAAGGTAATGGGGCCCTTTATATGTCCAATTGTCGCTGTTTTTTTGTGTTGAATATATGCTATATGGTAATTTATGGACCTAATAGGTATTTAAAGCCATTTGCACATGTTGCCATAGGAGCCTACACAACACAAAACACTGTTGCTGTATGTAGGTTTTATTTTATTTGCTTTTTATCTTATATTTTGGAAATGTACATCAGTGGGTTTTTTTCTTTACATTTTTTTGGGGCCCCCAAGAGAGCTGGACCCTAAGATATAGCTTGTTTAGCTTATAAGTAAATTTGGCACTGTTCAGGGGTGCCATCACTTACCTCAGGTTTGGTTTCCTGTGAAAGAAGGTATATTTGATATACAGTTTTATTTCCACATATATACAACCTGAGCATAAGATAGAAGGGCTCACAGCATTAACATCCCAATGGATCTTGATCCCTATTAAATTTCCAGGCACCCAGCCCCATCTAAGCCATGGCTTTGGTTTTGGCATAGGCAGCAAGTCACGCCTTCCCAGCTATGAGTGTCAGGCAAGAGTAGCCCCATCACTGAAACAGGTGGATCCAATGAGGTGGATCCAGGTGGATCCAATGAGCAGCAAGCAGCAGTCCCTGGCCTCCAAATGATAAGTTGCCTAAGCAGATGTTGCAATTCACCATTCATTTGCTCATCATATAGTGTTCAAATAGGTCATGGTACCCACACTAGGCCATGGTACCCAGACCGGATGTTTAGGAATCAGGGATGACTCACACCCCAGCCATCGCCTCTTTAATCTTCGACCCCCAGGCAGGAGATCTAGAAGTATAATCAGCCATACCAACAGGCTAAAAAATAGCTTCTATTCATGGGCTGTTAGGCCACTGAACGAAAAATAACATAGAGAAATTCACTTGCTAGGTGGTGTGTTGTTCGATAAGAGATTTAGTGTTTGTGGGGGGGAGGGAGGCTCATTTAATTTCATTGTACACAGGTTGTACAATGACAATAAAGGTATTATTATTCAGTTACAGATAGGTAGCCGTGTTGGTCTGCCATAGTCAAAACAAAAAAAATTCCTTCCAGTAGCACCTTAAAGACCAACTAAGTTAGTTCTTGGTATGAGCTTTCGTGTGCATGCACACTTCTTCAGATACACTGAAGAAGTGTGCATGCACACGAAAGCTCATACCAGGTATTATTATTATTATTATTATTATTATTATTATTATTATTAACCTCTCAGAATGCTGCGTCCATCTAGCTCAGTGTTGTCTACACTGACTGGAAGTGACCCTCAAGATTTTCAAGGAGGGGTCTTTCCCCAGTCCAACCTGGAGATGCCAGGGACTTTCTGCATGCAAAGCAGATGCTCTAGCACTAAGATATGACCTCTTCCTAGTTCCCAAGTTCAATGAAAATAAAGTTATTGAAGGAAGTTTACAATAATATGTATATGTATATGTGTGTATCTATATCTATATATTTAAAACATCAAAGTTATTTCTGATACTTAGCTACTATTTCTGATACTTAGTGGTGTAGTGGTTAAGAGCGGTAGACTCGTAATCTGGGGAACCGGGTTCACGTCTCCGGTCTTCCACATGCAGCTGCTGGGTGACCTTGGGCTAGTCACACTTCTTTGAAGTCTCTCAGCCTCACTCACCTCACAGAGTGTTTGTTGTGGGGGAGGAAGGGAAAGGGGAATGTTAGCCGCTTTGAGACACCTTAGGGTAGTGATAAAGCGGGATATCAAATCCAAACTCTTCTTCTATAAAGTACCTAAATAAAGTAAACAATCATTGCATCTTGTTAAAAGCCACTGAATATTGTCCCTCTTTCCTTCCTGACAATCCAATAAGCTTTTTGAAACTCCCAACCTGTCACCTTTTGTCTAGATGAAACATGCCACCCTTCCTTCATCCTTATCTCACATGATTTGCTTGGGAAATGGTGCGCCTGGGAAAGATGCAGTCGGCTTTTGGGAGACTGGTAAGAAGTCTTTGTATGAGTCAAGTTGGGCGGGGGGAATAATGAACCGCAAAGAGATTATCTCAGTCCACAATTCAATATCTTTATTTGCTTAATTGAAACAAAAAAAGCACACACAAGTGCTGTTCAGATGTGAAGAACACAAGGAAAGCACCACTGGATCAGACTGAAGGTCAATAAAGTTCACATCCTGCTATCCATAGTGGCCAGCCAAATGCCTCCAGGATGCCCATGGGCAAGAGATGAAGGCTATAGCCTGCTCCGACTCTTTAAGTCCCAGCGACTGTGTATCCAGAGGCAGACTGCCTCCGGACCTGGAAATTCAATGCAGCAATGCTGATTAAAAGACCACTGATAGACTTATTCACCATGAATATGTATAATCCATTTTTTAAACCATCTAAGCCACTGGCCATCAGCACAGCTTGTGGCAGCAAATTCCATAAAATTAATTATGTTTTATGAGAAGCACTTTATTTTGTCTGTCCCGAATTCATTTCACTCGATGGTTGTGAGTACTAGTATTTGGATGATGGGAGGGTGGGGAGAATGTATTTTTATACACTTCTGATGCCTGCATAATTTTATAAAGCTCTATCATATTTCTCTTCAGTCATCTCCCCCCCCCCCTTCTGTGATGGATGGCCCCTTAACACATTCATCTTTCCTTGTAGGGAAAGTGCCCCAGTTCCCTGATGATTTTGCTCACTATTTTTTCTGCATTGTTTCCTATTTTACAATATTATATTCTGGATGGAATGGCTGGATCTTGACGACAAAGTGGGTTTCATTCATTAAGGTGATTCTGTCAGAGCAGGAATTTCTTCTTGTTCTCCCCTTCTCCTCTCAGGGCTCCCCTATATCTGTTCCAACCCTCTGGAACAGATTTGAGAAGAGATTGAGACATGCCAGGAAGGGACATCCCATTGCACTAAACCTTGAATTTTATAGTGTGCTATAAACAAAACAGACCCCATGAACTATATTAGGTTCCCTTGCAGGAAAAAAAATATCACGATGTTCAAAGCCATTAACATTTATTAAAATATTATCTTTGTAACCTATATTTGAACTAAAGATGTTTCTTGACTTGTTTTATCAAAAGAAAGAATGAACTCTCCCTTTAGCAGATCTGAAGCTACATGATGGTGCGTTAATCAGGGTGTATCCATCGGCTTCTGAAGGGTAGAATTGAGAAACTTTGCTGAGTATGTCCACATTTTACTTATTTAGCTAATGCTTGAGGAGCATAATTAGTTAGAAAGAAATGCAAATTGGTATGTGGAACACACTGTGTAATATTTCTATGCTATCTCTATCTAGAGGTTCTGCCAGTTTGGAAAGGTAAAGGTACCCCTGCCCGTACGGGCTAGTCTTGACAGACTCTAGGGTTGTGCGCTCATCTCACTCTAAAGGCCGGGAGCCTGCGCTGTCCGCAGACACTTCTGGGTCACGTGGCCAGCGTGACGAAGCTGCTCTGGCGAACCGGCACTAGAGCAGCACACGGAACGCCGTTTACCTTCCCGCTATAAAGCTGTACCTATGTATCTACTTGCACTTAAGGGTGCTTTCGAACTGCTAGGTGGGCAGGAGCTGGGACCGAACGACGGGAGCTCACCCCGCCGCGGGGATTCGAACCACCGACCATGCGATCAGCAAGTCCTAGGATCTGAGGTTTTACCCACAGCACCACCCACATCCCAGTTTGGAAACTTGTCTCCAAAGAGTCAGAACTGCTCTGAGAGAGTGCAGGGTGCTTTTCAAAATGTTTGTGCTAAATGAAAAGAGCCCTCAACCACTTAAGAACAGCTCCACTGCCCCATTCCTCAAAAAGTCATTGGAAATCCCCCCACTGGCAGAGGAAGAGGGGGACGGGAGGAGTGCACCACCCCCAGCAGCGCGATCCTGGTGGGGTGCCATTGCGGCGGCCCCCCTACCTGTTCTGGGTGCCACACACCCGCAGGCGGCACATCATGCCCCCAGGACGTGTGCCAGCCATGCCCATGCCCGGTCTCCACCCCCAAGTGCCAGAGCATGAAGCTCCGCCACTGAGTCCCCACCCCCCAACTGTGAAAGAGGCAGAAAAATACACTCTCCTCTTTTGCAGGGATCAAAGTTTTTCACAAGCAAAACAAAACAGAACAGAACAGTCAGGTTTCTCTGTAGAACTAGTCCTGACACTCAGTCTGTTGCTGTGAACAATCTCAGTAGTGTCCTGGGCATCAGGATCAATGGGAAATACAATTTTCCTAGGCTAATTCTTTAAGTAGTCAGCAACTATGGCAGCATTCTTGATACAATGCTGCCATAGTTGCTGACTTTGTTGTTGTTGTTTAGTCGTTTAGTCGTGTCCGACTCTTTGTGACCCCATGGAACAGAGCATGCCAGGCACTTCTGTCTTCCACTGCCTCCCGCAGCTACTCATGCTGGTAGCTTCAAGAACACTGTCCAACCATCTCGTTCTCTGTCGTCCCCTTCTCCTTGTGCCCTCCATCTTTCCCAACATCAGGGTCTTTTCCAGGGAGTCATCTCTTCTCATGAGGTGGCCAAAGTATTGGAGTCTCGGCTTTATGATCTGTCCTTCCAGTGAGCACTCAGGGCTGATTTCCTTCAGGATGGATCACTTTAAACTTCTTGCAGTCCATGGAACTCTCAAGAGTCTCCTCCAGCACCATAATTCAAAGGCATCAATAGTTGCTGACTAGGAGGCCCCAATTCCAGCTCTTCTCATTGCAAGGTCTGCTGGTTACCTGGTACAGGTGAAAACTGGCGAAAGGGGTTTGGTGGCTCATGGGGAAAAATATTTTGTCCCTATCATGTTCCCAATTACGCCCCGAGATTTTAATCTCCACTGCCTCAAAAACTGAGGTGTTTGTGTGAACATATAAAATAATTCAAGTTCTTCGTAGCTGCTGCATTATATTTTACATGATGGGCCAGATGTACAAACTATTTAAATTGCTTCATATTGATTAAACTCGTTGCCTGAAATGGCTTTAAAGCTACCCTTGGTTACCAAGATGAGTTGCAAATGCTGAAATGATCCTTTCATATAAAAGTTGGCAGACCTCATCCAGGGACTTGCTGGGACTTAGCAAATCAGTCAAATTCTTAACTATTGTTGTGAAATGCACGATGCAGTTGCTTTAATCAAAAGAAAGAACACTGCCTCCCCCCCATTTCCTACAACATAATAACTGTGTGTAGCAAAGTTGAAAATTGAGGCTGTAATCCCCCATCCTAGCTAAAAAATAAAAAAGGAGCCGGAAAAACCTGTTTGCAAGATAAATGGACAATGAGTCATGCTGCAGTGCTTATCTTTCAAATAATTGTCCCACCATCACTCCCACACACAGTGCCCAAATTTATTTAAGCAGCTTTCTAGGATATATCAGGGTTCAAATATCAAACCCATCCACCTGTTTTGTGCATTTTTTTGTTTTACATTTTGAGCTCTGCATCAGTAATCCATTTCTGTGTCAAAGTCATGGAAGAATTTGGGGGCAAATCCTGTGCACATGAAGCTGACATAAAGCAAGCTGTGGGGGACTTAGACCAGTGCCAGGGACTTTGGAGAATGCTTTCAGCTGGACCAGATATCACTTGATCTAATTCCATGTAAAGCTGCACTTAGTATGTGAATAATTTCTTCTTTTCCTCTCTAACTTCCTGGCTGAAGTCTTGACTTTGGTCAACCCTTAATATAGATAATGGTGCTGCTCCCACCTTAAACTGATTTCATTTTCATCAGAAGCTATTGCCACTTGTCCTTGGAGAAACAACATAGATGTCAACAGACTACAAGAGCTCTGTGTTGGAACCAAAGAAGTGGTTTTAAATGGCAGAGCATATCAGTTTGGCAACATGGTTCAAGGCATAAATTGATTTGACCAAGGTGCATATGGTATTTTTTAGCTTCACCTCTTTCAGCTGGATTCACTTCACTTGCACAATTTTCCCCCTTTCCTCCCATTATGTGCTCCATGCTCACCAAATTTCATTGTGGGGTGGGGCTGGACAACCCCCAGAACAGCACACAGGGGGAGGAGAGGGGGAATCATTCCATTTGGCAAACAGGAATGCTTGCAAGGATGGAACAATTGGAAGAGTGTGACCCTGAAATCCACCCTTTATCTTTCAACTTGGCTTCAAAACTGACCATTCATGCAAATGCAACACCAAAGTCATAATTAGGAATTCTAAACAGCGAATATAAACAATGTTTCAGCAATGCTTCTGTCCTTTTAAAAAGACCCTGCAACCCAAAGCCATCAATGAATCTTTAAATCACGTGTGGTGGTAGTGGTAGTTTTGACATGGTATTGTTAGCCTTAAGCGTGCTGTTAAGTACTGTTGATATTTTAGCTGCTGTTGAAACAAACGTAAAGCTCCTTTTTCTCCAGCAAAGATGAGATATGATGAACTTAACCTGATAACATTAATTGTGTAACATTATTGTGAAAGAGAGGTTCACATTGCCCTCCCTACCTCAGTACCTCAACCTAGTGATGAACCTGTGACTTACTTTCATTCATTGATGATGCTTTACATTCCAATTATTACTTCACCTTCCCTACCTTCTGTTTCACCAGTTGCTGAAATGCTCACAGCACTGGAGCTTTTTAAAATCACTTTGAGTTCCAACAAATGTAGGGGTAGTTGAATTCTCCATGACTGCTGTGGGATGTAATGCATTGGAACAGTCAAATACAACATTCTTTGTTTTCCTAGAGTGGACACAGGCAGGGGGAAGTTACTTCAGTCAGTATAACTTCCTGTTCCACTGGCCTGGAGCATCCTCCCTCTGCATGTGACCAGGGAGATGGGCGTGACCCTGGCTGACTCCATAAAAGAGCAGAGTCACGCAGCCATCTTCTCTTGATGCCATGCTGCTCTCCTGTAGCCATTTTGTTCTCTTGATGCCGTTCTCTTAATGGATTTTGCTGTCTGCTGGCTCTCAGCCAGCAGCACATGGACTCAATCCCCATATGGGATAAACTCACACTATGTTCTGTAACCTCTAGCTAAAGTCTCCCTTCAGGGATCATACTGTGAACTGAATGTGAGTAAACCTCTTGTTACTTTTAATGAAAAACCCTCGTGTCCTTATTCTTTTAAGAGGGGATAAAAGGGGTCACCAGGAATAATCCAGCCTGATCAAGCCAGACTGGATTGCTTAACTAAAGAGATTCAAATGAATCTGCAAACTAGCTTGCTGCTGTATTGAGGTGAATCTGCTCTGCTACATGACTCACTAGCATGAGAGAAGGAAGGATAATAATTAATCAACATATCCTCTCCTACTGTCCTTAACATTCCCACAACTACTATAGCTCTCATTTTGAATGTTTGGTAATCTGAACTAGAAAGGTATAACCCTTCACTTCAGTATGATTTGTAGTTCTATACCAAACACCCACAGTAGTAGTAGAAGAAGAAGAGTTTGGATTTGATATCCCGCCTTTCACTCCCCTTCAGGAGTCTCAAAGCGGCTAAAAAGCTCCATTCCCTTCCTCCCCCACAACAAACACTCTGTGAGGTGAGTGGGGCTGAGAGACTTCAAAGAAGTGTGACTGGCCCAAGGTCACCCAGCAGCTGCATGTGGAGGAGCGGGGAAGCGAACCTGGTTCACCAGATTACGAGACTACCGCTCTTAACCACTACACCACACTGGCTCTCCAGTAAGGTTACAGTTGTTGCTGTCCCCTACAATTTTTACCCATATACTAAATCAAAGGGCGGCTGTGCTTTGGTTTGTAGTTTTTCAGGAAGTATGAATTGGGTAAGTATACTTAGGACTGTTCCCTTGGACTGGAAATCCGTTTAATGTAAGCAACATCTAATCATTTCATAAAATGAAATTTAAGGAAACCAAAGCTGAGAACTTGCCATTGTGTCTGTAGCTTGGCTTGCTCTCTGCTGGAGTGCCAGCTAATATTATGAGTTATAGCTTAGTAAATTCTCCAATATTAAAGGAGATTAATTTCAAGGCATTGCATAAAATTAGGACATAAAAATTAGGCACATATATTTAGTTACGCAATGCATGTGAAATGAAGCTCCAAAAACAAATGGAGTTTCAATTGATTAAATGTCCTGATTGGACACAGACATAGAACTTGGGAGGAACTGTTGAAATGCATGTGAGAAACTGCAAGGACAGAAGAAATATCTATATTCAGAGCATCCAAGAGAAAATGGGGCTCTGGGTAATATGTAGAATAGGTAGACTGAAAAACAGCAGGCAGAAAGCATTGCTGGGATGACTCATTAGTGAGAAATATGTATATCTGCCAGGAGATTATGAGTTTAGAGTTTTAAAAAATTTAGTGCAATGCTTTTCATGCATTTATAGAAGGTTCTGGGCCGTGAGGGCATAACACTGAACTAAGTTTATACACAAACTAGTAAATACACTTTGCATTTGGGGAACTGAAAGAGCATCATTCTTCCAACTTCCTCCTTGAGTTCTGTGTACTTTTCAAGAGATACAAAGGTAACTAACCTCACCATCTATTTTGATGACTAGGAAGCCAATGATCAATGCGCCAATAATCACCTTTATGCATATGATAACGCAGTACATAGCCACACATTTTAAACAGTCCATGCCAGCATTAATTCCACCTAGACGGCTCTCCAGCTTCTCCACTTCAAGGTTTGTAGGTGCATACTGTGTGATTGAGTCAGGGCTGGGCTGCAAGCAGTAGTCTGGGGTTAGCCAGGAACCAGAAACCATGGAACAAGCCAAAAATTGCAACCACGGAGCAAGGCAGGGCTGCCACACAAATCTGGAAGCCCTTTCCCATATATTATTCAGGGAGGGAAAATTGGTTTAGCAGTATCTTATAGGGCAGGGCTTACTTTTGGCAGTAACATAGCTTCTTACTTTCTTGTATTGTTTCTTTCCTTCCTTCAAGGCAGCTGAAGCAGCCACTATGCTGGCAGTCTTTACAATGCCAGTCTTTACAGGGACTGTATGCTGGCGGGCTTTAAAGGGATGCGGGTGGCGCTGTCGTCTAAACCACTGCACCTCTTGGGCTTTGCTGATTAGAAGATTGGCGGTTCAAATCTCCACGATGGGGTGATCTCCTGTTGCTCTGTCCCAGCTCCTGCCAACCTAGCAGTTTGAAAGCACGCCAGTGCAAGTAAATAGGTACCACTGTGGTGAGAAGGTAAATGGCATTTCTGTGCGCTCTGGTTTCCATCACAATGTTCCATTGTGCCAGAAGCAGTTTAGTCATGCTGGCCACATGACCCAGAAAACTGTCTGTGGACTAACGCCGGCTCCCTCGGCCTGAAATTGAAATGAGCACCGCAACCCCAGAGTCACCTTTGACTGGACTTAACCGTTCGGGGGTCTTTTACCTACTTTACAGTGCATTACAGGGTACTGTGGGAGAAAATACATGTTTCCACTCCGCCCAAAAGGTGGATAATATTTGGCAAATAGCCCTCTGTCCTTTCCCCCACTCTGCCTAACCCAAGAAAAATTCTCAGAAAGTTTTCTCAATAAAATCTCTTCAGATAAATTTTGTGGAAGCCCACACAAAAACTTTCTTCATGATCATCTAGGTGCTTTTTTTTTTTTAACATGCTCATGGGAGATTTTCTTTTGTGTGTGGTAAATTATTCACACATGCAACTCTCTGCCTTCGGTCTGAAACAGTAATGGCCTGGGAAATATTTCCACTTGATTTTCCTGATAGCATAATGTGGTTCTCAGTTCCATAGCTGGAGTGATCCCAGAACACTAGATCTTGAAGCCACAGTGCACTCTAGTTTGCCAGTTATTAAAGACCCATGTACAATCTATATGGTCAATCCCAGAGGATAGTCTTGGAGAGTTGCTTAGCACTTCAGGAGATGGCATGTCTTGAGGTAGGCTCTACATCAATACTCACTGCGAATTTATGAAGCTGGAAGTCTGTTTCTTATTACAGCTCTCACAAAGTCATCCTCCAGTTTCTCTTGGAAAACTACTTTTTCTGCTGCTATTTGAAGCTTTGAACAGAGTGTTAGTTTTGAGTTTCCCCTGCCCCCAAAAGAAGCCATGAAAAGCTGAAATTTCTTTCCTGAAATAAGGAGGTCAGTTAAGAACAATTTCTAAAAGTGCAGAACCATTGGGGGAATATAATGTATACACATACATGCACAAAACATGCACACAGCTCTGTGTATTTTCCTTTCTGCTTAGTCAGCCTACAACAGGTTCCAGGTTATTGGGCTCCAGGGGGTTATTGGGTTGTTGTTGTTGTTTTGATTATGTATTTTGTAGTTTTATATTCTGATTTTATTCTGTGAACCGCCCTGAGACCTGCAGGTATAGGACGGTATATAAATTCAGTAAATAACAACAACAGACCTAGAAGTAGTGAGCTACCTTGTGGAGAATTAGTCTTATGGTACTGGGGAGATTCCAGATTGTAATTGGTGGGATCAGGCTGGCATTTTTATGCCAATCATGTTGTGTAGACCCATGTCATGTCTCATCCAGAGGTGTGTGAAATCCTCCTCAGAGGAGGCCCAGAAGGCTCCAGCCTTATACCAGACTTTGGGTCTGACTCCGTCTCTGGACAAGGAGCCAGAGTACTGCAAAAAGGCCAAGGAACAGCTGTCCACATCCAGGAGGAATTCAGCCTCTGACATCAAGGGTGAATGCGCCTGAAGCTTGAGGGAAACGTGGGGCTTTAATAACCCAATGGCGAATCCAAGGAGGCACCTGACTGAAGACAATTACTCCTCATGACTGAAAATCTCCTTGAGATTGACACCCTTCTCTCAGGGAGACTTCTGGCGAAAATGAAGTTGATAGGAAACAGCTGAAATTGGAGTGTGGTTCCAACATCTTCAGCTCCAAACCTCCAGTCCTGGGCTGGAAGTTCTGCTAGAATGATGACTTGTTTCCCTGCCTGCTATTAGAACTAATAGTTATTGGCTATTGCGGACTGCTCTTCAGCCCCTTGGAGCATTCAGCGCAGGGTTCCTAGAGGTTCAATTTTATCCCCAGTGCTGTTCAACATTTACATGAAACCTCTGAGTGAGTCATCTGGAGTTTTGGAGAAATATGCTGACAACTTTCCTTTATATCTGTAGCTGTGGCAGTGGTTGTGTTGTCTTGCGTTGCTAATGGACTGGATGAGAGCCAATAAACTGAAGCTCAATCCAGATAGGTTTGAGGTACTGTTAGTGGGTGGTTCCCTAGACTAGAGGGATGGGAGGTGGCCTGCTTTTGATGGGGTTACACTTCCTTTGAAGGAGCAAGTATGTAACTTAGGAGTTCTTCTGGATCAACTGCTGACGTTTGATGCTCAGATGGCCTTGGTAGCATGCATGGAGTGCTTTCTATCTGTTTCAGCTGGTGGCCTAGCTGTGCCCCTAACAGGACAGGGATAGGCTAACTTTTTGTTTATCCACTGGGAACCTCTAGGTTAATTGCAGCAATTCGTTTTACATGGGGATGCCTCTGAAGTTGGTTTGGAAAAGGCTTCCTCAACCTCGGCCCTCCAGATGTTTTTGGCCTACAACTCCCATGATCCCTAGCTAGCAGGACCAGTAGTCAGGGATGATGGGAATTGTAGTCTCAAAACATCTGGAGGGACGAGGTTGAGGAAGCCTGGTTTGGAAACTTCAGGTGGTGCAGAATTGAGCAGTCAGATTGTTATATGGTTTGAGCGTATAACAGCAATCTTGGCCCAATTGCACTGGCTGCCAATGACTTTCTGGGCCCAGTTCAAAGCACTGGTTTAGACCTATAAAGCCTTAAGTGGTATAGGACTACAATACCTCAAGGACCACCTCTCTCCATAAGAATTTACCTGGACCCTGCAATCATTTTTACCTTGGAGCAGCTCAGTTGGTTAGAGCATGTTGCTGATAATGTCAAGGCTGATCTCCATAAACTGCATAGTCCTGCATTGCAGAGGGTTGGACTAGATTATTCTAGGGGTCTATTCCAGTTCTATGATTCTATGAGACCAATGACTTCTTTTATTATTTATTAAGACTGACAGGACTGTCAAATAATAAGAAGCATTTACAGCAATGTTACATGTGCATTAATGCCTTCCACTCTAAAAAATTCATTAAAACGTACAGTGTGTTCACATTTCTTATTTTTTTATCTGGCCGGGAGCGGCAGCACTGCTCCTGTTCCCTCAGAAAGTGTCACAAGAGCACGGTCTGATTCTTTATTGACAGTCCCTCAACATAATATATTCTCTTATGAAGCCCTGAAGCAGAACTGCAATATTCTGGGAGCTTTAATAGAAGCTTGAAGCCTTTTCTAAAGAAAACAGAATCTCCCAGGCAATCATATACCTTTGGAAGGATTCAGGTCACCAGGAGGAAGAGGCATCCCTGCTCAGGAGGATTCAAAATGGAGGAAACCAGTGTCATCACTCTGATTAGTCAATGTCCGTCAAGTTGTCAGTGCATTCGGGGGTGAATGGGGTTGCAGCACACAAAGCATTGACATCCATCAAACTCTTAAGGAAGGAGTCCGTTCCAAGAATTTAGGCTAAGGTGACAGAAAGGGACAGGGGAAGAAATTTGAATGTAAATACCTCACAACATTCATTGCGTGGCGATTCCCGCCCCCTCCCACAGATGGAATAAATAAAGACACTGGACACCAGAATTTAGGTTAATGGGCAAAAAATGGCCACAACTTTATTGATTACAGGTAAGAGCGGTATTGGCTTTAGGCATTGGCCCTATCAGACTCACTGGCATAAAACCGGGAAGGGTTAAGCACCAACAGGGGGAGCCCCCAAGATGCACATCCCTAGGCGCCCCCCGAGTGCTCACCGCTCGGGAGTGCGCTTTAGGCCCTAGCCTCCATAGGTTTTGGGCGAGGCGACGCCCCCCGGAGTCCTTTAACGAACTACCCTTCAACATTTGGGGGAGGTGATGGCATTCCTCCCCCCAACTCATTTGCATAATAATACCCCTGCCTAACCGCCAAAACCAGAGGTGTTGTGACGTTTTGCTACGAGGTAGGCAAAAAAACCAAGTGGCTTACAAAATAATGCCAATTAGCCAAGTGGAAAAACTCCTACCAGGCCGTTTGCAGTGACTGACCGAGGTCCATAGCAAAGTCCAAATGACAACCTGGAGGGTGGGTGGGTGGGAAACTGCAGCTGGCTGTAAGAAAAGAAAGGGGCGAGCACGGGCTGCCCCAACCTTAAATGCCCCCTACTAAGCCCGCCCCCGCTGCTAGCCAGTTGGCTGGCGCAGTGAATAATCAATACTAATGAACCCCGGGATTCCCCAAGTCCCGCAGGGCTGCAGCCAGCCCCGTGAGGATGTAGATGGGGCATGAGCCCGCAACCCCCCCTCCTTATGTCGGGAGTGGCTTTATCAAGAAACGAGTCCTTACTTGCTCATGTTGTGGTGGACCAAGCCAAATGCCATGAAATGTGGCCTTCCATTTGCTTGGCACCCCTCCCCTCTGTTCTAAGAGCCTGTGGAAGGGAGAACCTATTTTTAGAGTTCTCTAGAAGCCACAGATGTGCCTATTGGGCCAACATACATAGTTGCTGTCTGCTCTGTTAACCGAATCACAAATTATCTAGGCCACTGCTATTCTTTTTCCAGCTTGGAAGTAAATCCAACCAAGCAATATGAGACTCACTTCAATATTTCCTCATCTATTTCCTCATCTTTCTCCTTTTTGCTGGCCACCTCTCTGTTTCCAAGGCTCTCCTTCTCTTGAAAATGTGTAAAGGACAACAAATGCTTTGGGTCCTTCTGCAGGTGGGGATCAGCTGAAGATGCAGCCCACTTGAAAAGCAACACTCTAAATCTGTGGGATCCGTGTGCATTGACTGCCTTTTTTAGGACAGACCTGTATCCAAGAAATGTCTCTCTGTGTTTGGTCTGTTGTAAAATAAAAATAATTAAAAATAAAAATCACTGACTGGAGGGGCAATAGTTTTCCTGCCCATTTGTCGTTGTTGTTGAAATTTGTATAGCGCCATATACCCGTAGATCTCAGGGTGGTTCACAGCATAAAACCACAATATAAAAAACAGTAAATACATAATAACGACATTTAAACAACACCTTAATATTGTTCATGCCACTATGTAAGGCGATAAAACCTCTGGTCAACTTTTTTGAGTGCTTGGGCTGCTCACATCTTATGCTAAATGGAAGCCAATGGAAGGGCCATAACTCATAAGAATGTAAGAAAATGCACCACTGGTAGAAGTAAAACATAGCCATCATGGGTAAAACTCATTGGCAGCTTTTTCCTCCTTGTGAGCAGAAGTTTATGCAGAAGGTCCCAGATTCAAACCCTGGTATCTTCAGATAGATCTAGGAAGGGCCTCTCTCTGAAATATCAAAGAGCCACTATCAGTCAAAGCAGACAATATTGACTTAGGCCAATGGGCTGACCTGGTGTAAGACAACTTTGTATTCTGGTCATTGCAGACACGGGATTGTCATGTTTGCCCACCGCCACACACATAGCAATTGCTGTTCATGGTGGCTGATCAGGACACAGAAAATCTCTCCTGATCTGTACACAAGGTCTGTCTTGTATCTCCAGGCTAATTTTATGAATCATAGATGGTGTGATATCCCCAAACAACATAGCACATTACGAGGAAGGGGCATGTGTTGCATGTAAGCAGGGCATCATTAGATCTGAAAGAAAAGAAGAAAAAGCAGCCAGCATTAGCAGTTTTTTTGGGCAGGGGATGGGACAAAAAGCCAAAACAAAACACGTGGTCTTGATTCTTGAAGTGGGAACCATTATACAGGAGTTCTGATGTGAACGAATAACATGAAATACTGCTTTCTTACCTATTATTCCACAGGCAGTGGGAGAGGTTGCACGTATTGTAAAGGCTTGTCTTTTTAAGCAGCTTGGCACTCTGCGAAATGTACCAGTTGTGGGGGGAAAAAATGATGGAGTTCTAGATTCTCCCTGAGATTGATCAATTTAGCACAAATTCCAAGCTGGACTCAGTATGGCCAGCAACTGCCATACCTTGCTTGGCAAATTGAATTACTTCTAAACGGACAGTGAATTTCTGGCAGTTTATTTGGTGCTGTTTCCACCCCATGCACATTTTCCCATTGTTGATGTCCTCCTTGAAGACAATTTCTCATTACCCTAGATGTAAGTTCCATTTGGTATGTGATGCCCTGTAGGACCCAATTCTATGTGCCAGGGGAAAAAATAAACTGGTTATAAATACAATCGAACGACATAAGAGCCCAGAGCTCAGAGGAGGAACTTAGCGCTCCTATATCAGAAGCAGCCATACTCACCAAAGCAAAAAAGCAGCTGTGTGCCTGCACACAGAAATATTTGTTTATTATATACTGTCTTTCCTTCAAGGAACTCAAAGATGCAGACATGGCTCCCCTTCTATGCTCACATCAACCCTGTGAGGTAGGTCAGGATGACAGAAAATAATCCAAGACTCCAGGGTTACCCAGTGAGCTTTATGGCTTAATGAGGATTTGAACCTGGTTCTCTCAGACCTGTTATGACATTCTAACCACTATGCCACACTGGCAATCATAATAAATGGTGGAAAGGGAGCCTAACTGGTTGAGGGGGGCATGATGGGAATGTGACATTGCTTTCCATTCTGTGTATTCTTCTCATTCAGCACTGTTGGCTTTCTGATGCTGCTGTTCACATTCCACCCAAAGCTATGTCAATTTTATCACTGTGGGGTGAAATTGCAGTTCAGGTTCATAAGTTTATTGTTCTAGCCAAAGGCTATGTTAGACTTGTATTAGGCAATAGTATTAATAAAATAATACAGAATATACATCCATAATATGAAAATCCATAATATGAAAGACTTTGCCAGGTTCCTGAGCATTAAAACACACTTTCCCTTGTGCACCTCTGACAGCTCCTATTCTAATATTGATATAAGAATTAGAGACCCCAGGCATATATTTTTTATTATTTTAATAATGTTTCACATTAATTGTATTTAACCTTTTAGAATGTATTAGGCTTGATTTTTCTGTGTTCTGCATTTGTGAGTTTTCCCCCTCCTACGTTGCATTCCATCTTTCGTTATCTACCCCTGAAAGTGGTACAAATGGCACAATGTTTTAGCACCAGAGTGTAAATCTGCTATCCTTGAAGCTATCTGAGACCCAGGAAGAGGGTTTTATGATGCTCTTCCCTTACTGAAGGGTAGGTTGCCAGGGTAACGCTGGACATCCGAGACCAAAAATGGCCAAATGGCCTGGGGACATTGGGGCCACTCTAAGGTGATGGAGGGGTGAAGTATGGAGCCATGTGTGCTTTACTTCTCATGACCTATAACCACTCCTGATGTATGTGAAGATGTCTTATGACTCTTTGTTTGCGGTGTTTGAACTACTAATAAACTTTTGTTCTGAAGTGCCTTGGGGCAGATCTTCTCAACTGGCACGTTGAGTTGAGTGAGCTCTGTCCTATTGCATGCTGGGTCCCTAAATCTGCATGCTGGACTTGGAAATAGTTGCCTTGGTTCTCTGGCTTCCTCAAAAGGTGGTTGTTTCTCACCTGGATAACAAATAAGGTGATGTAGACACTGGCGGAGGAACAGGGGCGGGGGAGCGTACTGCCCCTGGCACCATCGGGGAAGGGGGTACCAGCACAGCTGCCCCAGGCATGCTCTACGCACCCCCCACCACGTCGGGCACCACGCCCCCACAGGCAGTATGCCATGCCCCCATGGGAGACGTGCCACACCCCCGGGACATGCCCCAGCCATGCTCCCACATGCTCTCTGCCCCCAGTGGCGGAGCATGCAGCTTTGCTGCTGGGTGTAGAGGTGAATTCTGACCCCAATATTATTTTGCCTTTTTAAAGTCCAATTTGCCAATGTCCGTGATGTAAGATAGAGAAGTTACCATAGACACCAACAAACTGAAATCCAGCTTGATTTCAGATTAAAGCTCCAAATCACCACATTTTATTGTGATTTTATCTAACTCCTTTTTCTTGACGCCCCCCCCCCCCGGCAGTACATAGAAGGCCACTCCAGGTGTTATGAAGGTATTGTTGTCACTCAAAAGAATCCAAACCAATTCTGCTAGGGTGTGCCTGCTTGCTTGTGAGAATAAAGGTTTCAGAAAGTGGTCTCTTGAACCTCTATATAAGGGGTCTAACAGATAATGAATGATGTCTTCCACATGGGATTGACCATAAAATTTGAATATGGGACCTTGTTGTATATGGGACTTGTTGCATATGGAACCTTGCCATCCAAGATTGTAGTGGGCATCACTTGGAAACACAGCTCAATAAAGACATTTCTTAAGGAAACTGGTGAGAAACAAAATCTAACATACTCTGTTCTCAAGAGTGGGTACCAAGCAGAAAATTGGGTGTTTCTAATTAGCTGTAGTTCACTTCTGGATTCTATCCAGAAGAGTCAATCCCATGGTTGATACTTATTCAAGGTCAAAGCAGAGCTTAGTTCTAATAATAGACTGAAACACCTTGACAAGCTGCTTTCTAGAGTTGGTTATCACCCAATTCCATATACCACAGCGCAGGAAAATGCTCAATAGGAATAGTCACAATTTTAAAAATATCCTTTAACTGAGTACAGTCCACTCTCACCTTAATTGTTGGCCACCTGGATTATGTATGACGAAGAACTGCTGATATTCCTGATGGTAGAGAATATAGCTTCAGTGGTGGGGGGATCAGCAGTTACCAAGACTTTAATGGAGTTCAGATCAGATCCACAGATTTCAACATCACAGAGCAGTTGAGAAAACACTTTCCTACCAATTATATTTAGGACAGTTTCAACCAGCTGCCCTCCTATAGTGTAATAGATGTTCACCAGTGCCCTATGGTTTTCTGTGCTTTGACTTTCACTGCTTCCATATGACACTTCCAAGAGAGGATTTCACTAAAGAATCTATCTAAATGAGTGAGTATGTTCTATAGCTTGCTGATCTAAGCACCATTTATACCTAGGATTGTGTTTGGGGGAAAACATAATATTGGTCTTACACTACTTTATAGATAGACTTTCCTGTTTATAGTATGTGATGAACACCTTCAAGAGATTTCTACATACATCAAGATTGAGATCTTCCTGTAGCTAATTACTGGAGACAGGGCATTTGCATTGGCTAAATATTAAACCAAGACATGAATATAAAAGTTAAAAATAGTGGGAGCCAGAATGCAACTGTGCTTCATTCCTTGTGACATTTTAAATGCATCAGTCTTGCTAGCATTTAAACCTACTCCGACCCTCATTTCTGTATTGCTGCATAATTCTTGGATCAATAGCAGAAGTCTGCAGTTGATGTTAGCAATTTGAGATTTCTCCTACAGCCTGTTTCAATTAATAGACCCAAATGCAAAAGAAAGGCTACATAAAGATTATTCTCAGTGCTATTACTGTATATCTTTACAATGCTCAGATTAAAACATTGATCAATGGTACTTTGTCCTCCTCCGAATCCTGCTTGTTCTTCATGAACAATGTTGTTATTTTGCAAGCAATCTTATAACTTTTGAAGGAGATACTGTGCATATAGCTTTGAGGAGAAGTGTATCAAGCTAATTGGCCAATAGTTTTGTGGATCTTTCCTATTCCTTTCTTATAATTTGGAGAAATAATACTCATTTTCCATCTAGACAATACTTGGTAGTGTAGCCTTATTAGACTTTACCGATTGGTAGGGTAAGCATTGCTCCCAGAACAGGGAGGAAGGAGTCAAATGACACTGAGGTTTGGTTCAGAGAAAGAGTTTATTCTGCTCTCCAGATAGCAGAAGGCACTGTGTGAATCGGTTCACAGCAAGCACAAAAGCAAGAGAAATTGCATACAGTATATATATCCTCCAGGCACCCTCTCCCCCCTTCCCAAGGAATCCAGACATGTAAGCTTACACACGTAAGTTGACATCACAGATGTTCCTGCTCCTGTACTCTTAACCATAAGAGGGTGTTCCTGCTCCTGTGCTTTTGACCATAAAAGGGTGTTCCTGTTCCTGTATTCCTTATCTTGGGGTAAGAAGGTCACAAACTCTAAGAGTACTCCTGGCGCCGTTCCCGGGGGGCTGACAAGGTCTGTGCGTCATTGTGGTCAGGATGTAAGATAAGACCCAGATGTGTCATCCCTGCTCCACTTTGGAACTGGCAAGGCCATTCATTAGGCTTCACGGACTGATAAAGGAGAGAGCTTTGTTTATACAGCTGTGCTCTTGTTATACATTTGCTCAAGAGCTCAAGTTAATGGTTTTTAGCTAATGCACCCTTGGGGAAGGAAAAATGGGATTTTGGGGCCCGTTTCAGACTGACTGCACAGTCAGATTTTAGAATGGGAAACCCATTCCTTCAGTAGCACCCTCCACCAGTTTTGTACTCCAACTCCCATCAGCCCAGCTCCCATGGCTAACAGACAGGGGTGATAGAAGTTGCGTTCTACGACATCTGAAGGTTACCACATTGACTAGAGCTGTTTCACCTTTCCTGCACTTATTCTTTTAAAGCAAAAATACTGTTTTATAAATAGCTGTCAGGAGTATGGTAGACTGTCTTCTTGGCTTCCTGCAATAACAGGAGAGCACAATCATGGACACCATGTGGGTTTCAGACATTACGAGCATCTGAAAAAGCTGCAAAGTGTAGACCACCAGAGAGATTAGTTGTAGAATGAAAGAAAGTACACTCAAAATCATTCCTTGACCATCTCACAAGAAGATAAATGCAGCAAAAAGCAAGAGAATTCTACCAAAACATCCTCTTTCCTTTGATAATTTTCAAATGAGATTTTATTTTTTTGGTCATTAATTGATGGAGAATAGTTTTTAAAAGAAACTTTAAAAAAAATATACAGAATTCATGCTTTAGTTTGGCCTTTCTTTATTCTCTAATGGAGACAGATTACTGTAGGGTTTTTTAAGCACAATGTACCACAGAGAGTCATTTTATCAGATAATGTGTTTTTACAGCTTTGCAAGGTGCCCATCAAACCTTTCCTTCTTCCAAGCTTCCGTGTAGCGAAAGCTGAGAAGCTTCTTGTGACTCTTTTCATGCCACCAGAGTTCAAATGTGTCTAGTTAAAATGTTCTTCTGCTGCAAAAGTTTTGTACATTTTCAGCATTCAAAGGAAAAATGAATTCCATGCTAGACTCTCTTTCATCCAGCGTTGGGGCAATCCTTAGGTGACTGATCAGCTAAGGTCCACACATAATCCTGCTTTCAGATGTTTCTGTATCTCAGGCTGTGTCTTTGAACAAGAACTTTGGGAAAGTCCACAAATTTAAAAGGACAGGGTTGCCAAAGTCACTGGAAATGCACAGTGGGATTGTGGGCAAAAAAAAAGATATCAGACAAGTTAAGGTCAAAGGTTTAGGAGGAAAAGATGGAGGCTGCATCACATTAATGCCTAAAGCCATAACTTTCAAAATACTTTCTTAATCAAATACAAGGCTGAGGAAGACTGATCAGTAATTAATATGGGGAAAGGAAGAGTCTAAAATGAAAGCAACCTTAAGGAGGTGAGTAAAAATGTGGGAGAAAAATCAATGGGTTTGCTTCGTGTTTGGATACCATTCAGGGATTTGTGGTGGTTTTAATTAGCCACTGAAGGAATACCTTCTCTTTGTGCTGCCAACTCCTTTGCAATTCAATTGCACATTCTGCCCATACCAAATTTTAACGATAAACAGTGATGCAATTGCCATTCTCTAACTAATGATTTCCTATACTTCATATACAAAACCAGGAGTTACACATTTTCTACTGTCTAATAAAAAAAATTATATACTGGAATAAAAGGAGTTTTGGGAGATGGCTTGACCTCTATCTAAATATTGTGCCTCACGTTTGAATCTTGGTGGCGGAAAGGTGTTTGATGCCACAAACATGATCTTCACCACTGCACACCTCACATGATGATATTTTCTTTATTTCCTTATTGATCTTTGTATCACTGTAGACAGTAGCTCATTGACGGAGCATATTTTGTGCATACAGAAAGTTTCAGGTTCAATTCTTGTCACCTCTATACAGTGGTACCTCTGGTTAGGAACTTAATTAATTCCGGAGGTCCGTTCTTAACCTGAAACTGTTCTTAACCTGAGGTACCACTTTAGCTAATGGGGCCTCTCACTGCCATCGTGCCACCACCACATGATTTCTGTTCTCATCCTGAAGCAAAGTTCTTAACCCGAGGTACTATTTCTGGGTTAGTGGAGTCTGTAACCTGAAGCATCTGTAACCTGGAGTGTCTGTAACCCAAGGTACCACTGTATAGGGCTGTTTGAATTGGAATAAGGGAGTTTCCTGTTCCCTTTCTGGAGTGAAATGAATGTGACTATTAACTGATATTTTACAGAACAACGTAACTACTCCATACACCAGGTGGTAGTAGAGGTTGGATTAAGTGCAGTGATTTCTGCCCCCGGCTCTCCTGGAGAAGCTGGCCTTCCGTTGGCACCAACCTCCCCCTTCAATTTACCAAATGTGTGGTGGGAATATTCTTGTGGGAAATTCCACAACACAATGTTGCCAGCCCTGGTCACATTTGCAGACATCTTTGTAACACAGAGTTGGTCTACAAACAGGCGAGATGTCAGAAGCCAGCCAATCCCATCATTGGGAATAAAAACAATACCCGTAGCCGTAAAGCAGTAGAGCAAAATTGATTGCATCCACACTAGGTTATGGAACAATCCTCCGTGTGGGAAGCCAGTGTAAATTATTCTGGCTAAAGGGCTACTGCTGACTGAGTTGGCCTAAGCCAGACAGAGGGAAAACAAAGCTTTAAAATAGGGTTTGACTTGCTCCACTCATTTTACCAGCTTTAATTAATCTAGGGTACCAGGTCATATGTCTTTGCTGAACAGAGTTAGGCTCCGACAGGAGTTTCTAAATAAAGGTCATTCAGTGACGTCATAAATTAAAATTAGATTATAAAGCATACAGTATTTGATAGGCTACTTAATCATTGCAAAACTGCAATCCTATAGACAGATACCTTAGAATAAGTCCCATTGAACTGAATGGCACTTGCTTCTGAGTAAAAATATTGCATGGTAAAATACATTGATATTTATAGCAGGCTTTCTCATTATTGCCAAAGGTCCGCACACACAGCATATGTATTGCAGTTGTTAAGTGCTCTTTTTCTCACCAGCTTTGCAATATAGACGTTGGGGAATTCGTGGAGTCTAGAAATAACTACAATGGTGCCAAAGAGAAAAACAAGTCAGGGACTCACTATTACCCATCACCTGGATACTCTGAGCTTTGCATACTGCTAGTCTGTGTCCACCAATGATTTATTGAGAAGGAGTGAGTCCTTTTCTTTGGGGATTGCGATTGTAGGTGGGCTTCTGCCTGAGCAAAGTTTTTACCAACTGGACAAAACAGTTTGGTTCCAGCAAACAGAAGGCCAGGTGTGAAATCAACAGCAAATCAGAGAAATTGCAGAGGGGTGGGGTGTTCATTTCAATGCTCAGAGAAAAACCCAAATAAAAAATTTAAAATATGCTATTAAAGTAAATGTCTTTGTCCATGGAGTTTTCTTGGCAGGAATACTGGAGTGGCTTGCCGGTTCCTGCTCCAGGTGGATCACTTTTGGTCAAAACTCTCCACTATGACCTGTCCATCTTGGGTGGCCCTGCACAGCATAGCTCATAGCTTCTCTGATACAGGCTGGGCTAGATGAATCCCAAGCCGGAATTAAGATCGCCGGAAGAAATATCAACAACCTCAGATATGCAGATGATGCAACCTTGATGGCAGAAAGTGAAGAGGAATTAAAGAACCTTTTAATGAGGGTGAAAGAGGAGAGCGCAAAATATGGTCTGAAGCTCAACATCAAAGAAACGAAGATCATGGCCACAGGGCCCATCACCTCCTGGCAAATAGAAGGGGAAGAAATGGAGGCAGTGAGAGATTTTACTTTCTTGGGCTCCATGGTCACTGCAGATGGTGACAGCAGTCACGAAATTAAAAGACGCCTGCTCCTTGGGAGAAAGGCGATGGCAAACCTAGGCAGCATCTTAAAAAGCAGAGACATCACCTTGCCAACAAAGGTCCGTATAGTTAAAGCCATGGTTTTCCCAGTACTGATGTATGGAAGTGAGAGCTGGACCATAAAGAAGGCTGATCACCGAAGAATTGATGCTTTTGAATTCTGGTGCTGGAGGAGACTCTTGAGAGTCCCATGGACTGCAAGAAGATCAAACACATCCATTCTTAAGGAAATCAGCCCTGAGTGCTCACTGGAAGGACAGATCATGAAGCTGAGGCTCCAATACTTTGGTTACCTCATGAGAAGAGAAGACTCCCTGGAAAAGACCCTGATGTTGGGAAAGATTGAGGGCACAACGAGAAGGGGACGACAGAGGAAGAGATGGTTGGACCATGTTCGAAGCCACAAACATGAGTCTGACCAAACTGCGGGAGGCAGTGGAAGACAGGAGTGCCTGGCGTGCTCTGTTCCATGGGGTCACAAAGAGTCGGACACAACTAAACGACTAAACAACAACAACAATTAAAGTAATTATGGTATACTCATCATAAATTTATTATAAAGACTGGGGATGTATATGGGGATAATGTCCTAAATAGGAAGCTTGCAGCTATTTTTAGAATTTGAACTTCCTTAATGCTTAATCCACGCTTCAAGGGGTTTGGAAGATTCTGCATTGCTGTGATCATGTAGTAAAGAACTGGAGGATTTGGAAGATAGATGATGTAACTTCTTTTAAGAGAGAGGGATGCAGAGAGTATCCAGGTAATTAAAACCTGTCAGCCTAACCTCAGTCCTAGGTAAATTGATGGGGGAAAGTCCTATTTAAGAAGGATATAATACTCTGATTGATAAAACTAGGGCAAAAGTGAACTATCAACTGCCTTGACAGAATGGAATACTTGGCTAAAACTAGCAGAATGAAATTCAGCTGTTTATTTAAGAATCCTCATCATCTGCACAGGTATAGGCTGGGGAATACCTGGCTTGGCAGCAAGACATGCAAAAATGGTCCTCAGAGCTTTAGCTGAACACAGGCTAACAATGAGTCAGCAGTGTGGCATGAATGACTGGCTAGAAGAAGCTCGTAAGATGTTAACCACCATAGTTTACAAGGCGAATGAATGACTTCATTTTATTCTACGGTTGTCAGACCTCCTCTGGAATACTGTAGTCAGTTCTGGGTGTTGCACTCTAAGAATGATGTAGGCAAATGGAAGGGGTTCAGAGGAGGGTGGAGGTTTGAGTTCCTATGAGAAAAGGAGGGGGAAATGGGTATTGTGTGGTTGCGTGTCGAGGTCCCCAAGCCACCCCCAAGCCACAACTTTATTTAAATACATAACCGTGAGTGGTTGTTTAGGCATTGGTTAAGACTATCTGTCCCACCGCCTGGGGACAGAACTAACTTCCGGGCACCACCGAAAGACAGTAAGGGAAAACAAGTCGGGGAGAAATGGAGCTGAGTCACAGGCCCTCAATTTCTCACCCACATGCTCCCCAAGGCTTGCTGGCCCTAGTCCCATTCCAGGGATTGGACGAAAAGATGGCAAACCCCCAGATTCCTTTAACGGAATTCCCTTTCCACAGCAACCATGGAGGGGCAGGCCCAACCTATCCTAACCCCTCCTCCACCAATTTATAACCAATGCCTAACCTCAACCTTACAAGTTGTGACGATTTGCTATGCAGTAGGCAAAAACCAAATGGCCCAGCCAATCAGCCAGATGGACAAAATTCCTACCGGGCCCCTGCCCCAAAGCAGGTGACCCCATGACAGGCATAGCAAGGTCAATGCAACAACCCCTTACTCAAGGGCGGGTGGGCGGGTGATCCGTTGCACGCAGCAAAGAGAAAGCTCCAGGCTGCATGCAGAGTATTTAAACATTTTACCCCTCCCACCAAAATTGCAACATAACTTTTACCCCAGCAACCCAGCGAACCAATCGTTGCCCCAGGCCCTCTTTAGAGACCCTGCCTGGCAACAGAGGGGTGGCTCGGCAGACCCCACCACAACACGTGCTCTCCATGAGGGAGAACACGTTTTCTTCCAGTCTCAAAAGATGGTGCTGGGGTCTTGTGCTAAACCAGGTCTTCTCAAACTTTCTACCCCCAGTGGTAGAAGGCTGAGATAGAAGAACATCACTCTGCAATCACAAAATATGCTGCAGGGGCAGATAGAGTATTTGGCACAATCAATCTGGCAATTACTAGCATCATTTTCTACTGATACCTAATCCATCTTTGAAAATTGCCAAATTTTTTCCCTTTCCTTTTTCCTTTTAGCTAGGAGTTCCAAAGCTCAGTTTTCCTCCAGCTAAGTACACACAGGTGTTCCGGAGGTATCATGACTTAGCCTCCCCTTTTCAGACAGAATTTGCTTATCAAGGGTCTCTAAGTGGAGAAGGCTTTATCTTTTAGGTCCCCCCCACCCACTTCCCAGCCCCACATGTCTCTCATTGTATGTTAACCTGTCTCCTTCCTTTCTCAGCTTTTACATTACGTTGAGACCAGGCTGGCATTCTTGCCCTTTGACTAGTAGACAAGTAAGAGGTGCCATGATAGACGTTTATAAAATTAGGCATGGAGAAAGTGAGTAAAGTCATCTCCCCCTTCTCTCATAACTCATGGACACCTGATGAAGCGGAATGCTGGAAGATTCAGGATGGATGAAAGTACTTAGTCAAACAGCCTATTGTTGAGCTATGGAACTCACTCACACAGGAAGCAGGGCTTGCTATCAGCTTGGATTGGATGGATCCACGAGGCTACTAACAGCTGCTGGCCATGATTAATATCTTCTGCCTCCACTGTTGGAGGCCTTGTGGTTTGTGTTCCAGTTGCTAGAGGGTCACAGATGGGAAGATGCTATTGTGTTCGTGTCTTTTCAGGCTTCCTAGAGGTATGTTGTTGGCCACTGTGAGAACAGGACACTGAACTAGATAGACCATTAACTGAAAAAATATATATGCTGATGATATTTTTTTATAAAGAGACCAGAAGTTTTTCTTCTAGGAATTAGAGGTCAAGAGGTACAAAAAAATCAGGAAAAAAACTATTTATGTGTGCAACAATGACTGCCAGGATGATATATGCACAAAAATGGAAAGAAGGAACAGATCCAAGCAAGGAGGACCGGCAGATAAAAATTGATGGACTGTGCAGACATGGCCAAGCTTACAGGAAGAATAAGAAATCAGGAAGATTAAAAAAAGCAAAGAATAAAGATTGGGAAGCATTTATTGTAAACAACTTAAAACATTAGCAGGGTTAATTTAAAACAAGCATTAAATAATATTTAAGGAAATTTTGGAGAACATAAATAATTAAGGAATTCTGTGGGTATGCAGAAGTAGAGATAAAATTGAAGGAACCATGGATGGGGTGGGGCAGGAAGTTGATTTGTTCTTATTTTGGGGTTTGTTTGTTTATTTGTATGCATTGTTGCAAAAGAAAAAAAATATTTTTAAAAACATTATTTTAAAAAATGAACTAGAAAGACCATTGGTCTGGTCCAACAGGTTTGTTTTGTTTTATGTTCTTATACAAGTCATTTTGTTGTGATCGGTGTACACCCACAGTATGTGTGTGTGTTGTGGTTTTCAAACAGCAGCCTAATACTGTCATGAAAATAATGAATAATGATTTGAACTTTTTTCCAACATGCATTTCGTTTTCAAGTCACTCTTTAGGCTTTCTCGCACATTGTACAGCAACAAGCCTAGGGTCTGCACTGCATTTACATTCAAAAGGGAATCACAGGCAATCAGAGTTATCTGACGGGCATGCATATGCGATACATGCCTTTCCAAACATTTCTTTGATACAGTCGCATTTTATATTTATATGGAGGACATTTCAAAAATCATAGGCATAAACATAACATAAATCAAGTCTCTGAGGGGCCTCATTAGACTGTGAGTTTCTGAACAATTTTAACTATTGAAGGAGAACGGTGAACTCTCTTGCACCTCCTATATTCAGCTGGAAAAGAAGAGGCACACAGAGGTCAGAGAAAGCATTCTGAGTGCAGGGAGCCCCATTTAGCGACCCTAGGAAACTCACTAAGCCCATTGTAGCCTAGCATTGGGTGTGTGGAGCACAGCTAATAAAAAGGTGGTGGATATAGTTTTGTTTTTTAAAGACTTAGAGTGCAACAACACAAATTCTTTTTGAAGGATGATTTCTTGCTCCTTACGGTTGGCTTCACATTTTAAAAAATAAATTGTGAGATTTCAAACATTCAATGAATAAGCAAGATATTGCTGTATTAATGAAATCTGCAATGGCTCTGCATAGTTCATTTTGTGGTTCCTAAATCATGAAAAGCCTTTCATTATCAGGCAGCAGACGTTGAATTCTTGTAGTAGGTAAGTGAAATGAATGAGGCAAAAGCGATTCTAAAGGCTCTCCTTCCTGAATTATGCAGAGCCGTTGCAGATTCCATGAAGGAGGCAAAAACTACCTTCTGTAAGGAATGGAACAATTTTACAGCCTGATCCTTGCCTTAAGACTAATTCCAGTGGTATTTGCTTCCAAATAATAGTGCATAGCATGGCAGGATTGTTGTTGTTGTTGTTTAAAATAGCATAAACAAAAATTGAGTTGAACTAGTACAGCAATATTCCAAAAAGGGTAGAAACAAACATGATCTAAACAACTTTTAGATCTAAACATGATCTAAACAACTTTGGCTGATCGCTGAAGAATTGATGCTTTTGAATTATGGTGCTGGAGGAGAATCTTGAGAGTCCCATGGACTGCAAGAAGATGAAACGCATCCATTCTTAAGGAAATTAGCCCTGAGTGCTCACTGGAAGGACAGATCCTGAAGCTGAGGCTCCAATACTTTGGCCACCTCATGAGAAGAGAAGACTCCCTGGAAAAGACCCTGATGTTGGGAAAGATTGAAGGCACAAGGAGAAGGGGACAACAGAGGACGAGATGGTTGGACAGTGTTCTCGAAGCCACAAACATGAGTCTGACCAAACTGCAGGAGGTAGTGGAAGACAGAAGTGCCTGGCGTGCTCTGGTCCATGGGGTCACGAAGAGTCGGACACGACTAAATGACTAAACAACAACAAACAACTTTAGAATAATAGAACCCTAAGGGTCATCAAGTCCAACCCCTAGCAATGCAGGAATCTTGGCTAAAGCATCCATAACTGATGACCATCCAACCTCTGCTTAACCCTAAGGGTCATCAAGTCCAACCCCTTGCAATGCAGGAATCTTGGCTAAAGCATCCATAACTGATGACCATCCAACCTCTGCTTAAAAGCTTCCAGTGAACATCCAATATTGTCTATATACTGTTTCCAGGTGTATGCCACTCTAATGATTCTTCTGTTTCATCCAGGGTTATTGCCAAAGGCATGCTGAAAATAAATGGAAGAAGGAATTTATTATTATTATTATTAGTGGCACTGTGGTCTAAACCACTGAGCCCTTTGGGCTTGCCAATCAGAAGGTTGGCAGCTTGAATCCCCACAATGGAGTGAGCCCCCGTTGCTGTGTCCCAGCTCCTGCCAACCTATCAGTTCAAAAACACACCAGTGTAAGTAGATAAATAGGCATTGCTGTGGCAGGAAGGTAAACAGCATTTCCGTGTGCTGTGGCTTTCATCACAGTGTTCTGTTGCACCAGAAGCAGTTTAGTCATGCTGGCCACATGACCCAGAAAGCTGCCTGTGGACAAATGCTGGCTCCCTCAGCCTGAAAAATGAGATGAGCACTGCAACCCCATAGTCGCCTTTGACTGGACTTACCTTTACCTGTTGTTGTTGTTGGTATACTACCCAAAACCACATGTCTCAGGACAGCTACAACATAAAATCACAATATAAAAACACAAAATACATAATAAAAACAAAAACAACCCAATAGCAGCACCGCTCCTAACACATTTTAAAAGGGTATTGGATGTGAATCAGAAAAGGCTTGGCTAAGGAGGAATGTTTT
Source organism: Podarcis gaigeae (assembly GCF_964106915.1). NCBI lineage: Eukaryota > Metazoa > Chordata > Lepidosauria > Squamata > Lacertidae > Podarcis > Podarcis gaigeae. Next base: position 82,818,898 of record NC_139681.1, on the reverse strand, counting down.
TGACTGGTGCCTTAAAGGTGTATAATGAAGGTGCCAGACAAAACTCCCTGGGGAGAGCATTCTACAAATGGGGAACTGCTGCAGAAAAAACCTGTTCGCCTGTTGCCACCCTCTGGACCTTTCATGGAGTTGGCATGTGAGGAAGGCCTCAGAAGATGATCCCAAGGTCCTAGTAGGTTCATATGGAAAGAGGCGATTCCTTGAGGTATTGCCATCCTGAGCCATTTACCATTGATACCATTGTATCACACACTGTATACTGATCTTCAAATTTTGCTAGACAGCATCTTAAAAAGCAGAGACATCACCTTGCCAACAGAGGCCCGTATAGTTAAAGCTATGGTTTTCCCAGTAGTGATGTATAGAAGTGAGAGCTGGACCATAAAGAAGGCTGATCGCCAAAGAATTGAGGCTTTTGAATTATGGTGCTGGAGGAGACTCTTGAGAGTCCCATGGACTGCAAGAAGATCAAACCTATCCATTCTGAAGGAAATCAGCCCTGAGTGCTCACTGGAAGGACAGATCGTGAAGCTGAGACTCCAATACTTTGGCCACCTCATGAGAAGAGAAGACTCCCTGGAAAAGACCCTGATGTTGGGAAAGATTGAGGGCACAAGGAGAAGGGGACGACAGAGGATGAGATGGTTGGACAGTGTTCTTGAAGCTACCAGCATGAGTTTGACCAAACTGTGGGAGGCAGTCGAAGACAGGAGTGCCTGGAATGCTCTGGTCTATGGGATCATGAAGAGTCGGACATGACTAAATGACTAAACAACAACATCTGTGTATGTGTCAATAGCATAAAAGCCCTTGAGTCTGCATATAATTGATCATAGAATCATAGAATTATAGCGTTGGTCAAGACCACAAGCATCATCTAGTACAGGTATGGCCAAACTTGACCCTCCAAATGTTTCTGTGACTACAACTCCCATCATCCCTAGCTAACAGGACCAATGGTCAGGGATGATGGGAATTGTAGTCCCAAAACACCTGGTGGGCCGAGTTTGGCCATACCTGATCCAGTACAAACTCCTGTGATGCCCAAGGGCATTACACCACTGTGGATGTACACCGCTGTGGATGTACGCTGTGGATATACACCGCTGAAGAATGTTTTGATTCAGTAGTTCTGAATTTTTCCTATAAGTAACTAAAGACTATACAGAATGCTTGCCATATGAATTGTTCCTTAGTTTTGGTTACAAACCACCCGTTGTGTGAGGAACGTATGAATCTAGGGGCAGTCCTCCTACCTGGCTCAGTCCTAGACCAGGCACATCACTCACAAGAACATAGGAAGCTGCTTTGTACGTAGTCAGACTACTGATCCATCTCCCTCAGTACAGTCTGCACTGACTGGCAGCCGCTCTTCAGCCCTCTCTGGAGATGCTGGGGGTGGAGCCTTTTGCAGATAAAGGAGATTTTATACCATTTAGCTGCAGGCCTTCCCCAAAAGTCCCCTTCACTCAATTTGCCCTTTGCTGTGACTATTTGGATAAGCGTTACAGAACAGCAAAGTACGGAGAAAGACGCTGAGTAGATAACTTTGTCCTTAGCTATTGAGCAAAAGACAATTCCACACTCAGTTTTGGAGTAATTTGAAACCTGGGTTAATGTAATATTGCAGAGCGTAGAACATTAATGCAAATGACTAAGTTACAATGCTGGACACATAGCCTTGGGCAGATATATTAATATTCACAGCAAGAATGTTACAAACAGGACTGCACACTAATAACAAATTTTCACACTGCAGTCTGCAACCATGTGATATAGGTCATCCTTCAGTTTTAATTTGCATCATCATCTTCCTAAACTTAAATTGACTAGTATTAAGTCCAATTTACATGAGAGCTATGTAAGCCATTCTGAGATTTTCTTTGAAATGAGTTCAAAATGTTTTCGTACAAGAGCTCATTAGCTAGGACTTACATACTCATAATGGCTTGCATTTTCTCAAGTGACTTTATTATTAAACTCATGTATAACCTTCCCCTCCAACTCTTTTGTAAATAGGCAAATCTTTATCTTGCTATTTCTTCATCAGGCCTCTAAAAATGTAGCTATTATTCCAGTTTTATAGATGATGCAAAATTCCCCCCCACAGGTGCACACAACTAGTGACGCGCTGACATCTCCAGTTTATCAAACTTCTCTTCTTCTGTGAAAGACTGACACCTTTCCCCTCCTCAATCGTTCTCAAGGGACTGTACAATTTCCTCAGAACTGCTTTCTTTTGATAGCAATGTGTTTATCATTTTTCAGGTAGAATTATATAAACAAAATGTACGAGAAGCAATTCCTGGAACCTGACCCACCCCCCACCCCCACCAGTTTCATCCTTCTCATTTGCAAGAGGAAACCATGCAAACAGTGATTAGCTGGAACTAAAACATGAAAGTATGTGGCAGAATCTACTACACTTTGGAACTCTCTGCCTATTGATATCCAGTAAGTGCTTCTGCTGTAGTCTTTCCGCTGCCTGCGTAAAACATACCTGTTTAGACAAGCTTATCCTGACATGGCTATGTTACGTAGGGTTGTCATACATCCAGAAATTCCCAGACATAGCCAGGATTCGGTTGTTGGAAACAGTGTCTGGATGGGAATCACTGTAATGTCCGAGGAAATCCAGACATATGCCAACCCATGTGGGAAGTGTAAATTTTGGCGAATTTTCTTAAAAATAGCTCCAAAACTTCATTTTTCGCACAAACAATTTTGGGAAAAACTAAACAACAACAACAACAGTTTCACCAAAAAAGTTGGCAACTTTTGTGTCTGGATTTTCACTTTTTGAAATATGGAAAATATGTTACCTATTTGCCATACTGGAAATATATTACGTGTGTTATTTCTTTGGGGTGATAGTTTGTTTAAATCATCTTCTGAATATTTCTAAATATGAGTTTTAAATGTTTCTTATCCATGATTTTAGTGTTCTATCTTACATTTCTGTAAACTGCTTCCAGATTTGTTTGACAATGAGCACTCACACTTCATAATGTGGGTGCCTTTTGTGGGATCGGGCACGGGACTCCAGTTCTCAGGGAACTTAGTAGTAAAAGGGGGCTGGCTTGCTTCTCAGTGTTATTATTCAGAGGCTCATGCCCACTAATCAAGTTTCTTGCTGGGAGGTGGGGCCAGCCCCATTTATAAATAGGGGTGGAGTCGACAACAGCCAGGCAGTCGACTCTGGAGATTCACCCTCCCTACCCTCCCTCTTTTTAATGTTTTCTTGATTGCAGGTTAACTTTTTCTTCCTGTTTAGCAGGCGCCGCTGTGGTCTTTGACTGATCACTGTTGAAGAACCGGGAAGAAATTTTCTTGCATTGGCAGGTTTTGTCTTCCCTGTAGCAATCCATCACAACTTTGGTGGTTATGGCCTTTAGTCTTCTCTTCCCTATAATTGTGTGTCTGTGTCTGTGTCTGTGTGAAGTGGTGACTCACCCCCCTGCTGCGGTGATTCCAGGGTGCTCCTCTTAAAAGGGGTGTTATATATATGGTCATACACCGAAAGGTTGTCAGTGAACTACACTGTGCGTGGGGATATGGGCTTGGCTGCCTGCCTACACTTACATCTAGCAGAGCACCCCCATATCCCATTTACCCTGATTTGCCCCAGTGATGTGCTGGGAGGCAAACACGCCCAAGGCCTAAGCCAAGGTTCGGAAGTTTAATAAGGCTGTGGCCTGATTTTAAATCCATAACTTTGTCAGAATCCTTATTCCTTTCTTATGATCCCTGGGGGCTGGGGCTGTCATGCAATCAAGTGATAAATAGATAGATGATGATAGATAGATATAGATAGATAGATGATAGATAGATGATAGATAGATTAGATAGATAGATAGATGATAGATAGATAGATAGATGATAGATAGATTAGATAGATAGATAGATAGATAGATAGATGATAGATGATAGATAGATAGATAGATAGATAGATGATAGATAGATAGATGATAGATGATAGATAGATAGAGAGAGATAGATAGATAGATGATAGATAGATAGATAGATAGATGATAGATAGATAGATAGATAGATAGATAGATAGATAGATAGATAGATAGATGATAGATAGATAGATGATATATAGAAATGGACACTAGCTTATCAATCTACTAATGTCAGCAGCCTGCACCTCACCAGTGGTGGCTCCCCACTCAGTCACAGCACTTTGCCTCTGCCCCCACTAACTGCTACTGGTAAAGACAGGAATTCCCTTCCCTTCTCCCATGATCACTTGAAAGAGAAAGCCAAGAGGTTCTTAAAGGTAAAGGTACCCCTGCCCGTACGGGCCAGTCTTGACAGACTCTGGGGTTGTGCGCCCATCTCACTTAAGAGGCCAGGGGCCAGCGCTGTTTAGAGACACTTCCGGGTCACATGGCCAGCGTGACATCGCTGCTCTGGCGAGCCAGAGCCGCACACGGAAACGCCGTTTACCTTCCTGCTGGTAAGCGGTCCCTATTTATCTACTTGCACCCGGAGGTGCTTTCGAACTGCTAGGTTGGCAGGCGCTGGGACCGAGCAGCGGGAGCGCACCCCGCCGCAGGGATTCGAACCGCCGACCTTTCAATCGGCAAGTCCTAGGTGCTGAGGCTTTAACCCACAGCGCCACCTGCGTCCCAGCCAAGAGGTTCTTACTAACCAACTACTTCACCATTGCCACCAATTGCCATCTGAACATTGCTTGACCCCCACAAAGCAAGGAGCTGCCTTTTCCTAGCTAATGCAGCTATTGCACTTGCAGAATGATTTGTTGTAACTTCCACCTACTATTAAACCATTCTTTCTAATATGTTGCAAATGATCTTATAAATGCAAATAATTTATGACCTTGCATGCCGAGCTACAAGGTAACATATTCCTAGCACCAGGGGTAACATGTAACAAACTGTTATAGAAGATAACTGTTTAAAGAAATTAAACAAAATAGGCTTTTGGAGCATCAATTTAGATGGTAAGCCTGCTGAAGTTTTGGTGTATCTATTTAGATTTTAATCCTGCCGGAAGGTCTCTGTTGCATCTTATCCTGTTTTATTTATTGTACAGTGCCTTGTTTTTAAAAAGGGTTAAGAAATCATCACCATTATCCTCTAATCGATTCTTTCTCTTTCTACTAAAGAGCACATGTGGGGAGCCTTTGCCTCGCCCCCTCCCTGATGTTGGAGGTCTCCCATCAAATAATAGTTGAACAGTGAAAACACCTGGACCATTTGTCTCTAAAAGCTGGGAATAGCAATATATGGACTATTGAAATACTGGATAAAATTACCCATAATATACAGCTATCACAAGGGAAAGAAAAATCACATTCAGTTCCATATTATGGAACTTTATTTCATATGTCAATACATCAAATATGCAGAAATACATCTCAGTCATGGACAAGAGTTTGGATCACATAAAGTTATCGCTCCTCTGTCATAAATGGACTTTGTCCTTTTTACTTTGCTTTTCTTCTTTCCCCCAAAGTGTTTATATTGTGATTTCACCACAACCTTATACCCATCCTGTGTTAGGAAGATATTGAGGGGTGTGTGTGTGTGTGTGTGTGTGTGAGAGAGAGAGAGAGAGAGAGAGAGAGAGAGAGAGAGAATGTTGTTCATTTTTGTCTGTGTATACATTCTTATATATTTGAAAAACTAATTTAAAAAACCACAAAACCCAACAGCCTCAGCACGCATGACCAATGGCTAGGGATGATGGGAACATCTGGTGGACCAAAGGTTCACTGTCCCCACTGTAGAGAATGGTTAGGCAATGTGGCCTCGATCTTGTCAGTCACCAAGCTAGACTGGCTCCCTACGAAAATAAGATGCACCCTGCAGAATTAGTGCAAAGGTCTCTCAAGTCCTGTATCCTATTTTGAACAGTGACTGGCCAGATGCCTTCTCAGGATTTGATACTGTCTCTAAACATTCCCGAACTTTTGAGCATTGTCTATAAGCTTGTGGGTATACCTCTGTCTTTCAATTTGTGTATAATTGCCAATATGGTTTCAATAATAAATTGTAGTGAAGGAAGAAGAAGGAGGAGGAGGAGGAGGAGGAGGAGGAGACGACGACGACAAAGACTAATTGGATGTCTGATTATGGATTCCAGCAGATCCCAAAAGATGCCTTGAAATAGTGAGGTCTTGCTTCCAATCACAAAATATTCCCATAAATACTATATAAGGGATTAGAATATACTGGTGGAGAAGTTGGGCAGGTCTTCCTGCTGAACAGTGTTTTTTTTGGGGGGGGGGGGGGGCTTGGATTCTGCAGCAGTTTAGAAAGAACCGCCAAAAAAGAAATTCTGATGAGATTTTTTTCTTCAAAAAATTATTTTCTGAGACATTGTGCCTTAGCCCTAATATTCCTTTAAAGCAAGTATCCATTTCTTCTGAGCCTCTTTGTGGGGGGAAAGAAAAAACATTTACTTGAATATTTTATTTTGGTAGCTCCGAAGTCATGCTTCACTGCAGCATTGTTGGAGGTAGTAATTATGTGTCATAATAATGGTTTTAATGAATGCCATCATTATATTTGATGAGCTAATCAATAATTTCTCTCGTAGCCATTATAAAGTCATTCAGTATAAAGGCTCTTGATGTGTTCCTGCTCAGCTAGAAGCCCCTCCAGGTAAGTATTCATTATGTATTTTTAATCATCTGTGGAACATGATGTACGTTTCACAATTCAAATGAATAACTGTTCATTTTCCCCTTTTATCAATGAAATTACACATTAATGTCTCATTTCCATCGCTTTTCTACACATGGGGCTGCCTCTGTTAAGGGACTTGCAAATGCCAGACACTTTCCAGAAATGGTTCATTAGTACTGGGGGAGAAATGGCAATAACCTCTGCAGGTAAGATTACTTAACATTTCCCATTTGACAGGAGCCAAGTCAGTATGGCTGAGAGGGTCAAGAGCTGATAGTTCAATCTCCCTTCATCTTGCTTAGGTACTTTACTGTCTGGAATCTCAAGGACAAATACAAATAACAAATACCTGCTCTCAACAAATATTCCCTTCCCAACCCATAAGCTGGGTTGCCAGTCAGACAGTATTTTACTACTCTGGCTAGTAAATAAGAATGCAAGAGCCTGCTGCATACCAAATCCCTTCTAGGCTAGCATTTGTTCCCCCAGTGCTTGTGGAACATAAAATAAATTAACTCTCCCTACTTGTGTTCCCAGCAACTTATATTCAGATGCATCCTCCCTCTGTTACTAAATAGCTATTAGACAACTGTCCTCCATGAATCTGCCTAATCCCCTTTTAAAGCTGTCTAAGGTGCTCAACCATCACATTTGTGGCAGTGAATCCCACAATTTTTCAGTTTGTGATGTGTGAAGAAGTATCTTATCTGTCCTAAACTGAAGGAGAAAAAACTTCTTTCTCCCCCTCTACTATTATACGCACCGTGTTCGGTCAGATAGCAAGGACAGGTGTCAGAAAATCCTGGACTCTCTTCTTTTTTAAGCCATGACCCATCAGATGCTGCCAGGGCCTACCAAAGATGGAAAAGTTTTCCAACCCGCCACAATGCCTGATCCGGCTCTGCCATTGGGCACAGTGAAGCATTCACTTCAGGCTTTGTACAGTGGTACCTCGGGTTACATATGCTTCAGGTTACATATGCTTCAGGTTACAAACTCCGCTAACCCAGAAATCGTACCTCAGGTTAAGAACTTTGCTTCAGGATGAGAACAGAAATCATGCTCAGGCAGCGCGGCAGCAGCAGGAAGCCCCATTAACTAAAGTGGTGCTTCAGGTTAAGTACAGTTTCAGGTTAAGAACGGACCTCCAGAACGAATTAAGTACTTAACCTGAGGTACCACTGTATTCTGAAAGAAGAAGCGGAAGCTCCACCACCCACTATTCTTTTTGAGCTCTTCAGTCATTCCCCTCTGTTGGAGATCAGAATTGTGTGTGCCACATGGCCTGCCACCAAAAAATTAACTTGCTAACCTCACAGGCAACAGAGGAACCTGTCCCATTGCCAGTGCTGAAGTGAGATTCAACTCTAGTTCAGTCAACTCTAGTTCAGTCAGCCTCTGCATATGCAAGGGGTGGACTATATCATCCTTTGCCTCAGGCAACAAAGTGTCTTGGACTGAGGCTGCTCATCACAGCTCGTACCATAAGTACCGGTAGTAGTCATCGTTCCCCCTCAACATACTGCAAGGATTTTCAGGGCAGGGTTTTTTTGGGTTTTTTTGTTCTTTCTCTGTAAGAGTTTTCAAGAATTTGCAGGGCTGGTTGTTTTGGGTAATGAGCTCCACTGCCAAGTCTCCCAGCCCATCTCCCCACTTCTTCAAAACATAACTTGTGAAGGAAGGCTGGGATAAGGAAGATTTGCTGGCTTGTATCAATAGCAGAGGTACATCTCTAGGGCACTTTCTCAGATTGTCTTTCGCTGCCAGAGAAACCTGGAAACCAGGATTGTATCTTCCACACACTTTTGTGAGGCAGCTGCACGTCCAGCACTTTGAAGCAATCCAACCTGGATACCAGGGCATGCACCCCCTTCTCCGGAAAGATTTCTGAAGATTTCTGCAGCTGTGTGCTGCTGCCACCTTGAGGATTGCATCACACCTGTGAGCATGTTTGTACACAAAACAGGTTGACAGCCATAAGGAGCAAAATCCAGAGCCGGTTTTGGTGACTGGAAGCAAGACCTAGAGATAAAACATGCAAGTGGCTATCTATAACTTTTCTGTTTCCGGCATGAACTGTTCGAGACCTGCAGGTTGAGGACTGACTGACTAAATGCTTTAACAGGCACTTTCATATACTAATCAGACATAGGGTCTTTCTATATTGCCCTTCAGCAGGCATCCCCAAACTCGGCCCTCCAGATGTTTTGGGACTACAACTCCCATCATCCCTAGCTAACAGGAGAAGTGGTCAGGGATGATGGGAATTGTAGTCCAAAACATCTGGAGGGCCAAGTTTGGAGGTGCCTGCCCTTGAGACTCTATGTAGGCCATGCCTCCTCCCCAGTCACCCTTCTTCTCCCTTATAAGCCCTGCTTTGCACCTTCCTTGGGTGTTCTTGCTTAGCTTCAATGTGCCCTCATCTTTTACTTGTCTGAGGAGGACAGATGGTGTGTGCATGTAGAAACTAGAGGTATTAGTTCCTTTGGTCAGTTTTGCTCCCAGAAAGTTTCCCTTAAGGGTATGTGGATCTTGCACTAATAAATGTTTCCCTGCCACTGTCCTGCTGCAAGGAAGATTCTATTATTGTTTTGTTATGATCAGAGATATTAGATATCTGTCATGGGACAACATATAAGGGCATTTGCCCACCTGAATCCTACAATGGTAGAATCTGCTGGAAGTTGGAGAAAGCACTTGTTTTCCTCCTTTTGGGGCCCGGCCCAGCCTCCAGAATGCATGCCAAGATTTCCCCACTGGTGGTGCTACTGAAAAGCCAGCAGTGGGCGGCATGATTGGGTTCTGCTGCTCACATGACCTCCCTTTGGCTGAGTTGCTGCTGCATATCAAGGTAGAGAGAAGCATAGAATCATAGAATTGGAAAGGACCACGAAGGATGTGGTAGTGGTGCAGTGAAAACAGACCCACGGAGCCAGTTGGCACTCCTGCAAGTGTGTTTGCACTGTGCTGACCTCACTGTTGCCTCATCACTCCCCCTGTGACAGTTCTGATGGATGGCCAAGTTCCTTTCAGCACATTGATGCAAAAAATTCAGCACCAATAATTTCATATAGAAATTCACCATGAGCAAATGGCAGGTGCCTCTGAATAGCAGTTGCTGGAAACAGCAGGAGGGGGAAGTGTTGTTGTGCTCATGCCTATTGTGGACTTCTCATGGGCTTCTGTTTGGTCCCTGTGAGAAGATGATGTTAGACCAGATGGGCCACTGGTCTGATCCAGCAGGCACTAATAATACTTAGGTTTAGGTTCATCCTTCTGTCTATCCACTGATGTCCTTCATTTGCCAAATCTGAAAGCTGAGGGCACACAGGCAAGCACCTGTGGTGACTACGCTCTTAACTTGAGAAATATTTTCCTTCAGTTGTTAAAAAAGATCCCCAAACCAAAGTCATAATACAAAAGCTGAGATCCAAGCACTCTCAAATGCCCTTGTTCAGGAAAGCACTTTGAGGCTTCAGTAGCCAAGGGAGCTTCTATTATTGTCTTTACATACGTTGAATATATATATATGTCCAACTGTTCCCTTATTTTAAGGACACAACAGACAAAAATTCACCCCCCGCAATATGCCTCAAGAGGAGTTCTTACTTTTAATGTTCGGTTCCTATTCAAATCCATCTCATTCATTTTCTCTCTCTCCTCCCCAGTATCTCAAATTACCAATGGTTCTGCAGTTTCATCGCTTCAAAATTACAGTGGTACCTCGGCTTAAGAACTTAATTCGTTCTGGAGGTCCGTTCTTAACCTGAAACTGTTCTTAACCTGAGACACCACTTTAGCTACTGGGGCTTCCTGCTGCTGCTGCTGCACCGCGCGATTTCTGTTCTCATCCTGAAGCAAAATTCTTAACCTGAGGTACTATTTCTGGGTTAGCAGAGTCTGTAACCTGAAACGTCTGTAACCTAAAGCATCTGTAACCCGAGGCTTCAGGGTACAGTGGTACCTCTAGTTACGAACTTAATTCGTTCAGGAGGTCCATTCTTAACCAGAAACTGTTCTTAACTAGATGTGTGCTTTCGCTAATGGGGCCTCTTGCTGCTGCTGTGCTGCTGGCACATGATTTCTGTTCTCATCCTGGGGCAAAGTTCTCAACTTGAGGTAACTCTTCCAGGTTAGCAGAGTTTGTAACCTGAGGCGTTAGTAACTCGAGGTACCACTGTATTCTAAATTTCTTAATACCATTTCCTGCAACTGATTTGTCATGTCTATTTCCCTCCTCTATGGGATTTAATGAACAGGCCTAGTTGGCATAACCATAAATAGAGAGTTCCGTGGCAGGAGTAGCCAGCATGGAGTCCTCTAGATGTTCAACTACAACTCCCATCAGCCTCAATCAGCATGGCCAACAGTCAGGGATGATGGAAGTTATAGGTCAACATCCGGAAGCCCTGCTGTATGACACTGATTCTGTCTTACACCATCTTCCTTTGCCTAAAGAACCACTGTTAGAGAGAAATCCTATGAAAAAGAAGCTGGTATAACTTTAGCTGGTGTGAAGTATACTAGCATATCCTAACCCTGTTTGGCAGCAAGTCTGGCAGAGGGAAAGCAAGCCTTTAAAATAGTGTTCTATGCCACATTGCTGGTCATGTGACTGAGATGGTCAGGTTAAGGATCCAGCCAAAGTCAAGCAATCAATTTATTTGTAGGCTGCCTTTCCAAAGTTGAAACCATGCTCTAGCTAGCTTGCAACATATAAAAACTGTATAACGTAACAAAAGTAGTTATAAACAATAAACAAAGCACCCCCCTTTTTCTGGTCTTGCCCCTACTATTCCCCTTTTTGTGGAAGGGGGCTTACACTGGTTTGGCTGAGCCAGCTGAAGCCAGGATGAACAAGTCATGCCAGCACAACCTTAAGCTGAGCCAGGATTGGGGTCTTATCACTAAGCCCAGCTGAGCCAGAGCTCCTCTGTATCCTGCATTGCTCTGCTCATTCCGGTGGATCTCGCAGTGGGATTGTCTGCATACGATGGCATTCGATGCAGTTCATTAAAATGTGCCATTTACAGCTTCCTTTATTAACAGCTGCAAGGGATAATGCTTTCCTGTAATGTTAACAAGTTTATTGTTAATAATCGAGCTTGAAAAGTGAGATGTCACTTTGCAATATCGAAACACGTTACTGGCGAGGAAGAACAACTGCTAAGTGAACTTTAATTTCTAATGCTTGCTACAGAAACATCATTATGTAGAAAGAGGGAGACAGACAGAGAGAGAGAGAGAGGCGCCAGCAATTTCCCTTGGAAGAAAGATTCTTATTTCATTGGTGCAATATGATTATTATTTTTGGGATGAAATGATACACAAAAATAAATATAGCTATCTTTTCAGGGCCAATGCAATACACTGGAATTTAAATTATTCCACTGAAACATTAGTTACCTTGTGTAATTTCTAATACGAAACTTGCTCTCTTCTATAACAGCATCATTCTAAGTTCCTTCTGCCTTCATATGCTTGTCCTCAATTGTACACAGATGTGTATTTGGCCCATGTTCTTTGACTTAACATCAAGCGAATTATTGCAAACAAGAGATGCTCATTTCTGTTTTGATACTTTGACTTGTGACCAGAATATTGGTTAGGCTCATGGGTGGAAGATCAGCAGGATTGTTGTGGGTGGGTTTTTTTTTTTTTGCTTTGTTTTTTTTGTGTTATTGTTTTAAGAGGGAGAAAAGGGAGATACAGCAGGAAAATCTAGTCTGCTTTAAAACATCCTGGATTACTTAAACTAAAAGGTAACTAGCCCCTTTATATGTCCAGCTGTCCTTTGTCAACAACAAATTGTCACTGTTTTTTGTGTTGAATATATGATATATGGTAATTTGTGGACCTAATAGGTATCTAAAGCCATTTGCACATAACAAAATATGTATTATGAAAGTAATTGTTGAACTTATCTTATATTTTGGAAATGTACATCCATTTTTTCCTTTAAATTTTTTTTGGGGGGGGGCTAGAGAGTGGGGCGCTAAGCTATAGCTTGTTTAGCTTATACGTAAATCTGGCACTGAGGAAAATATATAATAAACATATCCTCTCCTAGCATCAATTCACACCCCAACAAAGAGGGGTCTCTTAACAAGTCTCTGCAGTCTAAACAAATTACAGCTCACAGAATTGTTTGGGGGAGAAGCCATGACAGCTTAAAGTGGCACCATAGTGCTTTAAATATATGTTGTGAATGTGGCCTGAGGGGCTTCAATGTCCAGCCTTCCTGAATAGTGGAAACAGCATACCGTCCAACATTCTGCCTCCTTCCCAAAGCCCAGTAAACAGGAGGGCTCTGACAGGGTGCGAGAGCAGGACTTGTCAATGTTGTTCATTTGGTCACTGCATTGTTGGCTCTGAACTTTCTACTCTGAGTAACATCCCACCTCTTGCCCCTATTGACTATGAATGTGTGTCCACCTTGATCATATCTTGCACATAATTGTTTACAAAACTGTCACCTAGGTGACTGGAATAAATACACTTCTTTTTGTTCCCAAATATAACGATAGCTTTGGAAATGGAAACACCTTTCTCCGTCTAACCCCAGGATGTTTCACACCATCCACTCAGCCTGTTATCAGATCTCCAAGTCGTATTGATTTTAAGACTTCCTGCTTGGTTAAGCAAATTGCTACAGACCCAAAATTAGCAGCATAAGAAAAGCTGCAAAGGATGCTGCAGTTGCTATAAATCCAACTGTTGGTACTTAAGGTTGCTTTCACTGCTGTTATATGTATGTAGCTCTGAAATGTTTGTTTTAAAAGAACAAGCTGTTACTGGTGCTGTTAAATACTTAACACCAAAAAGCTCTTGGCAACAAGGTAGATAAGCTAATGTGCTTGCTTTGGAGGAGAAAAACACATAGAGAGAATTTACAAGTGATTGAAAATATTTTAATTCCTTTTTTTTCCATGCTTCAAGTTTGTGTGTGTGTGTGTGTGTGTGTGTGTGTGTGTGTGTGTTGTTGTTGTTGTTGTTGTTGTTAAAGGTAGGGGGAAGCTGTCTCCTTTTGCTTTGGGTCACATGTAACAACTTTCTGTGGGCCTTATACCCAGGGGTGGCCCATCTAGTTTTGCCGCCTGAGGCAAAAAGGGGAAATGACAGCCCTGCCCCTGCCACCACCCCACCACAGTCTCACTTACTGGAGTCATGCAGCGGTAATGTCTGGTAAGATCTCTTGGAACTCTCACAAGATCTCACTGTAAGGCACCCACCACGTGACCCCAGTGGCGGCAGGGGTAAGTGGGATGGCCACGGGGGCACTGCCACCTGAGGCAGCTGTTTCAGTCCGCCTCATAGGCAGGCCAGTCTTGTATATACCAGTGGTGGGCAAGGCTGGGTGCAAAACTGGGTGCAAAATTGGGCAGAACAATGGATGTCATCATTACCTTTCTACAGTAAGTTACAATGCAGCACAGCAAAAGCTGAAGATTTCCACGCATGCACCCCCGTACAAATTTCTCCATTATTCTTCCAAGCAAAGAAGAGTTCCAGGACAAATTCTAGTCAGACAAAAGCACTCAAAGAGGGGATGTGGCCTGCAGAGTGCTGAAGGCCAAACAGAGAGGTCTGGGGGACAACATTTGCCCCCATGTCTGAGGTTCTCCAACCCATTTTAAATCATTTTATGCTTATCTCTGTAGGGATTCACAGAATGCTGTGTGAGATAGTAAGTCTGCAGGCTTGAGTTTGCTAGCTGATGCAATCAGCCTGCAATACTTTCTATGGAAGTGCTGGGTCAGAAAAACTCAGCAGCAATGTGCTGTCAGTTGATTGGCTGTCATCAGTTAAAAGGGAAACCTGTCCAGCAGTAAGTGGGTGGTGTAGAAGAGTGTGGTGCAGACAGGTACTCTGTTTGACTGCATGAACTGCTCGTGTATTATAGCCTCTAGATATATATAATTTGTATATATATAGCTCACAATAAATATACTGCACTGCACTGAAGAACCTGGAACTCTGAGCATTTCTGCTAAAGCACCACGGAGAATTTGCGACAATCTCTCCACAGTGCTCAGAGCAGCTCACAACAAAATACAATAACAAAATGGTTTATCTGAATGCAGCGCACCAAGAAAGTTGTTTCCTTCTAAAAGTGGAAAAAAATCATTTGCAGAATATTCAGGCCCCATTGTGCTTCCAGTGGGGAACAGGAGGTAGTGACAGGCCCCAAGGTAGTTGTAAGTTGTGGTATTTTCATGGTTCAGCTTCTGATAAAATTTAAATGTCTGGTTATGAAGAAGCATCCTGCAAATCCACACATAATATGAAATTCAGAAGAATGCCACAAAATGCAGCAAACTATAATCGAAGTATTTTCTTAAGGCCTGGTTGCCACCTGGTGTATACTACAAATCTAATCTATATACAGTGGTACCTCGGGTTACATACGCTTCAGGTTACATATGCTTCAGGTTATATACGCTTCAGGTTACAGACTTTGCTAACCCAGAAATATTACCTCAGGTTAAGAACTTTGCTTCAGGATGAGAACAGAAATTGTGCTCCGGCGGTGCGGCAGCAGCAGGAGGCCCCATTAACTAGAGTGGTGCTCCAGGTTAAGAACAGTTTCAGGTTAGGAACCGACCTCTGGAACGAATTAAGTACTTAACCCGAGGTACCACTGTCATTTATAAGAAAGGAAACAAGAAATGCTCAAAACATTTTTGAGTGCCACCAGGTCTTCTTTCCCCTTTTCTTGAAGCTCTGACCCACCAACAGATTTTTGAAGACCTACGATTCTTACCTTGCATTTGTTTCCCACAGGGAGATGGGAATAACAACAATGATTCTTGAGGCACCGGTGATGTCCATGTATGATTCGTAGTCATAAAAATAGTGGAAACTTAGTGGGAAATCCATCGGGGGAAACAAGACATATCCAGAGCTCTGCAGAAGCAAAAAAAATCTCATTTTCCAGACACAAGTTATGCAATCTTTACTTTTTCAACAAGGGAAGAATCTATACAGTTCCTTCCACTTATGAAATTCAATGCCTTTACCCTGATTTGTAAATTGTTCATCTTTGCCACACACCACAAAAAATGCTTGCAATATATTGCATAAGACAATTGAAATCAATATTCTAACTATTTATCTATCTATAGAATACATTGAATTTATGTCCTGTCCTTTCCCCTGAAGGAGCCCAGGGCAGCAAATACATCTACTTTTTTTCTGAAACAGTTAAACTGTCTAAAAACAGTTACAGTTAAATATTTATCATTTCAGTTAAAAAACATTATGTGGTCAATCCTATGGAGCAAAATCCATAAGGATGAGCAGTTTAGGACACAGTGGAACTCCAACTCAGCTAGCATTAAATCTCTGGCTCAGACAAAGACACGCTAGCATAATTTGCACATCTGTCCTGAACTGGTACTCTGCTGGCTGAAGTGAAGCAATTGAACATACTAAATATAAGTGTTCCAGGGGTTTGGTGGGGATAGGACCAGAGGGGCATGAATGGTGTAAGTTTAATGTAGATACCATTCTGTATTTGAATGAATTGTATTTAAAATGCTGTAAATGAAAGTTTACCTTAGGCAAGAAGTTTCACTCGGGCAAAAGTGTCAGAGAAGGCTGGTATTTTTCCATTTCAGTGAGCTGAAATAATTGATGACTCATCACCAGAAACAGGAACTGTAGAGCTCTCATAGCAGGAAGCTGAAACTTGAGAATCCAGTGTGTACTTGTTGAAGATGGCTGGTAGCAGCTGCTGTTTCAGAGAAGCTCTGCAATGATCAACAAACTTAGGATCTTTCTGGGACCAGAGAGAGGAAGGTTTACTGAACTGCATAAAGTACTGAACCACATTGTTTGTTTGCAGTGTGTTGCTTTGTGATGTTTATCTTATTTCAACTAGTATTTCAGAATGATTTGCTGTAAAGCATTGAAAACTTATCCTTGTGGTGGAGAGAATACATTTCTACACAAGATCCAGATCAGGGACTCCACTGAACAACTCTGTCAAGGGAGATTTAGCCAAGTTAGTCATGTGACCTGGCAACGCAATGTGGAACACTCCTTTACATGTTTAAAACATCTTAAAGATGAATCCAACGAAGATGCAGACTGAGAAAGATCTGTGCTTATTTGTTTTATATATATAATTTTTTTTAAAGTTTCAAAAGTTTTTGATAACAACAAAAACAATACAATACAATAAAAATGACAAACAAAAAATATAAAAAATAAATATAATTTCAACCCTTATTTTCTTATAACTTACTTCCCTGACTTCCTCTTGCCTCCCCTTCCTGTATTCCAGTTTCCAAATTATTCTTCAGCAAATCCTTCACTTATTTTTCACTTAATTTTAACCTTTCTTTTTCTTTTAAACTTATCCATTACCGCTAATAACCACATATTTTCTAATCCAGCGTCATTCTAACATTTATTAATTTTGCAGTATTTCTTTAGATAGTCCTTAAATTTTTTCCAATCTTCTTCCGCTGTTTCCCTTCCCTAGTTTCGGATTCTGCTCGTCATCTCTGCCAGTCCCATATAGTCTATCACCTTCATCTGCCATTCTTCCAAGGTGGGTAGGTCTTGTGTCTTCCAATACTTTGCGATAAGTATTCTTGCTGCTGTTGTAGCATACATAAAAAATGTTCTGTCCTTCTTTGGCACCACTTGGCCGACCATGCCCAGAAGAAAGATCTGTGCTTAAAGGGCTTGCTGGGAGCACTTGTTTCCCATACAGTGGTACCTTGGTTCTCCAACTTAATCTGTTCCATCTTCCGAAACTGTTCAAAAGCCAAGGTGCAGCTTCTGATTGGCTGCAGGAGCTTCCTGTACTCAAGAGGAAGCCACATTTGACGTCTGACTTCCAAAAAACGTTCGCAGACCGGAACACTTACTTCCGGGTTTGCTGTGTTCAGGAGCCGATTTGTTCGACAACTAAGCCGTTCGAGAACCAAGGTGCCACCGTACTTCTAAATACTAATCTTTGCTGCAACCATTTTTTAGCAACTAGAGCGTTCCACATGCTCTCAATCTGCTGCAATGGGCAACATTGTAAACTTAAAGGCATTACTAAGGAGTCTTCTTCCTTCCCCTCCTCTTCAATATAGAGCAGAAATAAATATTATATTATATTCTGGGCTGGATCTAATATTGTGTCTTTGGAGGGTGTTTCCCTCTGTGCCTCCAAAATGAGATTTCTCTCATTATTTATCTGTGTCTCATTTTACATTGCAGGGAGGGTGAAATAAAACCCTTTTCCTTTAAAAAAAAAAAATGCTTCCGTTTACCAATTATCCAGAGCAGCAAAGCTGACCTTTCTGCTAGCCTGTAAGTCACCTAAGATTATTGGATCAGTTGCTACATATGCTAATTTAGCTAACATTAGCTGTCAACAAAAATGAAGGTTCTGTGGAATTTTAATGTATATTTATTGTTTTTTTATATAATGCAGTTTTACTCTCTGTAGTGTCATTCCGATATTGCTTTTGTATTTCATTATTTTTAAACAAGAATTTATGGCAGGGAAAGCTAATATGAAAAGAAGTAATTGGATTGGAATATAATTGCAGTGTGGTTTCTGCCACCCAAAATGTCATAACTATCATTAAAGAGAGGAGATATTAGGCACTATCTCGAGAAATGTGCCACTAGCTATATGAACCAAACATGGCCTGAGACTTACAGCTTCCCTCTTGCACATCAATCCACACTTGAAATGGAGGGAGAGCTTCCAAAGAAATTAGGGATGTAGTACTGGAGTCTCCCCCCCCCTTTTTTTAAATACACAAGCCTGTTAGGTTTGCACAAGCCTCTGGGCTTATCTAAGTCATCTCTTTAAATTGTGGTCTTCATATGACGTGGGAGATTACTGATATTTTCCTGGTGAATGTATGTAAGTCTCAGTTTGTGCTTGTTCGTGTGAAGACCTCAGAAATCTGTTTGCCACATCAACAGGAGATTTGAATATTCCCCTAGCAATAAATTTTCCCTAGTTAGAACATTTCCCTAGGGATAAACTACAAAGGGAAGTCAGAAACTTTTTGTACATAGTTCAGTTATGAAGCATAGCAGTTATGTAGATTGTGGCCATTGTACAGGCAATATGCATGTGACCATCCAGATGCCTTTGGGCTACAGCTCCTGCCATCCCTGACTATCAGCCTGGGTGGCTGGGTCTGCTGGGAATTGGAGTGCAAAGAGGAAAACAGTTCACTTTCATATAGAAAAATTATTCCAGTGCCTTTTGTATGTTGAAAGTGGTATGCACAGCATAGAGAGGCTCCTTCAGTTTCTGGGGCAAGCTGGAAGGGCATGCATCACTAATAATTTATTGTTGCTTGCAATTAATTTATTTATATTTTTGCCTGAGGCTGCAATCTTATACCTGCTACATCGGAGTAAGTCCCATTGGACTCGATGGAATGCTTATGAATAGACATTGATAGGGTTGCACTGTAAGTGAAAATTCAAGGTGACTTTGACGCTCCTTGTTTAGGGAAACAATTGAACATTTCTCTCTCTTTTTCAAGTTCTAATAATATCAGTGATCAAAGTGGGGCAGAATCGGGTGGTCCTTTCAGATAGGCATAAACCAACCCACTTTTCCTTCAACAAGGCAAACCCCATTAATGTTTTGTTTGCCCGAATCAATGCAAAACCATTCCATTTCCTCTCCCCTCTCCCCTCTCCCCTCTCCCCTCTCCCCTCTCCCCTCCAATTTGGTGCACTGAATAGGACTAATGAACTTTCTTGGGTCACTTGCATCTGGACATGTTTGCCAGATACTTGCTAGTCCACTGATAACTTTGGAGGCTCTGGATGCAAGCTTTGTGCTGCATTTGCAGATTCCCTTTGTAATGAGACCATTGCCATGGTGATAGGGCTAAAGATAGAAGCAGCATGAAAGTGTTTAATGGGCTGCGCTTTCCTTTCTGCAAGATAGAACGCAATGGAGATGGGAATCAGCAAATTGGGGTTCGCCACAGCAATAATATGCACTAGTGAGTGCACATTTCCCATGGAGAAGAAGGAAGGAATATCTGAGTGAAGCAGATGACAATGGATGCATGTCCTATCTGAGGTCTGGTGTATACAAACATCAGATGAGGTGACAGAGTAACCAAATTGCAGTGTACTTCTTCAAATTGCAAGCTCATCTGGGGGGGGGGGGGGGAGGGAGAGATCTGAAAACAGGGCAGTGCATGAGAAAACTCCCGTCCACGTACCTCTCTGTCTTGCAAGTAGTCTGATCTCAGAGTGGAGCCATCCGAGGGAGAGGAAGCTTTTTGCGACTGAATTATAGGTTCAGATTTCTTTTCTTTTAACTAGTCCGGCTTCTTTGTATGGTGGACACAATGTAAATATCAACATATTGGATTATGAATCATTTCAGATCAATTTTGTAAAAACTGTTGTCCACAGTTAAAGTCTTGATTTTAACTGGTGTGGACTATATATTGAAATATAGATATAGGTAGGATCCTTCCCTTTTTTAAAAATAAAATAAAATAACCTCATCTTTTACATTTGATGTGTTCTAATCAAATTGGGTTATTTAATTACCACAATTATCAAATTAGTGAAACATAACCAAATGCTTTCCTTATTACCTAATGCTCACAGGACACTTTAATTGCCAGTTTATTTACATATTTGGGAGCCGCAGTACTGAATTATTTACACTCAGACTGCCTCTTGTTGAACTTGCCTATGGTACTGATTGAGGTAATTTCAAAATTTAATGCGAGAAGTTTATACTGCGGTGAAAAATGAAAGCCCAGCAGAATAAGAAGGATGGGAATAAAGCCATTAATTATGGATTTAGAGTGCACTGTACAAGAAATGAATTACAAATCTGGGTTCTAAGCTCACTAAACTAAGCAAAAGGGAATGAAGCGCCTCTTGGATGCATTGGCTTGCCAGAGTCAGAAAGAATGGTGTAGCTATGTACATACCAGAACATGTAATACAAGTGGCAGTGACAATGGCTTGGGAAATAGGAGTCTGTGGCCTACCTACACAGGTGTAGGGGGGGTTGTTGGCTGGGGGCAGTAGCCAATTCCCATGTCCTGTCAGTGCAAGGATTTCTGCTTTGACAGTGGGATTCTCTGCCCTTCTGTTACCATCCCTGTGAAAACCTTTCCCAAATACATTCAATAAAGTTGGGGGGAAACCAATAACAGATTTGACTCTGAGTAGTGTACAGTTGGGACGCGGGTGGCACTGTGGGTTAAACCACTGAGCCTAGGACTTGCTGATCAGAAGGTCGGTGGTTTGAATCCCCGTGACGGGATGAGAACTCGTTGTTTGGTCCCTGCTCCTGCCAACCTAGCAGTTCGAAAGCACATCAAAGTGCAAGTAGATAAATAAGTACCGCTCCGGTGGGAAGGTAAATGACGTTTCCGTGCGCTGCTCTGGTTCGCCAGAAGCAGCTTAGTCATGCTGGCCATATGACCCGGAAGCTGTCTGCGGACAAATGCAGGCTCCCACGGCCAATAAAGCGAGATGAGCGCCGCAACCCCAGGGTCGGTCACGATCGGACCTAATGGTCAGGGGTCCCTTTACCTTTACCTTTACTAGTGTACAGTTATTGGGGCACGAATCCACACAAGAAATTGTGACAGCCAGTGAGCCCTTCTTAACCAAGACAGACACTTAGGTGCTAATAAAGCTGAAATGTTTTAAGTGTCCACTGTTTCTTTGCAACAGGGAAGGTTGGCAGAGATCCAGAACAGGTGGGAAAGAATATAAGCTTTCTCCCTGCAGAGAAGCAACTGTCACAGCAGGGACCCCCCCCCCCCCACCAAGAACCAAAGTAAGATATTTTCTTCAGTTTAGTGAGGTGTTAACTATTTCTAAAATAGCAATGCTTAAGTGTCGGCAGACTCTTTGCAAGTGTGGAAGATGGCAAGCAAAACCAAAATGTGGTCACACCCCCCCATTGCCTATCATTGGACATGGCCCCATGACTTCTCAGCAGCCCCATAGGTCTAGTGGGGGGACGCGGGTGGTGCTGTGGTCTAAACCACTGAGCCTCTTGGGTTTGCCAATCGGAAGGTTGGCGGTTCAAAACCCCGTGATGGAGTGAACTCCCGTTGCTCTGTCCCAGCTCCTGCCAACCTAGCAGTTCGAAATCATGCCAGTGGAAGTAGATAAATAGGTACCACTGAGGTAGGAAAGTAAACATTGTTTCTGTGCGCTCTGGCACTCATCATGGTGTTCTGTTGCACCAGAAATGGTTTAGTCATACTGGGCACATGACCCGGAAAGCTGTCTGCGGACAAACACCGGCTCCCTCAGCCTGAAAGCGAGATGAGCGCCGCAACCCCATAGTAGCCTTTGACTAGACTTAACTGTCCAGGGGTCCATTACCTTCCCCCCCCTTTAGGTCTAGTGGATACCAGATGCAACTGTGTAGTTTATACATAAATTAATCCAAGGTGCTGGATCCAGAGTTAAGTATGGATAGTAGGGCTGGTGGTAGCTGTCTTTCCTTCTCCTTCCTGCCTTTGGCAGCCCTCTAGCCCTTAAAAGAGCTCCTCTGAAGATTGAGGATCAGGTACCTTGCTCAGTGAAGTTGTATTGGTTTCTCAGTGCCCCAGTGGAGCATTTTCAGGAGGCTGCCATAGGGAGGAGAGTCCTTACGGACTTACAGACAAGCTTCTTACTGACATGCCACATGAATGGATCCAATCCATAAAACAAAACAAATGATCTCATTTATTTTAACTGGAAGATTGGTGCTGCTTCGCCTCTTTTATTTTCCTTTCTTTACGCACCTTATATTTTTGGCTTGCCTGATTTGTATTTATAACCAGGCATGGCAGTACAAAATGTATATATATTAACTTTTCAAAAGTGAAAAATATCCTTTAGGTAGTGTTCTGTAGTGGAATAGGTCACCTAGAAAGAATGAGCTGGCTAGAGACACAGATGCTAATCAAAAATATTCATATTTAGGACTGAGAGGAGAGTACATACTCTATCAAACCTAAATAGTACCCCTGACACAGTATGGTGTAGTGATTAGAGTGTTGTACTAGACTTTCAGAGACCAAAGTTGAAATCCTCACTCAGTCATGAAACACTCTCTGGATGACCTTGGGCGACTCACCATCTCTTAGCCAAACTTACCTCACAAAGTTGTTGTGAGGAGAAGATTGGAAGGGAGAAAACCATGTGCCCCATCTTGAGTTCTTTGGGGGAAAGATGGGTTGTGAACAAAACAGCTAAATCTCCATCCATAATCCTGTGAAAAGCCCCAGAATTCCTCAGCCAGTTTCCTCTACTTCAGTGAAAATGATGTCAGACGAGTCAACAGGAAAGTTTACTTGAGGAAGAATGACCCTTCTCCTCATTACTTTCTAAAGAATCTGTGAAATGTATCAAATGAGATTTGTGTCTTAACTATGCCCTCCACAATATATCTCTGCAGGATTAAAATAAATGGCAGGCCTTTGTTTGTTGCATCTATTGTTATTTAATATATTGTGCTGTTTCTGAAGGATTAGTGTCACTATAAGTGTTTTTTTGTTTCAAGCATCTTTCAGTTGGAAGCAGAAACAGCCTTTGAGGAAGGTAGCTTATCCCCCATTTACATCACTTCAAACGAGAAAGAATATGTTGCCCATGCTCAGAAATAGTTTCTTTGGTTTTAACCTGCATTTTGAGCCCCTTGGTAGAAAACAACTTAGAAAGAGAAGTTTGTCTTGCGATGTTTAGCAGGAAATTCCCCTCCTCTTGTCTAAAGTAGAGGGACCTCATTTACATAATGAATGTAATTAATCTGATCAAGATAACTGTGCTGCCTATGTGCCTTGTAGAAGGAATAATTAGGGGAAGAACTTCGTCTGAAATTCTGGAGAACTGCTGCCAATCAATGTAGACAATGCATGATAGACCAGTGGCCTGATAGCAGTCTATCTTCCTAATCAACAAGTTTGCCTCCATTAATAGGGTTGCCTTCCTGCAATCTAAGGATCCCGCAGATAAACGAAACACAGCCAGACTTTAACATCCCCCTTCTCACCCCATTTCCACTCCTGGTGCCTTCTCACTCCCTTCCTTCCCAAGTAAGCAGGACTCTTAGATACAATAGAATGGTATCTATTCTAATATCGCAAAACAGAAGTCATTTGCATTCTTTTGGCTTACAACCCAAACCATATAATGTCTTTGAAGGAATGCTTCAAGTTCCTTTTGCTTTGTGCATTTTACACAATTAGAAACTGAGTTATAATTATCTTGAATAAAAGGAGATTGAACAGCTTAAGACATATTACATGAGGCTGATTAAAGGTTCTCCTGAAAGAGTTTATTTAGGAGAAACAGAGCAGAAGAAATTTGAAATGGATTGTGTGCAATACAATCTCTGCATAAATATAGCAAGCGAGCCCGTAATAAAAGAACACATAACTTTTGGACTTGAAACTGCAACTTCCTTTTCTGTTCAACTTAGTACCTTTGTTTAACAAGCATTGCAAATCTTCAACCTGCCTGTGCACTGTTTTACACTAGGGTGGCCATGGAACATCGGAAGGCAGTCCTCCATTTGAAGGTTGTTCCAGAGGGGATTTGGTTCAGTGGTAAAGCATCTATTTTCCATACAGAAGGTTCCAGGTTCAATCCCCAGTATCTCCAGTTGGGCTGTGAGATCCTCCTGCTTAAACCTCTGGAAAGGCAAGTGCCAATTAATGTAGATAAAATTTAGCTAGATAGACCAATGACCTGACTTAGTATAAGGCAGTTCCTATGTTTCTATGCAGGAGTCCTCTATGTACAGGGATGCCCAGTCCAAGTCTGCCTTAAAATTAAATAAGAATTAAATTAAATATGAAGAGCAATCAGAGGGCATCAAGTAGACCCTCTCTAGTGACACAGGTCACTTGGTCAGAGTCTTCCCCACTAACACAAGATGCATTGTATTTCTATTTAAATTAGAATTCTTTTAAAATTATAGTCATTATTTAACATAAGAATGTATGCAAAGCCTGCTGGATCATCTCACAGTGTCCTCTTTTATCTGCTCCTTAGGCAGTGCATTTCCTCTCTTGTTGTGATGTGTAAGTGGCCATCACATTTTACATATACAGTACATATTCACTACTCACACTTGTGGCATCAGGCAGTAACCTGAGAGAATGATCACCAAAAATCACTCTCACATACTCACACATATTCTTCCCCACTCCTTCAAGATGTTATCTGAAATTAAGAGCACCTTTAGTGGCAACCAGGATAAGAGAGTATTTGCTGAAAGCTGGCTTGGGACTGGGAGCAAGTTCTTCCAACTGAAAGTGGCCAGCTTAAACAAGGTGTGTTTGTTGTTGTTGTTGTTGTTTTGTTTAAAAAGCATGAACAACATTATGTGAAGTTTGGTCCAATGACCAGTTTCTCTCTGTTCCCTTCAAAAATGTGCGTGTTGAAATTCTAAGCATGAGAGGAAGTTTTTAACAATTTTCATTTGAGGAAGGGGTGACATTTTGTCAAACACTTCAGCTGGCATGAATGGTGATATATTTGTGTGTCCAGTGGTACCTCTGGATGCGAACGGGATCCGTTCTGGAGCCCCGTTCGCATCCTGAAGTGAACGTGACATGTGACTGTGCATCTGCATGTGCGAGGGTCGCGTTTTGCTGCTTCCGTGCATGCGCGTGACGTCATTTTGAGTGTCTGTGCATGCGTGAGCAGCAAAACCCAGAAGTAATGCACTCTGTTACTTCTGGGTCACCACGGAGCACAACCTGAAAATATTCATTTTGAAGCTACTTCAACCTGAGGTATGCTGTTGTATTGACAGGCAAAAATGTCCGTTTTAATTTCTCATTGGGCAGACCTTTGGATTTTACGATAAAGAACAATATATTTCGTTCATGCTATGGATGATCCTTCCTATCTATAATGGAAAGAATTAGCTTTTATGTTATTTCCATTTGTCTTAAGTTTCAAATTGAGTTCACTCTGGAAGAAGCTTTATGATGAACTATTGATTAAGAGTTGATTTACCATAGGTCTCTTCAGATACATGAGAAAAGCCAAAAGGACGATTTGTCAGTGGTCATGACTCAAGGCCTATTTTCTGGGATCATTTTTGTCCTTGCATTGACCAGTTAACTGAGGGAACAGCTATCTGTACTGCTGCAGCAGCCAAATGCATTGGTAGTCCATCAACCCTGGCTCTGTTGCAAATCGCCCTTGGGATGCAGCTAAGAAGGAGCAGATTATGAACAGCAGAGACATTGCATTCAATTCACATTTTAATGGCAACCTACTTAATTCATACTTCCCTAAACAATGTTCCAACTAAAACTCAGCTGCCCTTTGAAATTTGCAGTTTTCTGAATCTTCTGATGCAGTTCTCCACCCCCGAAAAGTGTCTACAAATATGTGGGGGAACGTGTAAATGCATAAATGAATAAAAATATCATACAAAAAAAAAGGCATTCTGTTCAGAGAAAACTGCTTGCAAGTTGTCTCTATCAGGCAAAATAGCAAAGAGCAGAATTTGCACTAAAACTGCGACAATGTTTTGGTGACGAATGATGAAAACATGATGCAGAGTGGTGACAAACTGAATTTAAGATGGGGAAAAGGAGAACCTGGCACGGGTGAATGCATCTACCCATAGAGTGGAGAAATGTATTTTGCTGCCCTTCTCCAGCTGCATCTGTGTTGCCAGCTGGAGAGAAAAACAGACTCAAGTTAATAAAATAATAATAATAATAATAATAATAATAATAATAATAATAATAATAATAATAATAATAATAATAATATAATATTTATTGTCATTGCCCCCTCTCAGGGACAATGAAATTACTTGACTGCTCCATAAAAACACTAATTAAAACAATACAGTATAGTACAGCAAGGAAGATTAGATGACTTTCAAAGTCCAGGCTTCCCATTCAGGGCCGAGATCGCTCTGGAGAAGAAGCTGTTCTTAAGACGGCTCGTTCTTGTCTTCATTGTCCTGTATCTCCGTCCTGACGGCAGGAGCTCGAAGAGACAGTGACCAGGATGCAATGGATATAAAGATAAAACACAGGGCTGCAAGACAGGGAGTTAGTGGAGCTTGGAGGGAGGAGTTTCAGGGAGTGAGAATCTCATGGAAGAAGCTGGCAGAGTGCCAAATTCACAGCATACCTGCAACACCAGGTTGTCTGAATCCATTCTAGGTAACTGACCACATCCAAATTGCAAGAAGGCTAGCACAGCTGTCATAGCTACAGAGAGTAAACATTAATCAATGATCAAGCAAATGTGCAATTATTATTAGTAGTAGTATTAGTAGTAGTAGTAGTATATCCATCTTTCCCCCAAGAAGCTCAAAGTGGCATACATGACTGCCACTCTCAATTTTATCATCACAACAACCCTGAGAAATATGTCAGACTGAGGGAATGTGATTGGATCACCCTTATATAGTGAGCTTCATGGCTGAGTAGAGATTTAGGCCACAGTTTTCCAGGTCTTAGTCCAACACTCTAACCACTATACCACATTAAGACTAAGATCCTGTGCATACTTTAAACATCATTGTCCTCACTGGCACTTGCTTCCAATGAAATAAAAATGCACAAAATCAGCCTCGAAGTAGTTCTAAGCTTTAGCATTCCCTCCCTTCCCCAGGCAAGTCCCAATGCTGAGTGAAAGTCCTATAGTTATATTTTCCATTCAATAATAATTCCCATTGAAATGAATCTTTGATTCCCCATCCCCATGCTAATTGCTGGCATGGGGTGAATGCTCTGGATTTAAGACCGCAATGGTGGGCAAAAGCTAAATCTACCCCAATGCTATGGTCTCAATCCCCAGGCCCTGACTATTTCAGAAAGGAAAATCATGTACCCAAAGACAAACCTCATGATCATCATTACTTATAGTTGGCCCTCAGTGAAGACCCTTCAAGTGTACCTATTTTCCAGGGACAGTCCTGGATTTACAGAAACCATCTCATTTTCTGATTTCATCCCAGGATGTCCTGCTTTTCCTTAGGATGTCCGTATTTTCATTGGAGAAATGTTGGAGGGTATGGAGTTATGCAAAGCCATTTCCGCCCTGGGAGGAGAGGGGGTTGCGGGCAAAACCCTCCTCCCACACACGCGGGGGCGGGACCTTGCCCCCGCGTGAACAGGGAATCCCCGGGCGTGCCTTCTACCCCGTCCGCCAATTGGCGGGCTGGGGAGGCGGGGCCTAGCCCATTTAAGGCCAGGCATGCCCGGGGACCGCCCTCTTTCCCCTTCCCAGCTGAGCGGTTTTCCCATCCCACCCACCCTTTAGGATTAGCTAGCTAAGACCTTGCTATGGACTTCGGTTGGTTGCCGCAAGGGGCCTGGTAGGAATTTTTCCAATTTGGCACACTTCGTGCCTTTTGGTTTTTTTAGCCTACCTCGTAGCAAACGTCACAACTTCCACAGTATTGGTGGTGAGGCATTGGCTGGGGTTAATTGTTATGCAAATGAATGGGGGGAAGGAAGCGCCATCACCTTCCCCAATGGAAAGGGTAGTCCGGTAGAGGACTCCGGGGGGCGTTGCCTTGTCCGAAACCTAGGGAGGTAAGGGCCCCCACCACGCCCCTGAGTGGTGACACCCGTGGGATCCTAGTTGGCGTACTTCAACAGGACTTCCATGGCTTGTGGACAACCCTTCCCGGTCTCCATGCCGGGTAGTCGATAGGAGCCAGTGCCTAAGGCCAATACCTTTCAATTCTGTAATCAATAAAGTTGTGGCCTTTTTATGCCCATTAACCTTAAATACTGTGTCCAGTGTCTTCATTTCTCATGGGGGAGGGGACTTGCCACGCAACCACCGAGCCAAGGAGATAAGTAACTATACAACCTTTAGAAGACATCTGAAGGCAGCCCTGTATAGGGAAGTTTTTAAAAAAAAAATATTTAAGGTTTTATTATGTTTTTATATATGTTGGAAGCCACCCAATGTGGCTGGGGCAACCCAGTCAGATATGTGGGGTATTATTATTATTATTATTATTGAAGAGGACATCCCTATTTTCACTGGAAAAATGTTATAAGTTATGTCAGTGTTATTAAAAACAAGCAGAATGAATAGGCTCCAGCATATTTGAATCCAAGTCCTTAATGGAATAGCAAATGAATAAGTAATATTGTCATGTTCTATTGTACATACACTTTCCTGAATTTGTAACATCTGAGCTGTCAAAAGGAGTCATCAACAGAATGTCTGTTGCACCTGAGCCCTCTAACCGCATGTACAAGAAAAATAATCACGGTTAATCAAATAACCTGATATGCCTGCTGCTCTCCAAATCGTTTCTGCTCCAAACCTGGTGCCAATAGAAGGGCCAGGAATTAGAAATGTCTGCCTGGAGTAGACCCAAATATTATTTTCTCATCCACTAAGAGAATGAATGAGATTCAATTAAAATAAGGAGATTTAAGAAGAAATTTGACAAGCTACTAAACCTTGGCAAGAGGTTGAAAGAGCACATTTTATGACCAGAAGCCCACAAATGTGCTTGCCAAGTCACGACTAGCAACCACATTGTTTTTAATATGGTGGATACCTGTTCTTGCACAAAGAGCTAGGAACTCATCTCTGGGCTTTGATAACACTCAGAAGCAGTAAGAAGTTTTGCTTCTGAATATATCAAAGATACAGTGGAACTGGAAGCCTGGGCTCCTGCATGTCTCCTGAGCTTTGAACATGTAAGAAGAGAAGAAGTTCGTTCCTGATTTTGTGCTGGACCTTGGAGGCACTTAGAAGCAATGCCACTCTTTCTGAGTGCCACCAAAGCCCAGCAGAAAATTCCCCACTGAATTTTTTGCCTTACCTTCTCCCTCTGTGTGAGCAACAATGACCCACCTGCCGGGAAGCTGGCATAGTAACTTTGCCCCACCCAAAGAGCTAATTCTGTGTGTTTGCAAATATTTCTGGAAGATGAAAGTCATTTCCTGTTTTCTGGATTAACACAACATGTCCTGGCACTGTTCCCAGTGCCATGTCCCCATGTCACAACAGTGAGTTGAGCACAGACACCTACAACAAGGTGCCTGTGTGTGAAAAGGGGTCCTGATTCCCCAGAGAGCCGACAGGATTTCCCCACCTTTGCAACTTTCTTAAATAATAAATTAAGACTGCTGGTATTTACTGTTCTATTATACAGAATCTCATTATAGCCCCTTTTATCTACCAGTTATTATTAATTAAGGCTCTTTCTCAAATGTTCTTTCACTTGTCATGCATGTTGCTTTATTTTGTACCTTATTTAAATGGTGCTAAAACTGCTTTGAAGTTTTCCACTAATTTAAACGAAAGCACCGCTGTGTAGTGTGGTAAGTGTTTATTCTTTGTATGCTGCAAAATTCATTTTTTTTTATTTCCAGTTTTTGTCTTTGATCCCGCTTTGAAAAGTTTTATTTTTTTAATATGATTAAAATACTTTTTTAAACAATCAGTAATAAACCATTAATTTATAATCAATGCTACTTACAAATGAGAGAGTGATAAATTAGAGTAATGGAGCCGTGTGTGCTTCATTAATTAAACACTGGCCAAAAAAAGCAAAAGAAAAAGCGTCATGATTGTTCACCATAAAAATACTTCAAGCTTTGTGAGCAGAAAATTTCAGTTCAGGAGGACTGAACTAATTACCATATTCAAACTTCATTTTTTTAAATCTATTATTGCAATCTTACAGTGTGATCCAGATGGCTGGAGTTAAGATGGGGTAGAGGTGCTTCTCTGCCTCTGCAGGAAAGCAGATATGTAACATTCCCATGCAAGTCCAAGATACACCACATATCAAGTTATATTTACCATACAGTATATTGAATTTAAAAATAATGGTCAGCCCCCAAGGAGCTGTTAGAATTCCTGCTCCGTGATTGCAGTCATGGGATATTTGTCTATCACATGACGGTGTATGTTTTGACTCCACAGAGTGGGATGTGACAGAGACAAGATGTTTGTGTTACTGTGTTCCGTGAAGTGGGACTATTGTCCTTTGTTCTTTTTCTCTTTGCTGTCTGATGCTAGAGAGAGAGGGAGCCATGTTGCAGTGCTCCGTGTGTGTTTATATGCAAATAAAGTAGATTAACCAAAATGCTGAGTTGCTGAGGTCTGTCATGCGCATGATGCACAAATTCTGTGGATCCCTAAGTGTGCCGGTGCCGGTAGGCATTGGTCACTGTGATGTTCGGGCAGAAGAAGATTATGAAGCTCCCGAACGATTGACCAGGAGAGAGGGAACATGCCAGTTGGGCATGTGTCTCTGCCAGGGTCCTACTCAAGTGTAGGCTGAACTCCTGACAGGAGCTACTTCAAGTATGGTAGGGATGGGAAACTTTTGGCCCTCCAAATGTTGCTGAACTTCAGCTCCCATCATCCATCATCAGCCATTCACCATGTTTGCTGGGTTGATGGGATATATAGTTCAGTAAGATATGGAGGCTCAAAGATTCCATACATCTGAAGCATGGAAATGGTTTAGGCATGCTCAGTGAGCTTTTGAATTCTCCATTAGAATACTCAACCCCTCTAAAGACAATACTGACTGAAGTTTCAGTCTCACTTTTCATAGTCATACGTCATGTTACATAAAATGGGAGCCCCTCAAAACCCTTTCCCAATTTGTTTCCTTCCTAACACACAGTAAACAACATTCAAACATTCTGATCAAAAATAGCCATAGCAGTTTCCAGACCTGGTGGTGTTTCTTACCTCTGATACCTTGTGCACAATGATTATGTTAAAGCAAAGCGGAATCCACAATTCAGCAGTAATTGGTAGAGAAATTTCTGATACAATAGGCTCCAGACTGCCAGCTCAATTGCGAGACTTGCTGGTTAATGGGAATGGGATCAGGATGCATCAATAACAACAGAATGAGAAGAGGGCATTAACAGAACCATTAATATGAAACATTAGAAATGATCCATCTGTTTAACACATCACTCTTTTGAATTTAGAAAATGAAACTGTGTGACTGCATTAAAGATGAGGTCAGGATAGTCATAATGTCTTTACAAATTCCAGAACATTAACTCCTGGTAAAGAGCTGCTAAACTGTCATGCTTGATAGCCATTTGCATTCAGGCAGAAAACCCAGAATAAATTGGCGGCTCTACAATGTGCTTCTCAACCTCCTAGACAGCTAATGGCTGACCTTTGGAATGTGTCACCAATTACTAGAAATGCTTAACAGTCATTTTATGGCACATTTTTCAGATACACTATCTCCAATAAAGATTTATGTTCTGTATACAAGAATTTCCCAACACTTTTTGTCCATAAAAAGCCAGATTGCAGCAAGAGAATACATAAAAACTATGTCCATATTAAATAAACAGAATTTTGCATCTCTTGATGAATGACATTAAAGAAGCCTTTTGAGGGATGTTACTTAAAGATGTGGAGGGTGGTCTTTTGTTACGACAGAGACCCTGTGTTTCCAAATGTTTGATTTCCATGTGATTAAGAGCCTTGAAGAAGAATGCACAACATTTGCCAGGGCAATACCAGACTTTATAATGAATATATTTGAGACCAAGCATGAATGATCCAGCTCGCCATCTTTCCATACATCCATATAATACCTATACTACTTCCCCTTATTTCACCTGATTGTAAGCAGGGACATAATAAAACATACTGGAAACTCCACAACTTTGAATGTGCAAGGAACATTGGTTGTTGACAAGTCCAAGGGTGTCTTCCTCAATTTATTTTTCCATCAGTGTTGCTCACTTTATTGAAAGAGGGGAGGGAGTGGAATCATGAAAGGACCAAATGTTGATAGAAGAAAAGAGCCCCTCGTTAATCAGGAGCTCTTTGTAATTGGGGCTACATTGCACAGCCCAAACCTGTTAAGTGGAAAGATAAATTTAAATTGATGTGGTCATGATGGGGAAGAGTGGGATGAAGGCAAAGAGTTGGGGATGTTACTTGGGTTTGAGAAGGCCTTTGATTTCCTACAGTGACTCAACATGTGAATAATCAACCCAACACACTTTCACTATTCTCTTGTCCATCCTGAAAGAAAAGAAAGTCACAGGGTTGTATCCAACAATGCTGCTCTGCTCACACAGCAGACTTCTGCTTGTGTAACAATCCTCTCCTCAGCAGGCCTCCATGCCCCTTCAAAATCTGGGGGACCCACACAGAGCAGATTTGGGGGAGACATGGGGAGAGGAGAGTGGTAAGCTGCATTGCATGAGCATAACTCAATCCATTCAGTATTGGGCGCCATTGGCGGAGGAAGAGGGGGGCAGGGGGAGCTCACCGCCCCGGGCACCATGATTCTGGTGGTGTGCAATCACAGATGCCCCCCCCCCCCGCTGTGGGTGTCATGCCCCCGCAGGTGTCATGCCACACCCCGGGGACGTGCGCCATGCCCCCGAGATGTGCACCAGCCATTCCCCTACCTGTTCTCCACCCCCAGTGCCGGAGCATGAAGCTCCACCACTGTTGGGGCCATCCCATGTGTTTAGCTGACTGGCTAGTTTGTTCTTGCTAAGAGTATTGGCTACACAATCCATCCCTTCTTCTTTTCCTTTGTGGATTACACATGCAACTCTTACGCCACATTGTCAGAAGTAAGACAATGAGTTTATATGGTACCCTTATTAATTGCTCCAGTGTACTAATACCAGCAGGCGCTCTGCTGGCAAGGAGGCCTGGATGCTGTGCAGAGGAGATGGGAATTGACAGATCATCCCAAACACGAAGATGAACTGTAATTAAAGTGGCACCTACTGTACGTTACTTCTTAGAACTTTAAAGAGTATTTTAAATTACTTCTTGATTGAAAAACGCTGCCTAATTAATCAGAAAGACATCACACTGAGAGCCATGGCAAAGTCAAAAAGAGTAATTGTCATTGTTGTTAGAGAATCGACATCGTATCACTCACAAGTGCTGAGGCATCTGTTTGACATGCCACGGGAATTCCTTGATTCACCCTCTTGCTTATTCTATTAGAAATAAAACCATTTTAAGTGGGGGGGGGGGGGAGGAACGCGATGAGGACGGACAACCAAAACAGAAACTACTGTTACAACCATCTTTTTTTTTAAAAGGGTAGTTCATTCATTCATTTTCATTAGTGACGACAGAGTGTTTATAACAAGACTTGTCTATACTCTTCTGCTTGGCCTGAAAAAAAAAATAGTGGGGGCATAGATTAATGCTGCCACTTTTGCCCCCACCCCCGGCTCTCAGGCAGAGCATCGAAACCCTCTCACACCAAAACAGGGAGCTTGGATATAGCAGAGCTCTCCCGCTGTCTCCCGAGTAAGTTGGCCTCCCGCTGCCTGCCACTGATGGAGTAACACAAATATCACTCTGCTGGTACAGCATTGCCCCCTTCCTCCTCCCAAATGTACAAGTGGGAAGGAGCACCGGAGACAGGATACCCTGAAATGGAGTGTAGAAGAAGGGGAAGAAGAAGGGGCCCAGGATGAGCTGGCAAGCCATATTCACTGCTGTTCTCCAAATAGCATGGGATGCAATGGCTGGCAGAGCAATCTGTCTGCTCCCAGCATTCTCCTCCTGGCCAGTGTGAGCATCTTTTGCCTTTTATTTTTTGACTGTTTAAAAGTTTTGGGGCACAGCTTTTTCCTCCCCAGTTTGTCTTGAATTTCTTTCTTTCAATTCTTTCTGGATGCCCTTCAGTTAGGTTTTGGTTGAAGCATTAATTCCACTGCATCTGTTCTTGCTAAAATACTTAATAATGTACTGGTGGCTAAGTTCCAGAGATTTCTATTCTTGGTCTTTCTGCAACATTTGATGTGTTTATCCATTCTCTTATTCTTTGTTCTTCATCTAGGATGAGGACTTGGCTTATTTTATTCTTGTCTTTCTAACGTTTCTTTTTTTAGCGGGGTAGGATTTCTTTTTCCTTTTAAAAAATAATGGTTGTTTCTTACCATCTCTCATCCTTTCAGTTTCTATTTCCTGTTGGTGATCCTCAAGGCTTGGGGTTCTTTCCTCTTTTCCTCTCTTCATTCTTCTGTTTGTCTGGCTGTTCCCTCCTTCATTTTGAATCATGTTGTTGTTGTTAAGTCGTATAGTCGTGTCCGACTCTTTGTGATCCCATGGACCAGAGTCCTCCACTGCCTCCCGCAGTTTGATCAAACTCATGCTGGTCGCTTCAAGAACACCATCCAACCATCTCATCCTCTGTCGTCCCCTTCTCCTTGTGCCCTCAATCTTTCCCAACATCAGGGTCTTTCCCAGAGAGTCTTCTCTTCTCATGAGGTGGCCAAAATATTGGAGCCTCAGCTTCACGATCTGTCCTTCCAGTGAGCACTCAGGGCTGATTTCCTTAAGAATGGATAGGTTTGATCTTCTTGCAGTCCATGGGACTCTCAAGAGTCTCCTCCAGCACCATAATTCAAAAGCATCAATTCTTCTGCGATCAGCCTTCTTTATGGTCCAGCTCTCACTTCCATACATTACTACTGGGAAAACCATGGCTTTAACTATATGGACCTTTGTTGGCAAGGTGATGTCTCTGCTTTTTAATATGCTGTCTAGGTTTGCCATCGCCTTTCTCCCAAAGAGCAGGCGTCTTTTAATTTCGTGACTGCTGTCACCATCTGCAGTGATCATGGAGCCCAAGAAAGTAAAATCTCTTACTGCCTCCATTTCTTCCCCTTCTATTTGCCAGGAGGTGATGGGCCCAGTGGCCATGATCTTCGTTTTTTTGATGTTGAGCTTCAGACCATATTTTGCGCTCTTCTCTTTCACCCTCAATAAAAGGTTCTTTAATTCCTCCTCACTTTCTGCCATCAAGGTTGTATCATCTGCATATCTGAAGTTGTTGATATTTCTTCCGGCGATCTTAATTCCGGCTTGGAATTCATCCAGCCCAGCCTTTCGCATGATGAATTCTGCATATAAGTTAAATAAGCAGGGAGACAATATACAGACTTGCCGTACTCCTTTCCCAATTTTGAACCAATCAGTTGTTCCATATCCAGTTCTAACTGTAGCTTCTTGTCCCACATAGAGATTTCTCAGGAGACAGATGAGGTGATCAGGCACTCCCATTTCTTTAAGAACTTGCCATAGTTTGCTGTGGTCGACACAGTCAAAGGCTTTTGCATAGTCAATGAAGCAGAAGTAGATGTCTTTCTGGAACTCTCTAGCTTTCTCCATAATCCAGCGCATGTTTGCAATTTGGTCTCTGGTTCCTCTGCCTCTTCTAAATCCAGCTTGCACTTCTGGGAGTTCTCGGTCCATATACTGCTTAAGCCTGCCTTGTATAATTTTAAGCATAACCTTGCTAGCGTGTGAAATGAGTGCAATTGTGCGGTAGTTGGAGCATTCTTTGGCACTGCCTTTCTTTGGGATTGGGATGTAGACTGATCTTCTCCAATCCTCTGGCCACTGCTGAGTTTTCCAAACTTGCTGGCATATTGAGTGTAGCATCTTAACAGCATCATCTTTTAAAATTTTAAATAGTTCAGCTGGAATGCCATCACTTCCACTGGCCTTGTTATTTGCAGTGCTTTCTAAGCCCCATTTGACTTCACTCTCCAGGATGTCTGGCTCAAGGTCAGCAGCCACACTACCTGGGGTGTACGAGACATCCATATCTTTCTGGTATAATTCCTCTGTGTATTCTTGCCACCTCTTCTTGATGTCTTCTGCTTCTGTTAGGTCCTTTCCTTTTTGTCTTTTATTATGGTAATCTTTGTACGAAATGTATCTTACCGGCCCAGTGGTACGATTGTATCTTACCGGCCCAGTGGTTTTTCCTACTTTCTTCAGTTTAAGCTTGAATTTTGCTATAAGAAGCTGATGATCTGAGCCACAGCTGATGATCTGAGCCACAAATCATACTGTTTACATTAACAATTATTCTGTCGACACCCACAGTAAAGAGACCTAGTATTTATTTAGAATAAAAAATTGGCAAGAAATGCCTTCTCGGGGAAGCTCACAAAATGAATATTAAAGCAGTTTTAAAAAACAGAAACACGCATATGAAATATTAAAGCTAAAACTGAAGCAGAAACAAAAAACAAAAAACGTAACTCTGCCAATCCACAGAAAATTACAGGGGCCTAGTTATGACTGTGAGTTGAGAGTGAGTTGGCTGATTCACATTCCACCATTATGGCTTGGGGCGCTCATATTTACGAGACCACCTCTCCTGGTATGCCCCGCAGAGGACCTTAAAGTCCACGAATAATAATAGTTTAGAGGTCCCGGGCCCTAAGGAAGTCAGACTATTCACCAGGGCCAGGGCCTTTTCAGTGATGGCTTCGACCTGGTGGAATGCTCTGTCACATGAGACTAGGGCCCTTCAGGATTTAACCTATTTCTGTCAGGCCTGTAAGACAGAGCTATTCCACCTGGCCTTTAATTTGAATTCAGCCTGATCTTTTATTTCCCTTCTCTTCCCTCCCCCTCCCCTTTTATGAAGATTACCCGCTCTGGGACCCCACAGCTAATTCTCCCCTGGCCTCCTCGCTGGCCCAAGTAGGACTAATTCAGCCAGCTAGCCCTGGTGATTATCTAATGCTTATTAGATGGATTTCCCCTAAACTGATTTCTGGACTTTGAATTTTATTGTTATTCATGTTTTTATACTGTATTTTATGCTGCTTTTACAATTACGTGTTTTAAATTTGTTGTTAACCTCCCTAAGCCCGGTTTTTGAACTGGGAAGGGCGGGGTATAAATAAAAATTTATTATTGTTATTATTATGTTAAGAAATGGAGTGTGGTCTATGGGTTTATAGTTAGAAACCAGTGACTTGAAATTTGGCAATTTAAGAAAAGTCCATTGGATGGTTCGTGGTGAAATTTGGTTGGAAACGATAATAAATTGCATATTTTGAGCAAGTTAAAATATTGATGAGAGACTCAAAGAACACAAGAGCATTAGCATTGGACCATCACTGGACCATCAGCATGTGAACTCTGAGCAGGCAACCAATCCACTACCCAGATCCTGCCCTACCCCTGAGGCAGAGCTACCCAATGACCTCAGGAAGCAGCCCCCACCCCCACCCCCCACTATGCCTTCTGAGCCCCCTGAGGAATCCCCAAAATTGGAGATCAGCTCTGTAAATGAGCCTGCTGCCTACTGTTTCACGGCAGGACACTATTTAGTTTCCAGTCCTGAACTAAGTTTCTGCAGCCAGTCCAGTCAGCTTCTACGCAAGGAGAGGCAAGTTCATCTTCTCCATTGCCTCAGGCAGCAAAATTGTCTTGGACCAGCCCTGATTGCAGCCTTAAGTGTTTATAAATAACATAAGCGGTGATAAAAAAGATGATGTGTCTGTCTTGCATCTCACAGGAAATGGACATCATCTTTAGCCAGCAGAGATGTTTCGATATGGAATTTGTGGTCTGTTTTGTCCTCCCCTTCTTCCACTGAATAATAACACAGTGCTTCCAACTGATAAGGTCCTTTCCTATTTCATTTGGCATCTTTTAATAAACAGTGTGATATAAACAGTGGGGAAAGCATGGCACCTATTTCTGCCAATGTTTTTGTCTCGACCAGGCAAATTCAGTATCTCATTAAATGAACTTGAAAGATGCCTTAGATTTTACAGATGACTTTGTTTGTTTATACATATATATGCTCTAGTACTCAACACAAAAAACTATGTTTCTGAGATCCAAGAGTAGATTTGAATAATGTAATAAACCCATATTCCAATACACACATACACCCAAGATAATACTCTTCTACGGTGTAACGTTGTTAGCATTTTGCTTATGGGACTGGGTCCAGAGTTGATTTAGGGCACTCAAGTGTGAGCAAACAAGTGAAATTGTGCCCTAGGATTTAAATCTTTCAGTAATGCCTGCTTTGTGATGAAAATCTTTTCTTTTCTTTTTTAATGGAAAAGTGTATCTGTCAGCACAGTCATCACTCTAATTTGTTTTAAATGATTTATTGGAATTTGATGTGGTCCCCCCCAACTTGCTTTTTATGTATTTCTTGATAAAATTAAAAGCACTGATGCTTCAAGTTGAAATAAAAGCTTCATCAATGTGTTGCTAGTGAGCCTTTATATACATATAAAATATTTAGAATACTTTGGAAAGCTTATTGATAAAACTCTTTTAGAAAAAAATGTTTAACCCCAAGGGCATGGATCCAGAAGTCTCATGAATTCTCCATAGTACTATGGAGCTGGAGAAGCCTTCTAGACCACAGACGCCAACTCCCTGTTTAACATTAAAAAAATTCTGCTGCAGCAGACCAAAGGCCCACCTAATTTGCCATCTTGTTCTCATAGTGGCCAACCAGAGACCCATGATAAGCCCCCAAAGTAGGACCTGAACACAATTTGTGATTCCCAGCTTAGTGGTTCATAACAGCAAATCACATGCATAGGATCAGACATCTCAAAAAAGAAAGAAAGAAAGAAAGAAAGAAAGAAAGAAAGAAAGAACTAGTATTTTTAAGATGTTCTCTCTGCAAGTCTCAATGAGCCAGGTTCTCCCTCTCTTAACTCAGTATGGGCCAGATGAATCAATTTGATCCTACTGACATTATACCTAACTTGATATGCAACCCCTGCTTGGCCAAGTAGCTCTGGATTGCAATTACTTATACAATCTGAAGAGAAACCAGAGTGTGCTCTGGATTGCAATTATAATCTCGGTAGGGTATTGGTGCCAAAGCTTCCTAGTGCAATTGGTTATGGAGTGTGTTTGGCCAGGTGCTGAACTGAAATGAATTTGGTTCAAACCTCAGTCATCTATTATCTCGTGTCTTGAAACTTTGCAGAACAGATTGTAAATCTGAGGAAACTGCCAGCAAAAATTAGTATTATGGCATTTGTTAATGAATCGCCTTTCTTCTTTGCTGGATGTTAAGTTCTTTCATTGGTTAATTCGTGACTGTAGACATTGTTAACACACTCCATAAGCACACAACCAGAAGAACGAGAAATAGGGAGTTACGTACTTTCTAGGGAAGGATAACTATCTCAAGATAAGAAAGAGGCCGGAACTGGCTTCCCTTTTTTTATGGCCAACCTAAGTCTTCTGTAAGGGACGCGGGTGGCGCTGTGGTCTAAACCACTGAGCCTAGGGCTTGCCGATCAGAAGGTTGGCGGTTCGAATACCCACAACGTTGTGAGCTCCCGTTGTTCGGTCCCTGCTCCTGCCAACCTAGTAGTTCAAAAGCACGTCAAAGTGCAAGTAGATAAATAGGTACCGCTCCAGCGGGAAGGTAGATGGCATTTCCATGTGCTGCTCTGGTTTTGCCAGAAGCGGCTTAGACCTGCTGGCCACATGACCCGGAAAAACTGTCTGCGGACAAATGTCGGCTCCCTCGGCCAGTAAAGTGAGATGAGCATCGCAACCCCACAGTCGTTCGCACTTAACTGTCAGGGGTCCTTTACCTTTACCTTTAAGTCTTCTGTAATATGCTATTCCATTCCGAATTCAGCCATAAAAAGAACTTCAAATCTGCATTTAGATTACATCTGAATTCAATGGGAAATATCTGAGCACTTGCATCGTGTCAACATGCCTAAAAACGGAGTGCACATGGCAGCAGCAATGGCAATGGTAGCCCCATTCCAGGGACCACGTGTGGAGCACTCAGAAATGTTGCTTCCCAGAGGAAAAGAACTAAGGCCCAGTCCATTATTTTGATAAATAATGAAATGCAGAGTAAGTGGCAGCCTGAATGTAGCCTAACGGAATCTCTTTGCAGTGTTCTTCTCCGTGGGGAAATGCCAAGCAGAAACTGGTTTGGCATGCATTATGCTAAAAGCCACAATTCAGCACTGACTTTCTAAATAATGGAAATCATAATTAGTGATGTCACTGCCAACAGATGGGCAAATGGAGTTTGCGATTGCCAGCAAACAAAAGATTGCCAAACAGCCAACATGGGGGTTGGGGGAATTAAACACTAAAACTAATTTTTAAATACCACTGACAGCGTTTTAAGTGGAAAGACAATTAACAGCACTCCGTCCATTATCACGGTCAGATGGGCAGGGGAACCAGTTTGCTGGCATTCTGACTTAGCCTCCCTTTGTTTTGCCATTAGAGCAACACTTACTTATTTACAAAATCTGTTGATGCAGTTTGGATGCTATATACAGTATCTTCAGGGAGATTTTGTTTGGTTTTGTTTAAAAATAAGGTTCTGTTCCACCTTCCCAAATGTTCAAAGTGGCATACAAAACAATTCATGTAGTAAAATCAGTTCAACACACCATAATTCCACAATATTAAAATGGTAATTGGCCAGTTAATAGATTTCCACAGAGTAAATTGGGGCACATCCAGGAAAGCTTATTAAAACAAGGATTTCTGATTTCAATCCCTACAGGGTCAAATATAATATATTGTGGTCTAACGAAAAACAGAACACAGTGGGATATCCCTGTGATGCACAAGGAACAATGCACTTAAATACAAAAATGGCAACACTCTGGAAGGATCCAGGGGAAAATAGTTGCATTATCAAATAGCAATCATCCATCTCTCACTGGCTATATCAGTAAGTCCATAATCCTGGGTCAGATTTTATTTTCACAAAATGAAAATTCACATCTGTTTCTGAGTTGCTGTGCTCTTCACTTCAGTTTGTATGCTGGGTTCTGGGTTGCTCTGGAAAAAATGATATTCTCCATTTCCTCATTCACTATAATGGGGAATCTAAAAGCAACTGTGTTGGCCAAAGCAGATAAAATTTACAGGCACAGGAGCACTTCCAATGTGGATGAAGTCTGCAGACAAATTGGTCCAGAGTCTTTTTATGGGATAAACGAAAGGGAATCATTTTCCTCTATAATGACTTATGGGGTGGGCAGTCACTTGTCTCTTGCTCTTCCTTATCTTAATTTAATTTAATTTAATTAAGAAGTGGATGATTGATGTGTATTTTTTCTTAAGTATTTTTTAATAAAAAAAACAACTTCCAGCTTTATACCATGCATACCTTTTCATTGCCTGTGTCCTCCAATAGGTCTTGTAATGTAAAGCTGTCTCCAATTAGGT
This sequence comes from Podarcis gaigeae, assembly GCF_964106915.1. Classification (NCBI taxonomy): domain Eukaryota; kingdom Metazoa; phylum Chordata; class Lepidosauria; order Squamata; family Lacertidae; genus Podarcis; species Podarcis gaigeae. The sequence continues at coordinate 82,777,277 of NC_139681.1, read as the reverse complement.
CTATAGAGTTCTGAAGAGTTCTGAGTTCATTTGTGTTTTGTTAAAGCACAGCAATGTAGGATTTTAAAGAAATTTAAATGAAGCTTTTAGCTTCTCCTTTCTTAAGATCATGCTTCAGTGCTTTAGCAACAACAACAACAAAATCCATAGTTCTTCAGCAACTTTTCAGACAAACCATACACCTAAAGAAACATGAAGCCAAAAGAAAATATGTATTTATATGCACAGAAAAATACAGAAATAACACAAGCCATTTGGAAGGCACTGATTTGACTCAGGGGAGTTTACTGATATTGCGCTTCAACTAAGGAGATGGGGGAAGATCCTCAAAACCACCCTGATTTGTTTCATTACTCAGCCTTCCACACAGAACCTATGTATGTCCCAGTAAATAATGTATACATATCTGCACGATACAGAAGTGCACAAACAAAATCCAAGCACTGTTTACCTCTAGGAAAATGGCCCTGTAGAACTCTGCAATGCTGGAATAAGACATTCATCTGCTATAGATCATTGCTGCTGGAAAAGACAATAAGGACACAGTGGAGCAGTGGTGAGCTTGGCTGGGAATCTTGCCTCAGGGAACATCTGCATATGAAAGTTTGGGATAAATCTCTCCAATAAGTAGATGGATGCATCTTAAGTCCTAACACGGTGGCACAGGAACATGTTCTGTTAAATGAAAGGTAAAGTTTCCATTCCTATTGCAGATTCCTGTCACAGAAAAGCCATACACACAACTGTATAAATGGTGTAGAGCAAACTTTATCTGCAGGGGCCGGTCCACTGTCCCTCAGACCTTGTGGGGGGCTGGACTATATTTTTTGGGGGGGAATCCCCCCACGACTCTCCCCTCCCTTCTCCACAGCACCAGATGAACCCTGGTGGCTGCTTACCTGTGCCTTGCGAGCGGCAGGGGCTGGCGGCGGAGGGACAATGAACGGTGCGAAAGGGCTGCCTCAGGAGAGGAGCTGCTTAAAACGGCACTCAGCCAACCACTGCTCAACAAAGCCCAGCCCCCTTCCTCCTCTAGGCAGGGCTGGGAGAAGCCAGGAGGAGGGAGGGAGGAGGCGCCGCTGTGGTGTGGGGAGGGGATGTGCAGCCTGACTGATCAGAATCTCCACACTGATCCAGGACCGTCCATGGGCCAGATCCAAAAGGCAATTGGGCTGGATCCGGCCCATGGGCCTTAGTTTGCCAACCCATGGTGTAGAGGCCTCTTGCACACAATCAAGGAGCAAGACCAGAGGGTCATCAGCATCAAGGGCTTCCCTAGGCAGTGAGGTCTGGAAAATAGATGGACTTTAAAGCATGTTTTGATTCTCTTTAGCTTTCTTGATCAGAGGCCAATTTGACAGCATCAGCAGTTTGTGAGTGACCATGCACGTAAAGGTAAATGTAAAGGACCCCTGGACGGTAAAGTCCAGTCAAAGGCAACTATGGGGTGCAGCGCTCATCTTGCTTCAGGCCGAGGGAGCCGACGTTTGTCCACAGACAGCTTTCCGGATCATGTGGCCAGCATTAAACTGCTTCTGGTTCAACAGAACACCATGAAGGAAGCCAGAACACATGGAAATGCTGTTTACCTTCCCGCCGCAGCAGTATTTATCTACTTGCACTGGTATGCTTTTGAACTGCTAAGTTGGCAGTAGCTGGGACAGTAGCTTTTCCAGTTGTTCAGGAACCAGAAGAAGAAGAGAGTTTGGATTTGATATCCCGCGTTATCACTACCCTAAGGAGTCTCAAAGCGGCTAACAATCTCCTTTCCCTTCCTCCCCCACAACAAACACTCTGTGAGGTGAGTGGGGCTGAGAGACTTCAGAGAAGTGTGACTAGCCCAAGGTCACCCAGCAGCTGCATGTGGAGGAGCGGGGACACGAACCCAGTTCACCAGATTACGAGTCCACTGCTCTTAACCACTACACCACACTGGCTCTCATACCAGCCATCAGGTATGAGGAAACGGAGAACTTTTCACACCCACATTGCAGCTAAAAGTGTAAGCACGTCCCACAGTTTCATCCCAGTGGAAAGAGCTTGTGTAGGCTTTTAAAGTGTCATGGGTGCTGCTGTGAAGCTGTGCAATTCAGGTGTGGATCCTAAGCAAAGGAAGTACACAGAAAGAAGATTTCTCATCCCCTCCTTCCTCCAGCAACAGGACTTCCTCTTGAGTCCTGTCAAAAATCAGGATGGCCCACAGACTCTCTGTGGAGTCTGTGTGGTGGGGCTTGCAGGTCACTATAGAGGAGAATGAAAAGTTTTCCTTCTTTTAAGCTTCCTTACATTAGCTTAGGATCAAAGCCATGGAATGGCTTTAAAGAAATAATCCAGGGGATTAGACCAGCCCTAGCCAGAACAGCACAAGGAGCTGTAGCCCAGCAACACCTGAAAGGTCATACACTCGCCATCCCTGGATTTGACTGACATTTGAAAGATAAGCCTGTCAATGATGTTCAGTCTATAACAGAGAAATGGAACATCTATGTACAGGGAGAGCATACCCATCTGAAAGTGGTGACAAGAAACAGGGGTGGACCACAGTGTTCATATTCAGCTTGCAAGTTTCAGGAAGCATTTGGCTGGTCCATGTTAAACTGGAAACAGAATATTGGTGTAGATGTACCTTGAGAGTGATCCAAAAGTTAATTATGTTCTCATGAGCACATATTTTTTTTCACAAACAAAATGTTTCTTCATTCTGGCTCAAATCGTGAACGAGAATTTTGCCCATTTCTAAAAGAGCATGAAATCTGGCCAGATGCCTCCTTTTGAGATTCTTTGACTTGCAATAAGGTATCATTTAGCTTCTTCCTTCAGCACAGCCAGATTTAAATGTGCCTCCTGAACTATTGCCAGATGAAAATGAACTCCATGGTGTATTTAATAGACCTTTCCAACTGATTGCCTAGCATTATATCAAAAGCCAAAATGTTTTGGTAGGGGACAAACTACATACAGTGGTACCTTGGGTTAAGAACTTAATTCATTCTGGAGGTCCTTTCTTAACCTGAAACTCTTCTTAACCTGAGGTACCACTTTAGCTAATGGAGCCTCCCACTGCTGCTGCACTTCGCCATACGATTTCTGTTCTCATCCTGAAGCAAAGTTCTTAACCCAAGGTGCTATTTCTGGGTTAGTGGAGTCTGTAACCTCAAGCGTCTGTAACCTGAGGTACCACTGTAGTTGAGTAAGCAGTGCTATCAATAATAAATTATTTGGTCAAGAACATACATGTAAATGTTCTGAAGTAATAGGTAAAGACACTTTCTATGCAGCAGAAGGAATTATGTAGGTTGACACGGAGAACTTCTATCCTTCTGATGAGTATAGCATTTCCTGAAACTGAAAGGAAACAGGTTTTTTCATCACACTAGATATCTATTACATATTTTGTAAAGTGGCTTGTCTGTCTGTCTTCTGTGGGTTAGGATATCTCTTGAGAAACTGCTGGTCAATTTCACATGAGGGTTTCAAGGTAGAGGAAGTTGTCTTTTGTCTATGTTTGGATGCCAGATGCCATTTTTGAATAAAGATAATTGAAATGTTCCAAGCTGCCCTTATTCAGAAACCTCTGGAGATACAGCCTCTCAGTTTGGTGTGATGGTTCCTGAGACTGAAGAGTAGGCTTTGGCCTACAGTATCATATGGAAAGAATTATGACTAGATAATGAATGGGAAGGTATTTGAACAGTCCAAAGACCCATCTAAATGTTAAGTTTGCTTTATTATTAAAATGCTATCAAAGCTCCCTATCTATTTCAAGTGTTTGCGAACCATCAAAAGTCACTCAAAGGCTAACAGAAAAGACCCCCTTTTAAATTCATTTTCACTCATCTTTTCTGCTTCTTATTCCTCCTGTTCTTTTTATTCTTTACTTGAGTTAAGTCCCTTTGGGGTATTGTTCAATTGCTTTCAGTCTTTCCCAGAGTCACAGAGTTCTTCTTCCTACCTGCTTTAGGAACTCTCTTACTTTGTTCCACCCACCCACATTAGCATTGGTGTAACTTGTGCCAGCAAACTACACATAAATTATCAATGTAAGTGTGTGTGGGGGGGGAGAACAGCAACAGATTTTAAAACAGAGAAAATAACTCTTAAAGCATAATATATTTAAAATGAACTGACAGTGTATGATGTCATTTCAGGAAGTCAGGCAGACCAGAAAGAATGGAAGTCTCAGCAGCAGGACAGAGAGTAACATATATTTCTATCTGACTCTAAGGATCATAAGAGCCCTGCTGAATCACTCAAAGGCCCTACCTAGTGCAACATACTGTTTGTCAGAGTGGCCAAACACATGTCTGTGGGAAGCACAATGTCCATGACTTGAAGCTACTGTGGAAGTTGGAGTCACAGCTGATCTGGAGCAGCAACATTTATTGCTGAACAAGGGAGTTGACATTAAGGAATTAAATAGATAGCTGTTGACCTAACAAGAATAATCTTATTCTTCTTCTTGGGTTGCAAAGGCAAAAGGAGAGGTCTTATTTTCACCACCTATTGGTTGCAATATGATACTCCTGAATTAAAATAGTGCTGGAGAAAAGCAAATACTCCTTCTCCCAAGTTAATGTATGTGTTCATTTAAACAACACAAAAGCACTGTTTTCTAGCAATCTAGCCTGCAGTTGTTTGTAAGCTACCAGTATGTTGTTTGCTTTCTCTCCAGACATTGATATTTCTCTCATAAAAGCTATTTTCTCATCCTTTAAAACCATAGTTTCTGCATGAATAAAGCCTCTGAACTCCAGAAACTGTAAGTGATCACTTCAATTTAATTCACCCAGTTTGCAAGGTCTTCTAACAAATAATTCATAATAAGACAATTTCAGGCAGGATCAGAGGACCCATGTAAAAAGACAAGCTGTCTTGGGACTATTGCACGATCCCCCAGGACCTATGGGGTTCTCCAGGGGTCTCATACCTTTTCCTGAGAGGACGTGTCCCATGGTTTGCGTTAAGCATGATCATGGCACTCACAAGAAGATCATGAGGGCAATAGCCCTCTTCAAATGTTGTCCCCCAGCAACTGGTATTCAAAGGAATGATTCCTCTTATCCTGGCGGCAGTCAATTGATAACATGACTAGTAGCCATTGATAGCTCAGTCCTTCGTGAATTTGTCTTATTCCCCTTTTAAACTGTCTAGATTGGGACCCCTATGAAAGCTTCCAAGCTAATCTTGCTCCATGATCTGAGTAACTAAGGCAGGGATTGGGAACTGGCAGTACTCCGGATGTTACTGGAGTCCAATTCCCACCATCCTGATCATTCGCCATGCTGGCTCTGTCTGATAGGATGAAGAGCCCAGCAACATATGGAAGGCCATAGGTTCCCCATCCCTGAATTAGAGGATTTTGTTGCTATTCTCAATTATAGGTATTTTTGCCTTGCCACCACCTACAGTGTTGGCTGAAGCTAGGTTTGATGAGAAAAGAGGGATTTCATATAATCAATTATGAGATCACATCATTATCTTAATTTAAGGCTTATTTCAGTCTAATCAAAGGTAGATTTCTAATCAAGCTGCCTCAACTGATAATGGTTTCAGATATGGCCTCACCTCTTCTCATCTATAGCCTACCTTTCATGTCTCTCCAGGGGATTGCTTCTATTAACCTAGTGATTAATGCAGCTTGGCTTGCCTTCTGTTCCCTTGATCATATTGTTACAGCACAAGCAAAGCATCTTAAAGACTGCTGCATGCTGGGACAGCCTTATTAACCAGGTTGATGAGAGGAGAACTTTTTTTAAGGGGCAGGAGAGAACAGTGGGGTGGATGCTTAGATCCTTGAACAGGTTTTGAGGTGTGCAGTGGTATCCTAAGCATGTTTGCTCAGAAGGAAGGCCCGCTAGATTCAATAAAGGTGCATAAGATTGCAGCCTAAATGGCTTTGAGTATGTAAATGGTTCTGATTTACTTCATTTGCGGAAACTTATACATCCGTTAGCTTTCTAAATAATCATTTCGGGGACAGTATTACTATACAAATATATTTCACAGCTGTTGATGACATCAGTAGCATATAGAAAGAATGATCCCAGTTCTCTGCCTGTCAGTATGCATATATAATACACATACCACCCACATACACAAGAGAGAGGTAATAAAAGGCTTGAGGGAACCAAGTCTTCTAAGTACAAAAAACCCAGACCTTTATAAAATACCCTAAGAGGGGGATTTCCAAATCATTCCAATGAGGACTGAGCATGCTCAGTGGCCATGGAAGGAGAATAGAGAATAGTATGGAGTCTCCTGAACAGGAATACTCTACATTGCAAGTTCTTCCTTACAATCAATCTGGAGGGGTATCTGCCTCTACCTACTGTTGGTCTCCCTGACTTTGGCTATGGAGAAGGCGCTCTCTCTCTCTCTCTCTCTCTCTCTCTCGTTCCTGTTATAGAAGAGAACCTCAGTAGATGATCTTCTGATAACTGATCATCAATGCACTTCAACAGTACTACAATGGCCCTAAAATCGATAGCACACGGGGCCTTTCCAACATGTCTGTTTGGTTCCCATCACCCACCTGGTGATTGCAAAAGTAATTACTCTTTGGAAAGGGGGTGGGCAGGCAGAGATGTCTGCTATGTCATCCTTTGCAATCTGGAAATATGGATTAACTCACTCGGGCTGTGGCAACGCTCCGGGTGAACGTTTCTTAGAAAATTAAAGTTTTGTTTTGTTTAAACAAAAATCAATATTGATTTTGTTTTGCCCTGCTTTAATTCTGGATTCAGTTCTGCTGGTTTTGCTATATATGCTCAAAGGCCTTGAGTTAAGCATGGAGCGCTGTAGATTTGAATGCCAAGAAAAGGGGGGGGGGAGAGAACCCATTTCAATCCTCAAATGACAAAATCATTGGTGCAGAAGGCAACTAAACCTTAGCAGCTGCTTTTTGGAACCATATTCATAGAGTGGATCCAAACAACAAGCTTCAGTACACAATTTACTGCTCTGAGGAATTGCAAAGGAGCGGAGAAGTGCATTCAGTTAAATTTGAGGTCTGTTCCTATGCCATATTCATCTTGCAGTGCTTGGGGAATTATACGTGACTCCTGCACAGGGTGGGCAATTTTACCACTATTTTGTCCCCATGGAATCTGCCTCAGAACATCTTCCCATTTGCCACTATTGTACCAAATGGCAATAAGCAAGGCTTCAACAGGGAAGTGGGGGGCAACATCTCCCCATTTTGCTTCAGGCAGCGAAACATGATAGGCTACCCCTGGGGCATAGAGTTTTTCTCAACTAGTAAAACACCCTAAGAAGAAGGAAAACTCATATCACCAATGGTCATTGTGGGGGGAAAAGAAGTTGGATGTTTAATTTAAAATTAGGTTAGAAACAGTAGATAGTATGTACATTTGCATGTTTTCTCTTTTCTTGTTGTAATGGTTGTTCTTGTCATTTCTTGAAAGTGGCATGGTGGAATCATATATTGTCAGCCTTTGGTTGAATTGATCTAGTACGAAATGGTACTCTTCAAGAATACTAACAAAAAAATCTATAATACTATGAGCAAAGTAGCCTGTTAACTGCCCTGCATTGTTTATTTATAGGAATGTAGTTGGATTAATTAAACCATCCGTCTTTCAGACCGTTGGTGCAATGAATGGAAATCACTCTTTCAACATCCTGATTGAATTACCTGCAAAACAATAGACACTACATTTGAAGTACCTAGTTCAACAGGTTTATGATGATTGACTATATCTGCATCACAGAGATAGCACACCTTCACTGACTCAAAAAAAGGTGATTGCCCATCACCCTGAAGCATGTTTATTGAGAGGAAATAGAGCATGCAACTAATCCTCTAGAGACAAATTCCTCTTGAGTCTTCATATTTTATTTAAGATTTATGCCATGCTCTGTTTCACCCATCCAGGAAGTTAGTCATTTCAATTCAGGAGATTTGTGTCCAACACTTCCCCCCCCTATTACATTTAAAACTTGTTTAATTTGAAATATTTGTGCAGCCCATGTTCCTTCCTTTTGCTGTTTCTCTTTAAAGTTCCATACACCAGGTTAAATGCCAGCTTTGGTAAGGATGGGGAATATATTTGATTCATTTCACACTGAAAGGCAAATATACCTAATTTGGACTTTCTGAAACACTATTCAAACAACAACACAGCCATTCTTCAAAATTCACAGTTCTCTGAATTTTGCATTACTGTTTTTCAGGAATGTAATGTGTGCAAAAATGAACATATTCAGGTATAGTGTGCCTAAAAATGCAGATACTGGAGAAACTACCACACACAAATAAATGCAATTAAAAATTCATATTAATAGCTTTGGTATAAATAGACTCAATGGAAATTATCCTTAATTAAATAACTAAACAGCATTAAAATATTTTATTGGGTTGTATTGTATATGCGAGGGACGCAGGTGGCGCTGTGGGTTAAAGCCTCAGCGCCTAGGACTTGCCGATCGAAAGGTCGGCGGTTTGAATCCCTGCAGCGGGGTGCGCTCCCGCTGCTCGGTCCCAGCGCCTGCCAACCTAGCAGTTCGAAAGCACCTCTGGGTGCAAGTAGATAAATAGGGACCGCTTACCAGCGGGAAGGTAAACGGCGTTTCCGTGTGCGGCTCTGGCTCGCCAGAGCAGCGATGTCACGCTGGCCACGTGACCCGGAAGTGTCTCCGGACAGCGCTGGCCCCTGGCCTCTTAAGTGAGATGGGCGCACAACCCCAGAGTCTGTCAAGACTGGCCCGTACGGGCAGGGGTACCTTTACCTTTACTTTTATTGTATATGCGACCACCTGCCTATAGCATAAAATGACGGGACCAGATCACTATTTAGAGACAATAAAAAATGACAAATGAAGATGTTGTCCTTATAAAATTTTATCATTTAAATGGTTCTAATTTCAGAACAGTGGAGCAGTTTAATTGCAATAGTGACTGAAACTGAAGCAACCAGAAATTTGAAAGGCATCTTAATACTGACAAATCAATTGCTATTGCAAGGAGTTTTAAAAAATCGGTACTGATCTAATTACATTGGATTTTTTTTAAAAAAGGGGGGTTTTTTTGCTGAATTAATTTTAGCTGCAAAATAAAAATGAGGTTTTCCCACAAAATATTCCACATTTACTACTTTTTATGTTTGTCATTTTAGTATCCCATATAGTATGGGACACTAAAATGACAAAGGTAAAAACTAGTAAATGTGGAATATTTTGCAAATTGTTCTGCTTTGGATGTACAGTTCCGGGAACAAAGCAAAACAACACTTTAAAAAAACACAAAAAAGCTTGCTACAGCTTTTCAACCTTAGTTTCTGCCTTCTTCTATTTCCCCTCATGGTATTGCCTGAAGTGAATCTTCTTGAGATGGACTAAGGAAACAATAAAATGTCAGTACATTAGCACTACCTACTTAGGCCCATCACATTAGAAAATAGAGCAGGCTTCCTCAACCTCGGCCCTCCAAATGTTTTTGGCCTACAACTCCCACAATTCCTAGCTAGCAGGACCAGTGGTCAGGGATGATGGGAACTGTAGTCTCAAAACATCTGGAGGGCTGAGGTTGTGGAAGCCTGAAATTGCCTCTGCTCTCCAGTCTCATGACACTAGAACCCTGGGAACTCAATGAAGCCAGGTGCTGGGATATTCAGGGCAAACAAAAGAAAGTATTTCTTCATATAGCACCTAGTTAAACTATGGCATTCACCCTCAACAAGAAGTAGTGATGGCGACCATCTTGGGTGGCTTTAAAAGAAGATTAGACTAATTCATGGAGGATAAGGCTATATGAATCTGAATGTTGGAGATCATATGTGGTGAGAGGCCTGTTACCCTCAGGTCCTGATTTTGGGCGTAAGAACAAGATGCTGGACTAGATTATCTTTTGATCTGATCGAGTAGACTCTTCTTCAGTTCTTATGCCCCTGCACACATGCACACACCTTAGTCAAGGTGCATAGTACCCAAGGCTGGTCACATTTTTTGGCAATCGAGTCAGAAAATCCCCAAAGCTTTCATCGATACAACTAACAATTTGCTGCCCTTTCATGACACCCAAACTCAGTCACCTGAGGTGGGCACTTCACTCTGTCTAATGTTAGGTCCTGAGGCAGAATAAATAAGAGCCCCTAGGTCGAAGCAAGAAACATGAAGCAAAAACCTTTGGGCCTGTCTCCTCACTGCTTCTTATTGCTTCTATATTTTTAACTACTTGCTGGAACCATTACTAAAGAGACAGTAATGTCTCCTTAGTCAGCCACTGGAAATTCAGCTGTCAGGCATGATCTAGTTCTGGAGTTCCTGGATTGAGAAGAGTTGGGGAGGATGACATAAGAACATAAAGCACAAGAAGAGACACAGTCGCCAACCAGATGCTTGTGTTAAATCATCCGTCAGAACCCAAGCGCAAGATCCTTCTCCCCTGCTGTGGTTTCCAGCAAGAGTTATTCAGAAGTATTGCTGCTTCTGATGGTGCTGACAGAGCATGGCCATCTGGGCTAGGAACCATTCCATGAATTTATCCAATCCTCTTTTAAAGCCATTCAAGTTGGTGGTCATCCCTGTCTCCTGTGGCAGTGAGTTCCATAGTTAAACAATGCACTGCATTCTTATGGAGCCCCTGGTCATCTCACAGACTATTGACTCGTACACCACTAATCTGCAGCCATCAACCAGGTCGTCCCCAGTAAATCACTTAGTCTCAGTCAGGTTCTTAAGTAGTTTGTTGCAAACACAAATAAACTTTAAATGCTTTCAAAACGCTGTTACCCTTTACCCTCTTAGTTTTATTTTATTCTGTCTCTAACTCTTCTACCTCCCCTCACACAGCTGCACTAACTGTCTCTCTATTTCCATCTGTCTGCCAACTGCTTTCCCAACTGCTTCTTCCCAACCAACCAGCCAACTAACTAAACCTCGGGCTAAGCCCTTTTATAGACAGGTAGGCTCCGCCTCTGGCTTTTCTATTGGTCTACCTATTAACTCTTTCTCTCCCCCTGTACAGACATTTTCAAAAGAACGGGCAAACACCACGGTGGCCATCCCTGCCTCCTGTGGGAATGAGTTCCATAGTTAAACAATGAACTGTGTGAATAAACACTTTCTTTTATCTGACCTACAAAATACCCTCCAACTTCATGGTTCTCTAATTCTATGCAGTTGTGCAAATGAATGGGTGCAGATCTCAAATTTGCCCCATGCATTTAATTGTATATTGCTTTCAGCCATTCCAAGCGTCCGAGGTTCATGAATTTAAATAAGAAATAAACAATAAATAAGATGGCCCCTGGTGGGTGTGCTGCAGTGGGCTGCCTGACTATTTGTTCATACAAATAGCCAGCACTACTGATCAGATCGGCACGGACAGCTTTGCTGTGAGCTAATTGCGACTTTGTATATGCAGTAGCCCATTTTGCATGTGGTTCTTGATGCAGCAAGGAGGATTGCCTCTGGAACATGTGCAGCTCTCTTCCTGAACCAAGAAATAACCGACTCCTGAAAGGTCAGAGTCACACTGAATGTGATTCCACTGTCAAAAGGTCGCCAAAGTTTCATTATAGTTTCCACAAACTCTGGGCAAGGCATATGCAGTTGCACATTAGAATAGCAGTACAGAAATTAAGATCAAGCTCCCATTACAATTTCTTTTATTCTGCTTTCATTTAACAGTAGCAGATGTGCAAATGTTTGTTTACTCAGTTCTTGATAGTAGGCATTTGCTAGGGGAAGCATGAAATTAATTTCTGCCCTAGTATTAAAAAATCATTTCCTTGATTTAAATGTGTCTTTGATAAAAGGAAGAGTCTCATAAAATGCTTAAGCTGATGAGGCAATGCAAAAAAGAGAGGAAAGAAACAATATTTGCTGTTTTAGGATTGCTATTTCTATTTGCTTACATTGCAGAGGCCGGGGTTTTTTCTGAGAGAGAGAGAGAGAGAGAGAGAGCGCAAATAATTATTTTGTACAATTGCCCATGCAAACACTTCCTGTGTGGATGTGTTGAGAGCAGTATGGAGAAAGCTGTTTGTTAAACTGCAAGGGAAAATTATATTAACTGGTAGGGGAGAAAAGACGCACACAAACTACAAACTACAACTCTTTTTGGCATCTGTCATTTACTAAAAAAAATGATCACAGGAAGATGATTTGCACCAAGCCAGACTATTGGTCCATTTTCCTCAGTATCATCTATAAGGACTGGCAGCAGCTCTCCAGTTTTTCAAATAGCCTCCCAGCTCTACCTGTAGACACCAGTTATTGAACCCGGGACCTTCTGCACGTAAAGATGCTCTACCACTGAGTTATGGCCCTTCCCATTCTTTGGCCTCCAACAAGACATGGGGGGCCAGTGGTCTAACTTCATATAAATTAGTTTACTATGTTCCTATGAAAGAAGCAAGCCAGCAGTAAATCACACTGCACAAGTTAACTCTTTATTAGCACAGCAACTCATCATTGGCCCCCATGAAGCAGTTGCTGAGATTGAAGGTTCCCACAGCTGCCTAAGTCCCTTCCAGGGTTTTCCCCAGGCAATTGGAGGCTGTGCATGTGTGAAGCTAACCTCCTCATGCCTCTCCTGGTTCTAGGAGACTAAGGGGGAGGAGAGCTTGTCACAGCACGAAGGAGAGACACCCGTGTCAAGGAGGGGGTCGCTTTCCCAAGTCCTCCCTCATAGCTACTGATCAATCACATGCAGGCACCAGGCAGGTTACCAGTCTTCTCCTCTGGCACCAGCTACAGAACATCAAACATCAAACATAGCATGTTCTCTCCCTCCCCTGGCAGGTTAACTCGAAGATTTATAAGGTCTGGGGAATGCTGGCAACCAGCCAGCCCCATCACATGCTCCCACTTTGGGGACTAATTGTTACAACCTGCCTGAGGGTCCCCACCAAGCGATATTTGCTCACTGGATCACTACTTCATGACAACCCATACCTTTTCAGCAGCCAGACTCATCTCTGCCTTTTCAGCTTCTACCACCTCTTCCTTCCATTCTTCTCCCTCTGACCAGTCATCATTGTCCCACCAACAATCCTCTAACTCTGAGCCTTCTTCCCTTGTGGGTTTCCCAGCTGGTTCCTCACACCATTCCTCTGCACCCAGCCAGTCCGTGGGATGCGATCTGTGTTTGAATGCAAAAGATCAATTGACTCAACTATCCATTTGATTATTTAAAAATCGTTCTGGCACAAATTAACAATATCCCCAAATGCACTTTTTTATGTGAAAGCATCTTTAATCTAGAATGCAATGCCACATATTCTCTAATAACCGAGGAAGTTGGAACATCCATGCTTTGCTGCTTCTCCAAACAGCCGTTTTTAGTCTCCATACGCCAAAACTTTGCTTCCCTTAGCAACATTGAATATACTCAGTGCCCGACAGTGGCAACTTTTCATACTAAGGACAGCAACTCCTATTACTGACAGCAGCAGGTTGTCAATCCCTGCTAAAGGTTTGCAGTGCAATTACCAGCAGCGCCTTTTTTTCTAAATCACACTCCCAGGTGCTGGCAGATGGTTCCCAAAACTAAATTCTTTTCTCATCCTTTTCACCCTGATGGTTTCCCAGAGGATTGCTCATTGGGCTATAGTGCATCAAATAGCCTTTCAAGGTTGACCCCTGGCCTGTGGGTTGTGAGTATGTGTGCTCCATGCCTGGGCCACATTCACACTATAAATCCTCTGATACCATGTTAAACATCCCCCAAAGAATTCTGGGAGGTGTAGTTTGTTAAGGGAGCTGAGAGCTATTAGGAGACCCCTATTCTTTTCCCGTAGGGATGCGGGTGGCGCTGTGGGTTAAACCACAGAACCTAGGACTTGCCAATCAGAAGGTCGGCGGTTCAAATCCCCACAACAGGGTGAGCTCCTGTTGCTCGGTCCCTGTTCCTGCCAACCTAGCAATTCGAAAGCACATCAAAGTGCAAGTAGATAAATAGGTACCGCTCCAGCGGGAAGGTAAACGGAGTTTCTGTGCGCTGCTCTGGTTCACCAGAAGCAGCTTAGACATGCTGGCCACATGACTTGGAAGCTGTATGCCGGCTCCCTCAGCCAATAAAGTGAGACGAGCGCGGCAACCCCAAAGTCGGTCACGACTGGACCTAATGGTCAGGGGTCCTTTATTCTTTTCCCACAGCTGCAATTTTCAGAGTGGTTTAACAATCAATTCTTCTTCACATCTAACATCCCATAAGGCATATGTGGGTCTGCTGACCAGCTGATCAAGTCACCTGATACTCCAAAAGCCTCATGAAGCTCACCTAAAATAGTGTGTAGTGTGCAAAGATTTCAAGTTCTCCTGAACTCTTCCTCAGGGCCGAATGTTATGCAAAACAACTAGGATCCGACACGTATGTTTGTGCATTATCGCTTCCATTACAGCTTCATTTCACTTTCATATAAAATTTATAGCCAATTTATTTGCTTAATTTCTGAAGGGAAAGTGGTATTAAATCATCAATCAAAGGAATGTTCAATCAGAGTCAGGCTCCATAAATGTGCTTCCCTGAAAATCTATAGATTATAACTAATCTGCTGTATAAATTAATGAAAATGATGTATGTGATTAGTTGTCAACTGGAAACGATATCTGGTGAATGGGAACATTGTAAAATGGGCTCATTTTAAATAACAGATGATCTTTCTGTTTGCAAATCCTTTCATCTTAATGCTTCATGATTCCCTGAAACTCCTGTGGAGAAGAGAATTTAAAATAAGAGATGGAGTCTGCACCCCTTCTGCACACAAAAATATAACTTCTTTATTTTATTTGTCTATTGGGGGGGAACCCATTAAAAGTCCCCAAGCCTATTCTGAAAGTACGTGTTCCATGTTGCGTTCTGGATGACATTGGGTGTACACGGTCCAGTTGCATTTGCAAAAATTAATATACTAGACTTGTTTCATGGAGCTGTCAGTGTTTTGCTTAAGCATTTTGTGTTTTATGCTAGGCTGCAGTACAGATTGCATTCACTTAGATCTTTGACTGCACTGCTTAGTTAGGTCAGGGATGGGCCGAATCAAAAACTGGCCACCTGCTCCATGGGCCACATTTAAAAGGTGGGTGACCCTGACCCTCTGTCCACCACCACATGACTTGTGAAATCAGGTGGATCAGAGCCTGTGAAAAATGGTAGAGCTTGCATTCAGTAATGAATTTAAACATTACATGAGACATTCAGGAGTCAACCTGATCACCTGCCTTGGTCAAACCAGACCTGGAATACTGTGTCCCGTTCTGGGAACCACAATTTTAGAAGGGTATTGACAAACTGGAATGTGTGCGAAGAAGGCCAACCAAGATGATCAAAAGGTCTGGAAATCAAGACTTATGAGGAATGGTTGAAGGAGCTGGGCATGTTTAGCCTGGAAAAGAAGTTACTAAGGAGACTAAGAGGAGACTATAAGATAGCCACCTTCAAATATATAAAAGGCGGCCACAGGGAAGATGGAGCAAGCTTGTTTTCTCCTGCTCTTGAAGTTAGAACCCAAACCAGTGACTTAAAGTTACAAGAAATGAGATTCTTACTAAACACCAGGAAGAACTTTCTGACAGTAGGAGCTGTTCGACAGTGGAAAAGACTCCCTCAGGAGATTGTGGACTCTCCTTCCTTGGAGGTTTTTAAGCAGAGGCTGGATGGTCACCTGTCATGGATGCTTTAGTTGAGATTATTGCATTGCAGAAGGTTGGACTAGATGGTCCTTGGGGTTCCTCCCAATTCTACAATTCTATGATTTTACACTTGGGCAGCCAGGTTGGCATTTTGAACTTTAAATTGTATTGGGTTTTGACTCCACTTGGGTTGCATTCACATGGCAACTTATTCCATTTGCATGACGTTTCCCTAACTGTTTGTTTCCAAATTATATCTGAGCTTTCAACACGAAAACAATGTACAAAAAGTCATTACATTATTGAATGTAGCTTGCAAAACTATGTATTCAAAAATCACAGTTTCAGAGAAATGTGCACAAAATGTGTATTAATTTTGTTTTTTGGGGTGTGTTTTTTATCATGCACTGATGAACTGAAGATTAAAAATAACAAGAAACTAAAATTAGCCAATTCACCAATCACTGACATCCCATAAAGCCACTCAACTATTTGTGCATTAGAAAAGCCTTCTGAATTATGGGATTCCATAGCAACGGCACATCTACTTTGCACAGACCCACCAAGTACAAAGCATCCTTGAAAGAAAGACTCATTCAAGAGTGTGCTTAAATATCAAGAACTTTTAAAGGTGGTGTCTGAGCTTCACATATTACTTTGACCTGGAGGAGCTGACATTCATTTTGTTCTCTGGATTCTACCAAGTCAGCATATTTTGCAGTTTGCTTCGAGGCATGTGCGAGTAACCTCAGCACTATTGAAATCACTTAACCAAAGCACAGGGAGTTGTTAGATGAGCAGAAGCAAAACACTGTGATTTCAGGTAAACTGAGGTAACAAGCGAGGAAACACGCTTGAGATGAATTTCCAGGAGGCATGAGTCTAGTTGCAGAAGTTCTTTTTGTTTCCATTTGTCCTATGACACTTTCCCCCATTTTGTGAAAATTTGGCTTGCCTTTTAATAAAGATGTTGCCCAGCTGTGGATGCTGGAGTTTTGCTCTTTCTTATGAACCAAGAACTTTGCTTGAACTCAGATAAAGATGCAATGTAAGAAGCAGAAGTTAAGTTGGGGCAAAGTGTGAGCTCCCATTGCTTGGTCCCTGCTCCTGCCAACCTAGCAGTTCGAAAGCACATCAAAATGCAAGTAGATAAATAGGTACCGCTCCGGCGGGAAGGTAAATGGCGTTTCTGTGTGCTGCTCTGGTTTGCCAGAAGCGGCTTAGTCATGCTGGCCACATGACCTGGAAGCTGTACGCCGGCTCCCTTGTCCAATAAAGCGAATGAGCGCCACAACCCCAGAGTCAGCCACGACTAGACCTAATGATCAGGGGTTCTATTACCTTTACCTTACTGCTTATGCCAGGTTGCCGGGTCATGTGGCTGAGCTGAATGGACTTAGGATCCAGCCTAAGTCCCCCTTTTCTGGCCTCCACTGCCACACCAACAGAAAAAACCCTTTTCAGGGCTTGACACATCTCAGACTCAGCTTAGAAGGCTGTTTCCTGGCTGAGCCAGGACGGTGAAATGTTCCAGCATATCTCCGGCAGGGCCAAGAACAGCAAGTTACACTGGAGCAGAAGGAACCTTTCAGATGAGCTGGAGATCCACAGTGTCTTAACCCAACCCATCTTGGTGGATCTTGCTGTGGGATTGCTCTCCCAGAAAACATGACTCAGAGCAACGTTTATGCATGCACACTCAAATCACTGGGCTGGCATTTTGTTTGTTTAGTTCTTCAGTTGTTTAATTCCTATAATGCTATTAAGAGACACATCACCCCCAACAGATCCCATTCTATAGCTCCGTTTAATTCTTATTTGCCACTTTGGTGCATTTCTAATTTATTATTACATGTTGGTCCCAGGCATACCTCAAGGGGAAAGTCATTTCAGCATCGAGGTACCACTATATTATGTTGCCTTGTACTGAGGTGTACTATTGATCCGTCAAGTCCAGTCCTCTCACCTCTAGTTCTTGGTGGCTCTTTGGGACCTGCAGTCTAAGGCAGGATAGCCAATGTGGGGCTCTCCAGATGTTGATGAACTACAACCCCCAGCACCTCTGTCCCTTGGCTATGCTGGCTGGTGGTGGGAATTGTAGTTCAGTAAAAAACATTGGTTATTCCTGTACTAAAGCTTGATACCTAACATTCTTTTAACAGGTGTTAAAGATGGAATCTGGGATTATCTGTACACAGTGTCAGCACTCTTATTACTGAGTTATGGCTTTTCCCTAAGGCAACTTCCCCAGATGACTGGCAACCTATGACAAATGGAAAGGAACAGCTAAGTGAAACCTGCTGTCGACCGCTAAGAAATTATGCAACCTTTTTTTTTAACCATAGGGGAAACCACATAGCAACACCACCCATTAAAATTCCCCCTTTTAAAAAAATGTTTTATTAATTAATTACACAGATAAGCCAAGCAAGTCTTACTTTATGGGATCATTTATTCATGCTTCGAGTGTGTTATGAGGTTAACTGCACAAGGGATGTTTTACGGGTTTATAAAATGCTTCTTGTTAGGTCTTATTGCTTTTTGATTTCACATTTATTTATTTGTAACAGGCTTTGCACTGAAGGCACTTCTGTTGTTCCACTGGGGATTTTCTGCATGATTTATTTATTTATTTATTTTAAAAAACCTCCCCCCCCCTTTACTACAAGAGGTCTAGCCATATGTGGTGCACATACTTTATTCTGCCTCTAAGTAATAATATCCCTCTTTTAAAAATGACATGAGAAGTACCTGCTTCAACAGGTCCACGGTCTATCTAGTCCAGCTCCCTGTTCTCACAGAGGGTCAGCAAGTGGCCTGTGGGGAACCTGCAAGAAGGTGCTGAGCACACTCACTTCCTGTGATTTCCAGCAACTGGTCTTCAGAAGCATTACTGCCTCCAGCCATGGAAGCAGAGCATAGTCTTCATGGCTGGTACCCATTGAGAGCTTTATCCCCCATGAATTTAACCAATCCTCTTTTAAAGCCATCCAAGGGGTTAGATAGCTTCATGCAGGTGGTAGTTCTGAGTTGCAATGGAGACTAGATCCCAAATGTGCCCCCATTATTTCCTCCTAACCCACTCTGCTAGCCTTCAACCTCTGAAGAGCCGAGCCCTTTCCCCCCTTATATTTTTGGGGTAGGGTCCAGGAACCCCATGCCCCAAAAGCACAGAGCTGAAGAGCAGAGCACAGTACAGTGTACCTCCATTGGTGGGCTCCTTCTCTTCCTGCTGCCACGGAGAGGAAGGCGTGTCAAACCAACCTCTTTAGTGGTGGCACCAAGACAATGGTGGAGGATCAGCCACTGACCATTGAGCCATGTGTCCACAACATTCAGATTTGTCCCTGGCTTCTCCCAACTTCACATGCAGAACGTTGCCTCCCCCTGCTGCATATGGTGTTGAATTTGGCTTAGAACCATTCAAATCCCCTTATCCACCATTTGGCTTAGAACCATTCAAATCCCCTTATCCACCAATGGTTTCTTGGATTCAACCTCACAATTCCACACTAAACCATGGGTTTTCCTAGTGGGGAAGCAGCAGAGGTGTGGATGAGCCCGGAGTGAAAGTGGTTCTCCATGGTTTCAGGCAAAGGACGTACCCAGAGATGCTGGGGATTAGACCTGTGACATTCTATGTGCAAAACAGATGATCTATCACTTAAACATTGTCCTTGCCATCTTCATTGCCCTCCTGGCAGGAACTCCCATAGTCAGGTGAATGGCACTGTGAGATGCTCAGCTTGCCAAAACCAACGAGAATATGAAGCAGAACTATAGGCAGAAAATGAGGCTCTGGGTGCCAAATGACCTGGATAGGGACCCACTGGCAAGTTTTCCTGTGCAAGTTTCATTGGAGTTAATGAGAGTTTTGCAACTGTGTTCTCCTCCAGCTCTCATTTGTTTCAATAATCCTCATGCAGGAAAATTTACCAATGGATTCTGCCACTGCAAAATCTATCCCCAACTCACTGGTTACTTTTTTCTGTTCTTTTGCTTTTATTTCTAGAGTGTATAACAAAAAATGCCAATATTTTCAAAACTGCGGGAGACAGCAGAAATATTACAGGGGGTTTATATAGCAGTAGACAAATAGACTGGGTTGGTTTTTTTTTAGAGGATGTTGTAGGCCAACATTCCCCTCAGATGCAACTCCAACCACAAAGTGACATAGACCATGTGGTCACTCTCAGGATACGTCGGCACCAGAGTTTTTGCTAAGTCCAGTTTGGAGCTTTCTGAGAGAATTCCTTGAAAAGGAAGGCTAACTGTTTTACCTCCATCCCATTTGTGGGGGCCAAGCCCTCCCTGGCATACTATTCCTTGTGCAGTTCATGCAAAAGTAAAACTGCAGGGTAGTCTTTCCAGGACATTGTCCCAAATCATCACCTGTACAATGTCCCCAAATTTCATCCAGTTACAACTTATTATTTGCCTTCTAGAAGCATCAAACTATCTGAGGCATAAAGTGATCCCAGAATGCATTGAATTTTGCCATTGAGGTGTGTTTTACTCCCTTTAATAATGTCAGAGATGGTAAGCACCCCATTGTTTTTTCATAGACAAATGGTCCGAGAAAGGTCAAGAAGTGTGTGGGATACCAAGTGTTTGTCAAAAACCATATTTCTTTAACCAAGGACCATTTTCTTAATAGAGTCAAAAAATAATAAAAATAAAACACCTCCACAAAACTGTTAATCTTAGTTGATAGAAAGGTGCTTTTTTTAAAAAAAGGAAAAGATACAATACTTTTCATATCATTTTTATGCTAAAAGTACTTTAAAACCCTAACGCTTGACTTCAGAAAGTTCTGTTGATTATGGCTGAAAATAACCTACCACACAATGGAAATCTCATGTGGGTAGATAAAATATCCCCCAAACCATTAGTAAGATTCCTACTTCCACACTGGATAATGGTTTAAAAGGGGGGGGGGCTGTTGGTGTTAGTGAAGTCATCTATGCCTGCAATTGGTAACCTATAAGATGGGGTGTGGGCATTCAAATGAGGTACTTGCATGTTTCAGAGAATAAAGAGGATAAATAAGTAAATTATATGATGCTGTGATTTTTGACAGTAAAAGCTGTTCGGTAGTGTAATAGACTCCCATGAGAGGTAGTGAACTTCCTTGGAAGTTTTAAAGTAGAGGTTGGATGGTCATGTGTAATGGATATTTTAGTTGAGATCACCCTGACCTAGCCACTGTGATCCACATGACAGTGACCTCCAAGCTTGATTATTGTAACTCACTCTACATGGGACTGCCCTTGAGACTGACCCAGAAATTCCAGCAGGTGCAGAATGCCGTGGCGAGACTCCTTACGGGGTCCTTGCCATGGGATCACATTCACCCGGTGCTATACTAGCTGCACTGGCTCCTGGTGGAGTACAGGATCAGGTTTAAGGTGCTGGTTTTAACCTTTAAAGCCCTATACGGCCTAGGACCCTTGTACCTACGGAACCAAGTCTCCTGGTATGTCCCATGGAGGACCTTATGGTCTTTAAATAAAAACATCTTGGAGATCCCACGCCACAGGGAGGTTAGGCTGGCCTCAAGCAGAGCCAGGGCTTTTTCGGCTGTGGCCCCGATCTGGTGGAACGCTCTGTCACCAGAGACTAGGGCCCTGCGGGACTTGACATCTTTCCGCAGGGCCTGCAAGACGGAGCTGTTCTGCCAGGCCTTTGGCCAAGGCACAGCCTGACCCCCTCTCTCCTTCTGTAATCCTCATAGAACTCTAGCCCAATGGTTGCCATTAATTTGATTCTGAATTGATTTTAGAATGTATTTTAATTAATTGATTGTGATTTTATGTAAATTGTGCTATTTTTACTGTTGTTAGCTGCTCTGAGACCGGCTTTGGCTGGGGAGGGTGGGATATAAATGATTTATTATTATTATTATTATTATTATTATTATTATTATTATTATTATTACTATTATTACTATTACTATTATTACTATTACTATTGTTATTATTGCAGGGTTGGACTAGATGACCCTTGGGTAACTTCCAACTCTAAGATTCTATGATTCCAATGAAAAGTTCCTAAAGGCTATAGGGTTTGGACATTGTAACAAATTGCCCAGAAAAGAGGTGGAATCTCTATTTTTGATGGTTAATGATAATAAACCATTTAAGTCAGTTGTTCTCCCAGCTGCAGATATCAGATTTTATCTGTCCTGGTCTCTTACATGCTCATTGCATAACCCACCAGAAAGGAACCAAATATATGCAAGTCATTTTCCTGTTAACAAAAGCAAAGATGCATGAAGTATGCAGGTAAACACTATTGCTTACAAGGAGGAGGCCGAAAAGTCCAAAGCCAAAGATAGCAGTAAGGACGGACATAGCTATACAAAGAGAAAAGGACATAAGTCCTAGTTCTACAGACAATTTAATTTTAGATAGAACACAGGCATCGTCAGCCGAAAAACAATGAGAGGAAAAGAAATGCTCATAAATAATAATCTGTCTGGATTATGGCTGTGTATATATAATATCTGTAAAGCACATTCAAAGCACATTTTCACCCTCAGAGAATTCTGGGCACCTTAGTTTGTTAAGGGTTGCTGGGAATTCCAGTTCTGTGAGGGGTAAATTATACTGCCCATAATTCTTTGAGGGCAAGAATGTGCTTCAAATGTGCTATAAAGGTATTTTGTGTATGTAGACTCAGTCAAGATTATTACCTTTCTTATGGTTTACTTTTTAAATTATAATTTAAGAAACCTCTTAGCATCAACTAACAAAGAGGAACCATAGAATCGTATGTTGCTAGAGTTGGAAGGGATCTCAAGGGTCATCTAGTCCAACTCTCTGCAGTGCAGGAAACTCAACTAAAGTATCTAAGACAGATGACCATCCAATCTCTGCTTAAAAATCCCAAATGAAGGAGATTCCACAACCTCCTGAGTGACTCCATTCAAACAGCTCTTACCATCAGAAAGTTCTTCCTGATGTTGAGTTGGAATCTCTTTTCTTGCAACTTGAATCTATTGGTTGGGGTCCTACCTTCCAGACCAGGAGAAAACAATCTTGCTCCATCCTCCATGTGACACCCCCTTAGATATCTGAAGATATCCTCTCAATCTCCTCTTTTCCAGGCTAAACACACCCAACTTCAACTGTTCCTCTCACAACTTGGTTTACAGACCCTTAATCATCTTGGTTGCCCTCCTCAGCACACGGTCAAGTTTGTCATTACCCTTCTTAGATTGTGATGCCCAGAACTGGACACAATACTCCAGGTGTGGTCCGACCAAGGCAGAATAGAGCGGTACCCTTATTTCCCTTGATTGGGAAGAACCAATTGAGTCTCCTACAGTGGCGTAGCGTGGGTTGTCAGCACCCGGGGCAAGGCAAGTAATTTGCACCCCCTAACCCTAACCCCCAGATGTTGCGCCCGGTGCGGACGGCAGAAGAAGATTGGAAGAAATTTAAAGATTACTTACAGAAATGGTGTAAAATTAATGAATGTTAGAATGATGTTGGATAGAAATTAAGTGGTTTCCAGCTGTAATGTGTTAAGAGAACACGAAAAAAAGTGTTTGAAATAGGTAAAAATTTAAGGGTAAGGATTTGCTGAACCAACAATTTGAAGTGGAATACAAAAAAGGGAGGTATGAGGAGGTCCGGGAAACAAAAATCTGTGTGTGTTTTTAAAAAAAAAAAAATTGGGGTTTTTTTTGTATTTGTATTTCTGTTATTCCTTTTTTTCTTTTATTTTTATTGTATTATTATAAAAAATCCTAATAAATATTCTAAAAAAAAAAAAAAGATGTTGTGCCCAGTGCGGCCGGCTCCCCCCTGCACCCCCCACGCTACGCCACTGGTCTCCTAACATAATCACGCTGATAAAACAATTTTGACAGTTATTTGAAGAATGCAGCAGTCACCAACCTGGTGCTCCCCAGAGGTTTTGGACTGCAACTCTGTTAAAATCCCCAAAATTAACCATGCTAGTTGCAACTGATGGGTGTTGTAGTCCAATGCATATGGAGAGCACCAGGTAGTGTAAGGCTACCATAGTGGATACAAATAAATGATGCATACAATTTCAATGCAGATCCAGGTTCTTAGATGTTACTCCTGACACAAAACCCACTTCATGATAATCAGGTTTACATTGCCACAAGGATGTTGAAAGCTGGGGTTCCTGTGGGGCCTAGGAATTCTACAAAAGTTATCAATTGGCTCCTACTGGGATGCTAGCATAATTTAAGAACATGACATCTGTCCTAATGAGACCATGAAGAAAACATCTTCCTTTGGTTTCGGCAGAGGAGAGTTGGGAAACACAAGAAACATGTGCCCAATTGAAATTGAAGAGCAGTATACATCGCTTTCAGTTTGTGAAGAGTGACTGATTGGTTCAGTCTCAGGTTGAGGGGATGTATGTGGTTATATAAAGAAGACAGGGTTAAATAAGTCAAAGTATCACATGGCAAAGGGTCACTGGTGTAGTGGCTTCCAGTGATGCTTCTTGCATTATCTACGTTCAATCATGTACAGTTTTACGAAGGCCAACATAATTTGTGGAGGCATTCATTTACAAGATGCATCTCGGAATTGAAAAGATTAAGCATAAAGAGATTTGATCACAGCAGAACAGATAGACTATCTGTAATAAATCAGAGGCTTCTCATTTGAAACATTTATTAGCTCTGCACTTGCAAGTGTACAACAGGCTCCTTGCTGCTTTCATTTTCCATCGTCAGCTCTACTTCAGTAATCATGCAACTATTTGCCGTTGCCATAAAGCTGTTGTCTACCTGTGAGCACATGCTGGTTCAATTTTCCAGCTCAAAATCGGAGAGAAAGTGTTCAGGGCACTCATTTAGAACTGTCTTCTTAATGACCACAAAAAACCAGGAAGCTCTTGCTAGAGAGCTCTCTAGCAATAACAGGGCAAGAGGAGACTGTCTTCTTAAGCCACCTTAAAATAATATCATTTTTTTAAAAAACAAAATGAAAAAACTACCAGTCTTTTAAAGATTCTGCTGCTGCTGGAATCCCTGCTGTTAGTTCTTCATGCCCTTTTACTTTCTCTTAATGAAAAGCAGCCGCTGTTTTCTCCACCAGCCTTCCTTTGACAGATGCAAACAACTCAGAAGCTTCCTGTTGTCACTGGTCATTTGAAACCAAGGCTAACTGTTGACCAGAAACCTCCTTGCTTACAAAAACTGAAACTGTGTTTTGTTTTAATGATTTGCTTTCTGGAGGAGGCAGTTTTGCCCTCGCTGACAAGAAGCAGTCATATAATGTCGGGAAGCTTAATTACAATGGCTGTGGCACACTGTGATGTAAATTGAAGGAGCTGAGATTAGCAACACGCTAGGTCACTGAAAAGAGAATTATTTCACTTCTTTCTCCTCTGTTGGACAAATGTGCTCCCTTCAGGGGATAGTTTGACTTGTGTTTATTATGTGTGAACTCGGGGAAGTATTTAGTTGTTAAAAGGAAATATTGTTGATAGCCCGAATTGGCATCTCCAGTCCTGATTAACAGCAGAAGTGGTGTTAATTTTATCTTTAAGCATAAAACAGAGCAGGTTTTAAGAGAGGTGGAGGAAAAGATTTCATTTGCCGTGGTTAATTGCTAACTCGGACACAGGAAAAATAAAATAAGGTGAAGTAAAATAAAATAAAGCAAAATTAAATTAAATTAAAAGCCTGTGGAATAAAACCACAACACATGGTTCCGAATTTATTTGATAGGTCTTTTATTCTACTTTACATTGATGTGCACTGGTTAGAAATTAACCACAACAAATGAAATAGTGGCATATGCTCTTGTTAGGTACGGGGTATTTGCAACTGAAGCCAGTGCAGGAATCAAACATTTCATAATGTGTCCGATATTGAGGAAGGACAGAGTGCCTTGGGGGATGGCCATGGATCATTGGTACACCACAGATTTTATATGCAGAAAGTCTCAGGATCTTTCCCTAGCATTGCTAAGAGGGCTGGAGAAGACCCCTGTCTGAAATCCAGATGCTGCAAGACCTATCACCCCTGACAACTGGTCATGCTGGCTAGGGTTGATGGGTGCTGGAGTTTAAGAACTTCTGGAGGACCACAGGTACCCTGTCTCTGGTGCAGCCAATGCTAACTGATAGGTAGATGAATAGGCTGATTCAGTAAAACCACCATTTCCTATGTTCGCTTTGAAGAAATGTCATTCATGATATAGAAACCTGGAAATTCTAGCGTTTACTCAAATGACAAATATACAGGAGCCCTTTGCTCCTCTACATAAGTAAGGTAGAAGGTAGAGGACCCCTGGATGGTTAAGTCCAGTCAAAGGCAACTATGTGGTTGTGGCACTCATCTCACTTTAAGGTTGAGGGAGCTGGCGTTCGTCTACAAACAG
Organism: Podarcis gaigeae; assembly: GCF_964106915.1. NCBI lineage: Eukaryota > Metazoa > Chordata > Lepidosauria > Squamata > Lacertidae > Podarcis > Podarcis gaigeae. The sequence goes on along the minus strand of NC_139681.1, from coordinate 82,751,304 downwards.
CTTTCCGGGTCATGTGGCCAGCAGGACTAAATCGCTTCTGGAGCAACAGAACACTGTGTCGGAAATCAGAGCACACAGAAATGCCGTTTACCTTCCCATTGCAGTGGTGCTCATTTAACTACTGGCATGCTTTTGAACTGCTAGGTTGGCAGGAGCTGGGACAGAGCAACGGGAGCTCACCCGTCGCTGTCCTCTACATATGGTTGCCCTAACCTGAACACATTTTCAACAAGATTGAATGTTTATAGGAAGTACACACCCCAGTCTTTAGAAAGGGACCTATAGATACCACCAACCTCCTGCAGGAGAGATAGCAGTTAGTTCTCTTGTGCTACTTTCACTTCTGGTGTATATGATGTTAAAGTGTGTCATGATAAGTACTTGTGTGTTTCATTTCTATGCAGCATTTCCCCATTTCAGAGATTCATC